>NC_138784.1:51365509-51368009 GCF_965178545.1 Coloeus monedula | reverse complement strand
GCCAGATGGTTATAAATTTACATTCTATAAAATTTTAGAGGATGTTATTTTTTCCACTCAGTTTGTTAATTAAGTTTTGGTCTTTTTATTTCCTCAAACATAACAGTTCAATTTTTTATTAATGATACAGTATCATATTCTTTCCTGTCTCTTAGTACACTTACTCGGCAGTACTAAGAAAACTTTCATTAAATGAAAGTAAAGCTTTTGCAGACACCCAATCTAGAAAACTTGTAGGTTTTGATCTTTCTTTTGCAATCCCAAGGCAAACTAGCAGTGGATAGGGAATCGTTCATAGAAAACAAATAGTGGAATAAAATTTCCCCTTCAACAGTTATTTTTAAAACCTTCCCCTTTCCATTTTGAAATAACACAGTGTGCTGTGCTTAATGTGCTGCAACTTGCTTCCATTCAGAAAAAGTGTCTCTCATCATTCTTATCCTGTAATTAACAGTACCAAGAAAGCTAACATTAAAATCTTGAAGAATGTAGCTTTGCTCAATTAGAAAAATTCACAGTCTTGAAAATAATTTCCTAAGTGGAAGAAAATTCAAGAGGCAATAACCTAAACCCCCAAATATTTCTGTAAATTTAGCAAAATAAAATTCTGCCTCAATTCCTAAGTGTGACTTTAATAAAATAATACTGACAACATTTGTTAAGCATTTGCAATAATACTAAATAGACTCAAAGCAATATGTGCTATGAAGCTTGATATATTTTAAACAGAAAAATTTAACAACAAATTTCAAATGTATTTAATTGAAGCAAGCACTCTGTAATACTGAAGCCAGTTCACTTTACAGTATTTCAGATGAATACCTTTGCTGAGGTCAGTATTTCATGTAGGTAATGTGTCTAGAATAGCAGTTCAAATAGTTATATACAAAAAACATAAGCAAAAAAGGTGTCTAGGAATCTATTTGTGTATATTTTCCCTTCTAGAACTTTAATGTAAGCAGGAAGCTTTAAGATTTGAGTAAATATACAGGGTTAAATTCTACTCAGCACCAATTCAACTTTATTGACTTCTGAGTATTTATGAGACATCAAAAGTTATGGGGATATGAGACATCAAGATTTGACTTACCATGTGAATAAGGTAATGTCAATAATCCTATATAACATCTAGCTATTGATAAGCTTATAAAACTGTTTTTGTTTATTTCAGTTAGGGTTTATTGTTACTTCATACGTAGAGAGCTCAGAGTAAAATGTCAGCCAAAATATTGAGGGTTGGGGTGGTTTTTGTAATTTCTCTCCCTGTTTAGAAAATTGGACTGAATCTTATTCTGGCTGTTGTTTATGTGCTTTGGTTTGAGAACTCGCGACTTCTTCCCTAAAGGAATAAGTACTATACAGGGCTTTCCCTGTAGAATTGTGCACCATCATATTTCCTTTTATAACTTGATGAAGGGATCTAACCACAAGCATGATGTGAAATGTTTGCAGATGTGACAATGCTCCACACAAATAAAGGAAAAAAACCACCCACATTTACAGCAAAATACAGTATTTATTGAGCCAGGCCATTCAGGTAATGATACAAAGAACTGAAATGCATGTACCGTGCTCCCTCCCATTTAACATACTAATGCTGGCACCATTATCAGGATGCAGCAATTTCAGTGCAGTCAGAAGGTGGCTCTAGTGCTTTAATTTTGCTTGTGCTGCCGACAATAAGATCCAAGGAATAGAAATTACTTTTGTGCTACATTTTTTTCAATCAATTTAACTGATGTTCCAACTGGAACACAACATTTGATTTTATATATCAAACTACTTCACACTCATGAAGGTGTGCACACTCATGAATTTTCTACTTTTTCAGGTTCAGCTGACCAAGTGACAAAGAACAACAAAGCAAAGCAAACCAAAAAATTAAAATACTAAATTTACATCTGACACCTCTGAAACACTTCCCATCAACATACCAAGACACATGTAATCCCTTTCACTGAGATACCATGAAGAAATCAGAACTTCACTCCTCTACTTTGGCAAATCAACCTTTGCTATCTCTGCAGCAGTCTCAGAGAATTGCTGGTTATTGGGGCAATTCTTCTGGGCTACAAGTTCAGGTGTATAAAGGCAGATTAATCAATCAGCCTTTATGTAGGTGAAACACAGAGGGGACATACAGAGGGGTCATGCCTGGACAGATTGGAGAGATGCTGCTTGCCCTTCTTCCCATCACACTGGCTGTTCCTCCTGATGGCTCACAGCCATTAGATGCTCATCAGCATAGGCCCTCCCCACCCCCATTACTGGTTGCTGGCCCTCTCCAGCCTGGCCTGTATTCTGGTTTTGTGTCCCCACTCCTGACCATCTCCTCCAAGGTGGCCCTGAGAGCTTGCCTGCCTGCTCTCAGCTAATTCCAGATGTGAGACAGCTGTGACAGTCTCATGCACTATGGAAAGCTTTACACTATTCTTAGAATTTTTTTCCTTTTATTATCGTTATCATTATTGTTCTGAGAGCATCCCCTAAACGGAGATTT
>NC_138784.1:51338009-51360509 GCF_965178545.1 Coloeus monedula | reverse complement strand
TCACAAAAAATATTAAAATTTACTCTCTCCCTCCTCTGTCTTCAGTGTGTAAGGAGATGAACACTAGGAGAAGAGCCCAAACTGCTGAATGAGGAATAGGGGTAAAAGGCAAGTAGAAAGTAGTCTCATGTACTATAATTGTCATTTGAGTGTTGGTGTGCAACAGGCAGGAAGGAAGCTAACAGTGCTGATGGATGATTTTTGCAGAGAAATCCTGAAATACTACCCTGCTTCCAGGTAACTGCTGACACCCAAAAGAGAGACCTATGTCAAAGCCAAGAAAAGAGTTTAGACAGTCTTCTCTTTCCTACTATATCAGGCACTAAAACACAATATCTGCCTGGAGCTCGTCAGAACAAAAAAAAAAAACTCAGGCAGTGAAATGTGACTGTAAATGTAAGCAACTAAAATATAGGCAAAATATATTACAAGTGGAAATGATCTTGATTATGTGTTTCAGAGTTTCAGTGCTTTGCCAATCCTGTCAGACTCCTTCCCACCGGCCAGAAGAAGAGAGAAAGAAGTGAAACAAGGGTGAAAGATTTATGTGGAGATAATAGGATAACTGAAAAGGAGAACAAAGCAGGGAAATAACAACGGGGTAAGAAGGAAACAGGAAAAAAAGGTTTCAGGGAGTGTTGAGTTTGAAAAAGAGGATTGAGAGGATTAAGAGTGAAAAATAAGAGAATTCTAATATCCAGGAAGGTAAAAAAGGAGAGCAAAATTTAAAAAAATAATTCTAATTACATGATAATATAGGATTTCCCATATTGGATCACACCATAAGTCCATCAAGTTTTGTATCCTACTTTAGTAGTAGAATGAGGGATTAAATAAGCAACAAAACAATAATAATGCATACATCCAACCAATAAAAAACCAAAATTATTTCCCTAGCCTTGTAGGAATCAGTTTGCATCCCAAAGCACAAGACTGGGTTAGAATTAGGAAATGTTATTAATGACCACAAAATAATATGGGGCTTTCAATTTGTTTTTAAATGAACACAGCCATTTCACTTGGCTAGATTAGCTCTTGCATCAGTGAATCCCTTGAGCTGACAGTACTACTAGTTGCTCTTAAGCAGCCATTCTTATCCTGAGAGGGTAACTGCAGAAGGATGAAGCAGTCTGTACGTTACAGTAGGTACCACAGCAGTAAAGCTTCAATATCCATTTCCCAATTTCCCTGTCTGTTCTTTATTTATGACAGTTTTGATTTTCTTTCTTAATGGATCACCATCAGCAAAAATTTCCTCTTTTAAGAGTAACGTCTTTGTGAGTTCTGCCTCGGTGTTTAATGTTGCTTCAAGCTCTGCCTGATGATGATCCTAAGCCTGGGATGATGCTTTAAATTTTTCAGTTCCAAGCAGTCATCTGCAGAAGAACACAAACTGCTCAAAACAGACTAATGTGACCTTTCCCAAAATAACTTACCTGCTGGTTCTTGGTGGACAGTGGAGCATGAAGACAAAACTTGAGACCAAGTGTCCTAGTCAAGGAGGAAAGCAAGAAGTTCAATAGAGATTTTATAACATGGCTTAGAAAAGAAAATACCCTTCTTTTTTTTTTTTTTTTTTCCACCTGGAAAGCATGGATATGAATTTGTTACTGAGAAAAGAATGTTATAAAAATATCCAGGCTGGATAGAAGGTTATGTGAGCTGGTCAAAATGGGAAAAAAAATGATGTTTCCAAGAGAGCAATTATCTTGCAGCCTGAGGATTCACAAAAGGTGTTACCAGGGAGGACTGTGGCAAACTGTTATGAATCCCCTTCTCTCCAAAAACACCAGCTAGAATGGTCTTCCCTATCTGTTTCTTTCGCCTCCTTTGTCTGCTACTGGTCATTAAATTCATACTTCTTTTGACGATACATGTAATTTTTGCCTTTTTAAATAGTGATATATTGCATTACTACCTCAGCAATTTTATCACACTCTGTATCATGGAGAACAACACAGCTGCTTTCCTACCAAAGTCTTTTCACTGAGACCATGAAAGAGAGTGCCAATCTCTTTAGAGTCTGGCCACATTACCATATAAGTGCAAATGTCTTAACGAATCCCAGAAGATGTAAGCATAGCTTCTCAAATTGTCTGAGAATTAGTGAATGACAACAAAATGCAAAATTAAAATCAAAAGTAACTCTCTCTTTGATATGTTCAGTGTCTAAAGCAAAACTAAGGATTTTTTTTTTTTTTTTTTACTCTGAGATTCTGAGCTACCATAGCATCATCAAATTCATTCATGTTCTGCTCTCTCCTCCCACTCTGATTGTCCCTGGTTTGTTTTGGTACCTAGGGTTAGAGGAGCTAATGATGTGAGATAGCACTGGATTTTTTTTTATGAAAAAAGGCTCCTATTACCTTTATTCTCACTTTCTTGGCAGTGGAAGAGAAGCTTCGTGTCACAGGCATGGTTTTGTAACAGGAAGATATAGAGAGTGAGAAAGACGGAAAGTGTAAGAGAGAAATGGAAGAAAAAAGGAAAGAAAGCAAATGGATTAGAGTTAATACCTCTATAATGTTTTGGCAAAATATTCTGGCTTCTGAACTGTTCTTTAGCTTTGGTTTTATGAATGGAGAGAGAAAAAAGTACTTATGAATAGTAAAAACCATGTTTTTGTCAGAAAACTTAATTTCTACTTTTCCAGTTTTAAATTTGGAGACTGTGAACATTTTGTGAACTAGGCCTAAAACTTTGTATTTTTTCAGGCTCAAAACAGAACTGTCTTTTAGGATTTATGGGTTTGGGTGTCTTTTAAAGTGTAAATTACTTTTTTTGCTAATATCAGAATGACAGCCTCAGGAGCTTTGCTAAAAGATGGGACTGCAGCAAATAACACACAAGCTTCCCACATTGTGCTGTCAAAAGGCCTCCATGACATCTTACAACACCCTTGCTATTTCTGTCCTGATCCTCCTTCACGCAGGAGCTGACAATCCTGCTAAATCATGTGATAGGTTAGTGATGTGGGAAAATGTCAGCATGTGATTACAGTAAATCTCCAATCTCTGTTTCACTTTATGTGACCCATTCAGGATTCAAATTTAGAAGCACAGTGCGGTGAAGATGGAGGAGAGGTGTGCAGATTACACATTTCTGGATCAGCATGACACATTAACACAGGGGTTCACTCAAGGAATGCACTTTCCCCCTGGGTTTTCCATTTGGAATGGAAGGAAAGGGAAGACAAACTTCTGTTTGTAGCAAGGGCTTTAGGTAAGTCCACTGGAAGAAGCTGAATTAAGAAATTCAGTGTGCCTTGAATGCCTTTTTGATCAGCAATTCCCATTTGAAGGGCAAGTCCAAAAGCTGCTTCTGATTGTGCTGGGGGTTGCCAGGACCATCTCTTCCCAAAGGGAATTTCCACGTTGGAAGTCCTCTGATTTCCTGATTTCATCTTAATTTTCTATAGGTGGTGTATATAATCAAATTAAACAAATATAGTTCAAGTTGCCTACTGGATTTCACTGAATTTTCTTTGTTAAAATAAGATTTGCTTAGAAAAACTTTTAATTAAGTCATTAGTATGTGAGTTATGGATATATACTTAGTTAACAGTGAAAGCTACCCCTGTTGCTGGGAAGACTGTGAGATATTACATAGTTTGAATTTCCAGGAATATTATTTTCAGTAAAACTGTCTCAAACCTCTTCCCCCTCCTAGGCATTTTAAGCCAAGTTGTGCAATTTGTAGAACCCAGAAATATGGAAGTACGTGGAGTGGGTCATTCTGTATGTTGTTAGTGTAAATCCTGAAATCAGTAATTTCCATTTAGTATAATATACTGTTGAGAGATTAAGAAATATAGGAAAAAAAATAATGGGAGCATAATTTTTTATTTTTCCTCTCTGGTTACCAGGACCAGGACCCAAGGGAATGGCATGAAGCTGTGTCAGGGGAAATTTAGTTTGGATGTTAGGCAAAGGTTTTCCACCCAAAGGGTGGTTGGGCACTGGAACAGGCTCCCCAGGGAATTGATGATGGCACCAAGCCTGCCAGAGTTCAAGGAGCATTTGGAAAATGCTCTCAGCCATGTGATGGTATTCTTGGGGTTGTCCTGTGCAGGGCAAGGAGTTGGAGTCAATGATCTTTGTAGGTCCCTTCCAGCCCAGGACATTCTATGATTCTGTGTGATTCTATGAAGGCAGACATGGTCAAAAGTAAAGCTGGTTTCATATAGCAATGACTAAAGACCAGAAGTAAGGTTTTGAGCCAACACAGGAGTAGCAAAGTAAGAAGCCCAGGAGCCTTGAGAGGATGGGAAGGCAAGATGGAAACAGCCAGAGTGTAGGAATTAAAGGACCATGTAGGTGGTGGTGAGTACACCAGTCACTCAGTAACACCTCAGAAGAGAAGAAAGGGCTTCCCAGTGGAATACAGGTGAAGGAAAGCCTTCCTTACCTCACCCATGCTAAGTTGTATTTGTGTTTGTGCTCCTATGGCCTTTGGAGAATAAGAGGCATATCACATAGCATGCTACCTTCCCTCCCAATTTATATGTATTGCAAATATTTTTCTAATTCAGTTTCAGGTCTGTTCAGGAAGTGAATAGTGTGTTTTGTTTTTAAACCTAGAAGCTACATGCTATAAAACATAAAATAAAATACAGCACCACAGGGAACCCAGCTGCCACATAGAAAGTTGATCTCTCTAAAACCCTCTGGCCTGAAAGAAAAAAATTAGTTTAGACATTTTTATAGGATTTCTCCAGCTAAAGCCCACCTTCAAATCCCACTTAACTTACTATGTTTACATGTGTCAAATTTTCATTATGTAGTAAACAAGAACATGTGTACAAATATGAAGAAACTAAAATCAGATGGCTGGTGGACTGTAGGGAACTGTGATTTATTCAATTCCCTGCTGATATCTTTCCAGAAATGTCACATCCAGCTGCAGATTTTGGCAACCTATAGCCATTTCACCACCCTCAAACAGCTCTTAGTATTTCACAAAAATGCCTCTTATTATGCAAAAATAGACACTCTATATATTTCAGAATTGGGTAGCTCTAAAAGACTGATACCAATTCTAAATATCACTGGATTTCACTGTAAGATGTTATTTTTCTGTAGTATTGTAGAAGAAACTTACCCTCACTTAACTTGTCACTTACAGTAACACCAAATGAACCAGTATTCTAATTATACCTTTTCACATACTTTTGCTAGAAATGGCCCCAACTTTTGTGAGTCTGGATGTGTGAATACAACAGGTACCTCACCAGCCACAGAGGATGAAGAACATACCAATGGCCAAGTGACGCATGAAAGTAGTAGACAGGTAGTTGTCTACAAAGATAAACAGAGAACCAGCAGCTGGAGCTGCTTAACTGGGGGAAAAGGGCAGGAGGACTAAAGAGATGAGAGGCAGAAGAGAGCTTTGGGGAGCAGTCTGATGCAGGAAGGGCTCACCTCATCCTCCAGTGGGGGAAGCCTGTTCTGCATAGGTAAGGTACCAAAAAAAGGTAAAGGACTGACAAGACCAGGCTTAAAATATCTCAGGCATCAATCACTCTTATTACTAATATAGGTCAGTGGATAATGTCTTGCCCAACAGATATAAAACCAGTAAATATCACAAGTCTAAAAATCACCCAGGCAGTACATACAATAGAGAAACAGAGAAATTAAGCTGCTATCAGACTGTCTCACAACAAAGGCTGTTGCGGTAGACTCCTTTTCTGAAATAGGGAATTTCAGCATCTCAGCACATTTTTGAGAACTTGATCCAAACAATGGGGAAGTTTAACAGCACCAAGTAATTCTGTGGATGACACTATCTTCCACTAGACCTCATTTTCAGTAACTGCTGCTGTGGAATATGTGTGTTCTGCAGATAAACACAGATCCATGTCAGATTTGTTCTCTGCAAAGACTGTCTGGAAATATGGGAAGATAATTCTGCCTCTGTCCTTTGAAATGGAGACCAAAAACTTCACTTACACAGTTGCCTTGCAGTTGGGAAAACTTGGTGCTTTTTAACAGTTCTGACCAGGTCTTGTCCTCTTGGAAAGTTTAGAGATAGTAAGAATTCCAAATTTTTTTTTTTCTGAAGTCCATCTTCAAAAAGCACTTTCCTTCTCTGAGGGTACCTATTTACAAAAGTTTGACAGGAACACAAAGCAGCAGCAGCAATGATTCATGTCAAGCTTACTGCAACAGAGTAAAACTTTCCTTGCAGCATTTTTTTCCCTGTCTAAAACCACCAATGTGCTGCCAAAATTATCCTGGTACCCGATGTACGAGATCTTGGTGAGAAGACTGTGATGAGACAAAACAGTCAGAGATTTGGCTAAAAATGGAAATGTTCTAGAACTCCTTGATCACCTCATCAAGGCCCTGGGTAAAGTATTGCTGATGGAGCTGCCTTAACAGGGTTGCCAAAATATCTCTGACAAAAATCTTCCTCAAAAAGAATATTAACAAAACTAAGCAGCCATTGGTAAAATCAGCTACTCTGACATAGATTAGAAATCAAAAGACAGAAAACAAAGCAAAAATAATGTATGAAATTTCAGCATCACAGATAGTTAATGTTTAGGTATCTCAAGTTCCCTGATTGGGTAAATGATGCTGACAGTTTTTGCAGCAGTTTAAAAAAAGAAGTGAATTTAGTATAATCAAAATAAAGATAACAGTTTATCACTTCAGATAAATGCCCTTAATTTAGATAAACACGCACAAAATTTTAAATTCATGTTTACATGTAGGGTAAGACAGACCACAGTTGCTAACCTCTGCCTGCAGCAATAACTAAGCCATTTCATTTGTGTGTAGAGATTTAATTTAGGTTTTATAAACAAAACTGTAGATTAGAAAGACTGAAAAACACACTGCTTTATCTGCTGAATGTCCTCAGGGCCAGAAAGAGAGATGCTTTACACAAATCATCTGCAAAGAATCTTATTTTCCTGGAACAAAAGAGTGCTATGCACCATTTTACAACACTTAATGAAACCCCTAAGCTCTTGTTGCAAGTCCTTCTCACATAAGGAGAAGGACCTTATAGTCTTATAGTTCTTGCAGGGTTTTATCCTCTTTGCAGCCAAATGCAGTGTGTTGTGAAGGTGCTCAGTACCAGGCAGGAGGAAGCTGCTTCACTGCTAATAGTGATATTTTCTTCAGGACTATGATATATCCATAAATTTTTCCAGCAAGAAAATCTAGCAGCCACTCAGGGACAAACTATAGGACAATTGCAAAGACCTCACCAGCTTTGAGGCAGTGAAGAGTCCTTCACAAAACCAACTGTTCAGGAGCAAATCCCATCACCTCTCCACCTCTCCCTCATCACTGCCTTACACGCACAAGCAGCAATCAATCGGCCCCCAGCTGGCAGGCACACTATTTTTTCTATTTAACAACCTCCAGGGTGGTCTCTTTCACTAATCCCCCAGGCTGTACAACTGAGCTGGATCTGAAGTAGCTTCTGCAGTCAGCTGTTGGGAAGTACATAAAATGTAGCAAGCATGACTTGTTGGCAACAAGGCATTCCTGTAAGTATTTTCCCCATACCACCCTCTCAAGCATACCTTTACACTTTTCTTGCATATTGTGCATTTGTTCCTTAATCTTTCTGAGACTAGAATGAGATTTATAAATAGATCGGAGCAATGAAAATAACATTTAACTGTAACACTGTTTTAACTCTGAAAGTTTCTGGTACAAATCAAAGTTGAAAATGGAGACAAAATACAACAGTTTTTAAATCAACCAATATCAAATATGACAGTATACCATAAAAAAAGTGAGCCCATGAATTCTCCAAGTGAAGCCTTCTTTGCAGTGCCAAGCAAGCTCTCTCAGTGTGTGGGAGCAGATTACCTGTGTGGCACTTTCCACCTTTCCCCCTCGGAGCTGACAAGGCTGGACTGAGCTCAGTGCCACGGAGGGGTCCCCTCTGGCAGTAATGTGAAGCATACCTTCCTCTCCCCGCCTAAATGCTCTCTGTATTGGACTTGAGCAAACGCACAAAATTGACCTTTAAATCCTGGATATATTCACCAGGCCAGCTTCTCACTGAGCAACTTCAGTGCTACCTGACATTAGCATCCAGCAGGTTCAGTGGTAGCTCAGAGACGTATTGTCCCCAAGCAGAACTCTCACGGATCCTCCACCCTCAGATCTGAATATCATGGGCTACATTCTCAGATAGCCAAGCTAATACCACTCTGTTGCTTTACAGTATTTTATACATGCTGTGGTCCTGGCCCATTTTTTCAGCTTTATTCCTGAATCACTTGTGTAAGCAGTGTCAGAATTTGGTCCTAGGAAAAAATAGTATCTTTTGAAAATAGATTCCTGGAAGATGAGGTAGAAATGTTTGATGCTGGTGAACCTTAAAAAAGGATTTAAGTTAGCTAAGCTGATTGGAAGGAAAACCAGCTAAAATCCTGATAGTAACATCAATGCGTAAAACAGAGCACTCCTAAAATAAAATTAAAATAGGTCAGAAGTTTTCACATTAATACTTTCATTCATTCTGTCTGCTGGAATAGGTTTTGTGGAATCACTCATCATTTTAATGCCCTTAATTCATCCTGTTTAAGAACCAAATATTACATAAATTATTATCAAAGTTTTCTTGTAGCACTTATCTTATTTTTAACAACTAAAGAATTATTACCAAATATATACACCACACAAAATAAAATGTGCAGAGACCACAAAACATTTAGATTAATACTAATGAGATAATCCACCTGCCTATTTCACTGCACAACAGCTGCACAGATTTAAAAGGGTTCAATTAAACTTTATTCAGTGCATAGATAATTGATCCAATGTGGAGAATGATGTCACTGGTAGGTTAAAAAATATGTTTTACCTTTTAAAATAAAATTTCTCCATTAGAAAAACTCGAAATATAAACCTGACAGATAAATCATTCTGGTAACTGTTTTATAGAGCAACACAAAGAAAGAAAATTAAGCAAAATCACAGCAGATACAAAATGCAGATGCCAGTTATTTCATCTCCTCTCAAAAAGAGGAAATAGAAATCTGAATGAGACATTGCTGTTGCTCCCCTTGCATATGGGAAGTACAATTACTCTTTGTAATTTTACTGGTTTTGTTTTTATTTTTTTTTTCTGACAGCTTCCATTTTTTTGCTTTCCTACTCTCCACAGCAATGAAACACCACCGTTTTCCTATTTTAATTACTAATTTTAGATGGCATCAAAGTTGTGTAAAATGCTTTTTTAATAAATAGAGAGGAATTAATCTTTAAAGATCCGTCCTGGCCACCATATGCCTGGGGTGCTCAAATGATTGCTGTGGGAGCCTTTGGTGGACCAGGAGAACATATTCAGGACTCCACTCCAGGCTGCTGAAGATGAAAGCACAGCTTCTTGCCAATTTTGTATCTCTCTGTATTTATGGTAGTGAACTGCAAAATACATAATTTCTTGATACAACATAGCTTTATTTTTGACACTGCTAGTGGCAGTCAATAATCTGCCATTCCATCCACTTCATATCAAAATATTGCAAACATTAATAGAGAGAAAGGGCAAAATATAATAATCATCTATCCACTGAGACATTACTGTAGTTTTCATCCTTATAACATTTCAGTAGCTATGTGGAGTTGGCACTGACTTTAATCTGAGACTGTCAAGGTGGTTTCAGAGAGACACTGAGAAAAAGGCAATTTAACCTGCATATGACACCAATAATAGGTTTCTCCATCACAAAAGGAACTTTAAACAACTTCTCACTCACCAGTATGTTGCATGGTCACCAATGTGAAGGCACTACCTGTTCCCTGCTTAGACCAGGTCCCTGAATACTTCTGAGCATGTCAGAGCTACCCCAGAGGTGCAGCTGTTGGATACACTTAAAGCTCCTGAGCCAGATATCCACAGTCCTCATTCCTGCCAGAGGCAGGATGATGCTACTGGTGCACCCTAAAGTGATGGGGGCTTTGGACCCAATTCTTTGAGTCACTTGATCAATGTATTTCAGAAAATAATGGTTGGAGACAAATTTTATCAAGCTGGATTAACCATTTAGTCATGACGCTCTTTAATAGCTAGGGCATGATATTTTACTGTAAGTATCTATCTCCTTCCCACTGTGCATGTAAAACTTACTATTGCTCTGGCTCTAAACAAGAAAAACAGTGCTTGAAAAAGAGCTCCTCCTAAAAGAGCATATTTCCTTCACCTGTATATAGCTGTGCACATTAGATGAGTTTCTGGTGAGTGAAATAGAGCAAGCAGTGCATGCCAACACCATGTGCAGGTGTTGAACATACCTAGAGAATAAATCACATTCCAGAGGGTTTAAGTAGACCGTACTGAGATTCCTTTTCTTATATATGATTTTGGATTGTTGCTTCTTGAAATTTTGTGTAATTAAAGTTACTATAGATATATTTCAGACAGACAGATATACACACATTAATATACATGCACATACTACAGTTCATTGTTCTTGACTGTGAGAGCATATGACTATTGACACTGTCAATTTTTATTTCATTACTCATCACTGCTTACTCCGAGTGCTAATAGTATATTTCCACAGAGTTTGTGTGTGCTGCAATGTAAATTCTGACACTGCTAGTGTCAGTCACTAATCTAACTCATTCAGTTCATGTCAAGATGATACATCACAATGCTCAACAACTGTCACTCCTGCTTTAAATAGATCTACATTTTTCTCAACTTTACAATTAAACACACCTACATATACGTATCTTCAGTTCCACATCAAGTTTCGCTTTAACAATGTAACCATGAAAGTAAAGCAAAGTATTTTTCAAAGCAATTACTAGATGGGATGGGGGTTTTGATGGTTTGGTTTGATTTTTACGAAACCCTTTTGAAAACTAAAAGCAAACTGAGAAAATCCTGATATGTTTAAAGTTGTTTGTAGGTCCACATTTTTCTCCCCCAAACATAAAAAGCGCGTTGTCACCAAATTGTCACTTCTGTGTGCTTACTAGCACTGGTTTGTAGTGTGTCCAAATTGATGTTTAAAAACCATCTGTTTAAAAATGTTTACTAATTTCAAGGGTTAACTAGATTGTTTAAACTAACTACCATCACTTTGGTTTTGAACATAATTTTAAAGAAAAACCTAAGCTTGGAACCATGTAATCCTCTCCCTTTTCTGGAGTTATTGCTCTGGCTCTGTTTCTGTGCTTTAGTGATTAAGTTTATGTTATTTCCTACAGAATGCCCAAACTATGAAACTATGCTTATTCTTTCTTATGCTTCCCAAATGTTACTGGATTTTTGTTAAGAGCTCCTAATGATATACCGTATTCTTCTTTACCTAAGTTTAGCATTCCCTTTGTGGAATGATAACATTCCTTCTGTGTTTTAACATAAACTTGCTTCTTTCTCTTGCCCTGGTCTGGCCAGTGCTGATACACAGTGGAACGTGGTGCTGTTTGGGCAATTGGGCACATCCTTGTTTTAGCCTCACAAGCTGAGCACTCCTCTGACAGCCAGGGTCAGGGAACAGGTTTGTAAAACACCCCAAGGACAGCACCTGTGCCCTTCTGCCTGTCTACATCTGGTCTGTAAACTGGTCTGTGTTTGGATCAACAAGGAACAAGAAGTGGCACAGGGGCTGTTGGGCTTTCCTTTGTCCTTGATAGGTGCTGAGGGAAATCCTTCAGAGGAGACAGGCAAGAACAGGTTAAGTACAGAACCTATAGAAGTGACATAGCATCATCACATACCTATACATTTCTTGTGAACCTGAGTTCCCAGCCAAACTATCTGCATTAACATATTCCTCAAGAAAGTGTACTTAGGTTTCTTATCCTTTGCAGTTCTAAAAGACAAGTTTCTGTAATACAGAAAGCCCAGAAAAAGATGCTTTTTTGCAAAAAATATGCAATTTTTTGAACATGACAAAATAGCTTTCTCTTTTCAATTTTTCCCACTCACATTCAACTGTAGTTTAGTCCTTAGCAAGACTAGAACCTTGAATGTTTTAAAGAAATGAGATTTTGAAACAGAGAAGCAATAAATAGTAGACAATTTAGTGCAGCAGTGTATCTCACTTTTAACAACAAGTGAAGTTGCATTGATCTGGACACAAACAGACATAAGCATAGGAAAATCTGTGGCACCCATTAAATGGTTTTGATTGAATCTATTCCAATTATTTCATTGATTATGGGCATTTTTTCTCCACCGTATGAACTTACACATGTATGAGAACTTCAAAGAAATACATCCAGTGCCTAGCAGGATTTTCAAAATAATCTAACCTTTTAAAATCCTACTGGCAGCCTATCTACATTTTTAAATGCCTAAGCATCCTTTAAAACCTGGCCATCTGCAACCATAATTTTGTCCTCTTATAAGAATGTGCAATGTAGTTTTTGAATCTTCCTCCAATTTTTGTGGCTGTCTGACAGTACATTTTATGCCTAATTAAATAAACACGAGGGGAAAGGGAACTTCAGTTTTGTTTTCATACTGATTTATAGAAGAATGCATTAAAGCATACAAATTATCTCTGTCAAGTAAGAAGAAAAAAACCAGTAACACTGATCTATATTTTTGCTTATTTTACATAATTGAAAAGACATAATGGTAAGAAGGAGCAATGGTGATTTATTCCATTGATCTAAGAAGTAAACGTCTAATTACAATGGGCTAAGCTATATCACAGATGAACTTTTAGGGAGAGCAGTAATGCTCTTCTAGGTAGCATAAGAAAGCCTAAATAAGTTTGTTTATATTAATGAAATTACTTAAATCCACTGAATCACTAAAACAAGCCTGGTTTTACACAGTGCAACTGAGAACAGGATTTAACCCATAAAGTAATTTAATTTTTATGGATGAGCATACACAACACACAGTAATAATGGAAAATGAAGAAGTCATATTTCCCATGGCAAACATAACTCCTCTAGATTGCAGAGATGTAGATTATATGAATGATTAAAATGTAACAGTAGTAGAAAATACTACCTATGCACTTGGAGGTCAAATTTTAATTCCTGTGGGAACTATAACTTTTAAATTTCTGATGCATGTATTTAAATTTTCAGACATAATGTTGATTTTCATGTTGAATATAATTTAGCTTTTGGAATCACACATACCATTCCCATACCACTCAGTTCATCTCTCAATAAAGTATGCTTTTGAAGTAAGAGTGTTTAATATGACAGCTCTGGCATACCTCTGATTAATTGAGCTTCTTTCTAGGAGTTATACGCACCACTTGATACCTAAAAGTCTGACCTGCTTTGAGTTAGGACTTGATCATCACTACTCATCCCTCTCATGAGCAAACAAGCCTAATGACAGTGTTATGGATTCAGGAAAGGTTTCAGATGCAAACATGGTAGGCTGCACAGCTAAGACATACATATATCCTTTATTTAAGGTGACAAAAAACTTAAACATATCTTTCAGTACTGTCTCATGCAAACAGAGTACATCACTAGCCTGGACACCAAGTTATTTAAAGCTATTATTTAGTACTGTAATAAGTAGCAATTTAAATACAAGGTAAAATCATTACATTGTCTTGTTTACTACTGATGTTAATGTCAAACTGACGTGTAATGCTCCAAAAAAAGGCAGCCTATGATTTGTTATCATTAAACTGTCAGTTCTGTCGTGTTAGGCATAGATTCATACTGTACTTCTTTCAGCATATCCCTTTATTTTCTATCAGTCAAAAACCGAAGTGTTTTAATTGTGTCTCTGCTATTTTTCTATTAACTGTTTCGTGCATTTTTTCTCTGGCCTTTTAATTGCAGTTTAATAGTGGTCATTAACACATTAAGGGGTGTTAGAAGAACATTTGAAGTCCTCTTGACTTCTACCAAAGTTGACACTTCAATGCTAGAGTAATTTCAGCTATTCATTTATTTAATAGTGACCTATGCAAATGTGGAACCATGTCATTTTACAAATTGACTGTAATAATTAACTAGAAAGGCAGAGTAAAATGAAACAGGTTATAATTAGAATAAAACTGCTACAGTATTACGTCAGCTAGAATAAAATAATCTCAAATGATTAAATTGGTTTCAATTATTAAGAATCAGTTTAATGTACCCACTGTTCTGATTTTTTACATTTCTCTTTTTTGTGTGCATTAGATGTCACCTCATACAATTTATGCATTTTATTCATCTTGGTAAAACAGGCATTACAAAAGTTTAATTAAGTAGTAAAAGACTTCATATTATTCCGTTGAATTCTAAATTAATTGCAGAAAGAAATGATAGTGCATAGTACATACCATTCACACACATTTTGATTAGATGCATCTATTGTTAGCTAATATTTCTCTATCCCAGTGTATAGATAGAAGTACTGATATAGAGGAATATGTAGGTATACACCCAGAAATAATGGTTCTGGCTCCCACAGCATGTTTTTAACTCACGTGAACAATATAATTTTAAACTATACTACCTAGATCTTTATCTTCAGGGTACTCATATCCCGGTTCATAATAAATATGGAATTTTAAAATTACATTTTCCTTAAAAATTTCACCTTGCTTATTCAGTTCATTTTGCAGATTGAACACATGAAGACAAATGCTTAGATGCTTGTAGGTGCACACAAGCCTACATAAGAAAGACATATTTGATAATAGGCAGCATGTAAAAAGTTATATGTTGAAGATGACATGAAAACATTATTTTTATCTCAATTTTCAACATAGTGGCTTATTGGCAAATATGTTTTCTTTGGCTTTACTTGCCATTTGTTAACTCTGCTTTGAGCATGCTGCAAAATAATGCCATAGATTATATGGGCAGCAGGGTGGACAGCTTCTGATTTAAAGCCACTGTATTTAAGATTGACTTTCATCTTTCTGCATATACAGTTTAAAATGATTGTTAAATAAAATGAGACATTTTTAACTTGAACAAATCCTACTGTATTGCTTGGCTGACTGGTCAAGAACCTTCAAGGATTATGCCTCACTGCTCTGAAGTGAGGCTACAATCTCTGATGCTTACATTTGTAACTATATATCAGACTGTAGCATCATTGACAAAAGTTACTGGTTTAAGATATATTTGCCATTGCTCCTCTGATGTGTTTGGTTCCAGCAGGGGCAGTTAAACCAGTAGCTGAGTGTTTGCATGCTGTGTTCATTATGGCTTTGACAGGACTTTTACACTCTCCTTTACGCAGTGATAAACAGTATTATGTGAGTGATCTCAGGAGCATTACCTATGCAAGTGTCTGCATCAGTAGACAGATTTTTTCAAAAACATATTCTTGTGTGCAAAAAAGTTGGTGATCATGAGATGTTATCATCAGCAGAAGAGTATTTGGAAGAAAGAAACCTTACTGGTAAGCTTGATGACAGTTTCAGCATAACAAGAGAACAAAACACAGTTAGCAACCTACACGCCCCCATGGGTTTAGTTATGAAATTGAATGTGCTCCATGGCATCTCAAGATCAGTGGAAATCCTGAGGCTCCAGATCGTTAGCCTCTTCTCCAGCTTCTCAGGAAATGGTTTTGGGAACCCATTAACCTTTGACCACAGGCCACCAGACAAGTTGTTTAAAATCTCAGGGCCTTTACCTTCCATATCTTTCATGAAGCAAGATGCTGACTGCTGATGCAATCAGTATTTCAGGTTGTAAAGGAGCTCTCTGACCTACCTGTCACACCCTTACCTTTCTTAGGGGTCCTATGAATTTGCTAAGATCACTTCCACACCTTCCAAATGGAATTAGACTTCTTTTCATTGTATCGTAATTAATGTTATGCAGTTAAAATAATTTATTTATTATTAATTACATTTTCCAAATGTAATTAAATTTCTTTGCGTGGAACAAAGACAATCAGTAGATCACAGTTAACTGTATTCATTCCACAAAATATAATTAATATAGCAGATTATGGTAGCTCAGTACAAATAACCCATTCCTGAAAGTCTTACACCTGTTAAATATGGATCATTTACACAAATAGTTACTTTAGCCTATAACAATTGCTTTGCAGACCTTTGTGATGCATTTGCTGGAAATCTGCTTTTTGAGCAGTTCGTATCACATTTCAGCAAACATCAAACAGCCCAAAGGTGGCACATGTAAGAATTTGAAAAATGCATCTCAACTTCTCAAAAAAATACAGGAAAAGAAATATTGGATGTGCAAACTATACAATAATGTACATAGAACTTTACAAGAAAATAGTCTAAAGAAGACTTGGCACTCTTTGTATAAAAGATCAAGGAAGTATGGCTATTGTGTGACTATGTGCAGCAGGAATGTCCAGTGGCTGTAGCAGGAAGTCGAGAGGCAGTGATTGAGTAACATCGCTGGTAAGCCTCTGCCAAACCATAAGATTTCTTTCAGTCTCCAGTCTACAAAGTACCTGCAACCTACATCTCACCCCAAAAAAATAAAAAGCATGAGATAGTGTCTGGCATGTGGTCTAAACTTGTTTAAGATCTGGAAGTCCTCCCCTGGGGCTTAGTGTCAGTGGAGAATGAAAGCAGCTACTCTGAGCCATAACAGCTAGATCAGCTCTTAGGCAGCTATGGGACTAGATAAGTTAATGATGGGATTTAGTTTGGATAACCTAGCCTTCTCTAAATTAGACTTCGTTTTAGTTTAATTCTGTTACCAACATTCAGCCATAGCACGGAGTAAAAAAGACTACCTATCCTGTTCACTATCCTGAAACTTACCCAGTTCCTTATTTATTACTTCCATAGCAGTAGAAAAATAAATATAAAATTAACCACTCATGTTGGCCCAGCATGTCTCAAAATGTCTGTAAGATGTTGGCTGAATAAGACCCATGTATGTTGAAAGGGAAAAAAATCAAAATAAATTTATGCGACCAGTTGCTTACTTTTCTTTCTCTAATTACTTTAAAGGTGAGAAGTGAGAGAAAAATGTAGGCTATGAACTCCTTCATGCAGGGGAAGAGAAACAAGAAAACAAGCATCCCATAAAACAACGCTACTGCTGCATCTCCCCCTTCAGTGCCAGTAATCTTCAGCTTACTCCGCATCAGCCTTCAGCTTTCATCCCCAACAGAATGCTGTCATCACTCAAAGCATTCCTGTTCTTCCCTCCAGTACAGTGACCTGTAGTAACCATCCTAAAGTTGTGAAGTAACCGTCCTGTTAAACAAAATCAAAGTCTCTATTCACCAAAGTCTTTATTTTGTATAGCTGCATGAACAGGAACAAACGCTAACTTATCAAAACACGGCACGAAAAAGAAAATTATATAGAAATATTCTTTATCCCACAACTGCAGGTTTTTGCGTGCTAGCTCAAAGAGAGCCCGGAGGTGTAGCCACAACCCAACTGCACTACGGCAGGCACAGCCACACACAGAAGCGCAGGCAGACGGGGGTGCGCTCCTCACCCGAGGGGGCTGTCCCTAAACAGGGTGTGGAGGCACGCAGGCAGAGGCAAAGAAGGGGGAGAGAGAGGGGACTCTCCATGTAAGTTCCATGCAAAAAGTTTATTTAAGGGGCAAGAGACAGCCAAAGACCTAAGTCTGTCCAGGTATTTTATAGTGGGGATAGGAAAGGCGGGGATAAGGGATACAGCCAATGGGATACGTGACGGGAGGCAGGGTTGAGTGCAAGGGAGCCAATGGAAATAACACAAAGGAGGGACTTAGGGAAGGATCCAATGGGGTGTCGAGTACAGCAGAACTTTCTAGAATTAAATCACAAAGTTTTACATAAAACAGGGAGGGGGAAACATGAACATATCATATAACAATATGTAAACTGTGGAAGTGGGAGATTATGGGCTCTCACCCTAACCACGAGGCATTAAGCTTCGGTGCCTGACCACCGCAGCTTGGTGTCAGTGGTTAGGATGGCTGCAGCCACTTGTACTGCCACACACAATGTCTCAAACAACTTTTTCCATGCTAGTTGCAGCATTGGCAGCATTGGATTGTCGGAAGTTAATCAATCCTTCTTTGCTTTGTCAATTTTTTTCAGAATAGCTAGGGAGATCTTCCAGCAACCATCATTTTGAATTCTTTGAGCAAGCTAGCTTTGATGATCCATCATGCTTACATCTATTTTCACAATATTTCATACTCTTTTATGGCCAGCAATAAAGCTAAAAATCCCCCAAACTGTTTTCCTTTTTCAAAAATCCTATTATACATACATGTAATAGTTACGGTGTCTTCCCTGTGGCATATCTAGGAGTGGAGTCACCAAGTTAACAGTACCACTTGCTGGACTAAGTGGTAGACTGCCAGAGTAGTGGAGAGAACTGAGCTGGGCTGTAAACTGAGGTTTCCACAGATGGAAGGAAAGAGCATGGACCGTGAGACAGGATCACCTTCCTTTTTTTCCGTTTTGCTTGATCTTTTAGTCACTAATAGCTGTGTACCTGCAAAGAGCAATTTGCTGTTGAATGAAAACAAACCTGACAAACTGAAGTACAAACCTGACTTGGACTGAAGTAGGAGAGCAGTACAAGCAGAGGAGGTATACTTAGATTTATAACACAGTCATGGCACAACAGAAGTCCATGGCATTTATTTGGAAGAGTTGGGTTTTCTCCTGGAAAACATTACTCTCATTGTGGTTTTTTTTTTTTTTTCCCTGTAAGAACTTATCTGTTACATAAAGCAATTTATGTCTTCAGAAACATCAGTAACATCAGTGATGGGTGGCACCCTAGATTATCCCTCTAGTAAAAATTTGGTTGATGAAGTGAAAAAAGTTTGTAGCTACAGGACTGATTGTGGCTACTAGCTTTTTCCTTTTGTAATTCCCATTTCTCAACTTCATATGAGATTGACACTAAGCTTTGTCACTGACAGCTTGCCTATTTCAGTGAGATTCACACAAAGAAAACGTGTGAAAAACTGAAATGAGAAGGTTCTGTTTGTAGATTGTTGTAAGGCAGGAAAATAATATATGTGTTGAATGTGACTAGGCAGAACTTGAGAAACAAGAATCCCATTACTTCTTTCCCTTTTGCTAAAGGCATATTTGACTTTGCTGTCAGTAGCACTTGCAACAGTGAAACAGAAAGAAAGTGTGTACCCATATCGCTAAACTTTGACTACCGGCTCAATATATCAGTGCACATTTGGATGCGAATGCATTTTTCTAACAATGAGTATACAGCAGAACTGTGTACTCATACAGTATACAGCTATTTTTGTCACAGTTAAAATGCCAGCTATGGATGTGAACATACACAGATTCAGTCTGATATCCTGTATGGCTCTAGATGTACTCATGTCTTTTTATGATTTACTTCTGTATTGCTATCTTCAAGTCTCCTTGATTCTTTTTTTTTGATTTGCACATAGTATTAGTCTGCCATTTAACTTTAATTTTTTAAGCTAACTAGAAAGAAGGGGCTGAACAAATATCGGAAACATTTTCTTTGAGTATCCATTTGAATTAAACAGCCAGGTAACATTTGACCATGTTTGTGACCCTTTCATGTTTGCTTTTCATGAATTTTCAAGTGTTTGATCTCTGTTAGGGAATGGATTAGCAAAAAGCAAATTTGTAATTCAAATGCTGGAAACTACACCAGCACCAATTTAAAATTGTATATTCAGATATTATATTTGAAATTTGAAATTCACATTGATTTGATTAATGAAGTGAGTTGCAGCCAGCTCATGTGTCTCCATATGCCTACTATTTCACCTGGGGAGGAAAGTGATAAGGTCTTTTCAACAATCTTTATACCTAAATTTAGTTGTATTTTTTCAATTCTGCTTGTGTCCTGGTGTGATTTAGTGCAGCCTCTGGGCTGTTCTAACTTCCATCAGTTGTGAAAATCACCACCAACACTGCTACTATGTAGGAGTGGTGAGCAGATCAAATTGGCCAGGCTGGCATCTGGGAAAAACAACTGAAGTCAGTGAAGATGTCTGACAATTATTTTTAGTTTTGCTATGGAGTGTACCAACAATATGTTTATTGATTCTAATAATTCTTACCTACTTTTAAAATGTACAGTTTCACAAATAGCTTGGGAACATTCAAAAGTGACATTTTAAGACTAAATTATTAATTGCAAATTATTTGCTGAGTTCTGATATTGTAGATAAAATGGGCTGTTCCTTTCCTCTCTGTTGTCTTGCAAGGACAACAGTGTGTTGTCACTTGACAGAACATGAAGATGCACCAAAAACACATTCCCAGTGAAATACAAACACTGCAGTCATATTTGATGTGTTCTGTATACATGACTGTTTAAGCAGTAAAGCATGCAATATGGTGGAACCTAAAAACATTTCTGAATCTGAGAAGTCTCATAGGAAATTTTTAATTTTTTTTTTAGGATGGGTTTTTGATGCATCTTCTCTTACCACCCATTCTGCCTGTGGGGCAATAAGTTAGGCAAAATCCATGGGGAAAATCGTCTTTCTAACTATGCACAATAACTTCACATTAAAACTTCAAAGCTGTTTGACATACACTAAGAGAAGTTCTAATTTATTCTGTTTTCTTTCAATGTTGGCAAAACTCCTTGATCTCTACATTCTCCTATCAAATTCACGGCCTGTCCCCTATTTCTTTCTCTATTTTTTTCCCTTTCCCAATGGATGCGTTTGCTAAAGAACCAACATATTAAGGAGCATATTATCCATGGACAGTGGAGGATGCCTGAAGAAACTGACTTTCATAAAAAGGGCTGTTTTCTGCCCTATACACACTCTTTATTATTCATACAAATTGATTTTCCTCGGTCAGACTTTGTCCCCTGTTCTTCTGTCAAACCAAACAAACAAACAAACAAACAAGAAACAGTGATATCCCTGCATCATTAATTGATATAATGCTGAGATCAGCATGTCAAGGACATGGAAGGAGAAAATAGAGGCAAATAGAGGGTAAGTAAAAATGTAAGGGGCATATGTGAATATTTCAGAGCTACCAAAAGGAGAAAACATAATCTGAGTTACAAACACATTTCTGCTCCATCAGTGAACGGGGAACTATTTCTATGGCATTCTTTCCAACTGAGTTTCAGTCCAGTGATATGTGCAAAGGATAGGTTAAGACTTTAAAAAAAAAAAAACATTTTATGCTACAGACATGAATGTGTTAATCTTATGGAAGATTTTTCTTTTTTTTTCAGCGAGTTCCATAAACTACTTGTGTTTGTTTATTACTGTGAAACCATTCCCCAGACTCAGGCATTTACAGGATTTTTGGCTCAAACACGTTGAATTGATCCAGGATTTTCCTGTTAAAAGCTTAGATAAGCTGGAATCAGCAAATACTGTCCATCATCTTAGCACATGGACACAAAGGGAAAACTTTTAACAAGCACTGGCTGAAGTGGGAAAAACTAAATATAATAGATTATCCAGCTGAAAAAACAGACTGGGAATTTACTTTAGAAAACTCAACTTAGAGAGTTTTGACTAATAAACCACATACATATACTGTACAAAATCTCACTTTATTTCCAAGAATCATCACAGAGACCTATTTTACTCCTATTCCTGATAAAAAATTTGGTCCTGTCCTAAAAGGGTACATGCACTAGTTAGGAACACTGCTTCTTCTGTTTTTCTGAACTTACTTTTTTATTTTCAAAGGCTTCAGAAACAGAGTAGGTGAGCTGTTTGGGACAAAATCTGTGCAAACTTGAAAGTGAACCAAACCCCAGAAGGGTTCTCCTTGAACAGTGGAAGGATGTAGTAAATTTTTTTCAACTTATTTCTTGTTTTCATACACCTTCAAAATTGCAGGTTGTATTTGGCACTGGAAGTGGGAGCATGGAAAACAATGGAAAAGCTTGTTCCCAGAGAATTTCCAGCCCAGCTTTACAGGCTTAGAGTTTGAACATGCGTAAGACTGAAAGCGAGTTATCTGACCCAAATCAGCCCTTCCCTTATTTGTCTATTAGAAACCCAGCATCAAAGTAATCTTCACCTTCCCATAATATGGCAACTTCCAGAATACTTCTGAATGTATAGGGTTGTCATGCTGAGAGATTATTCCTAGAAAGATGGCACATGAGGGGTTATATCATTTCGCCATTCAATCCACATTTCTGCTCTGCCCCTGACAGTGGCACAGGTTTCTCTCTCTCTCTCTAAAACATACATATGTATTGAAAAACACGTGCTTTCAGAATCAGGCACATTGTTAGAAATGAATTATTACCAGCAATACCTATCTTCCATATATATATATATGTACATATATGTATATGTGTGTGTGTATACATGTATGTATGTGTGTATATATGAATACATTATATATGTGTATTTATATATACTTATATTATAAATACCATATTCCTACAGTACGCTGTGTGAACCTAAGCATTTGAAATATAAATAGTAGGTATAGAAGCTACCTATCATTCAGCAGTGATATATATATAATGGTGTGTTTGATTCATCTTAAATACCTCAATTCAGCTGTTTTCTACAGGTTTTTTCTGCTACATCCTAAATCCTTTTTTTTTAACCTTCCCCCAGCTTTAAAGCAAAATCCTACATTTATTTTCTGCATTCAGTACTCCCAATCTGACCATTTACTTAATTT
>NC_138784.1:51300509-51335509 GCF_965178545.1 Coloeus monedula | reverse complement strand
CAGAGTTCCTTTACATTTTTCAATATATTCCATTTATAATATTGCATTCATTAAATTAAGTCATTGAACATTTCGAAAATTTTTTTTAAGTGCCAAAGGAAAATAGAAATGTAATTTCCATGGGAAACTAGGTAAGACAGGCTGTGGTACCCTGATGACAACTGCTGTTTCTGCCAACTTTGATTCAAATGCCACAAACACCTGAATTGAGGGTGTTTAAAGCATGTTGATTACTTTACTATTTGTAAGAAAATGTTTAGCTCACTGTAGCTAGGAGGATTTTGCCTTTTTCTTTTTTATAATTTATTATTTCTCCCAAACTCATTCCTCAGATAAATTTTTACCCTATTCACTAGCGGGCAATGTTATTATGAAAACTTCCTTATTATACTCGTGAGCTTGTGGTGAGCTGCATGTGTGTGAGTTTATGAGAAGGAAAGGACCCATAACAGAAAACCCCAACTAATGATATAAACTATGGTGTAACTTAGATTTCTTATATTATATAGCATATGTGTACCTATATATATATATATGTGTATATATATGTATTTAATTCCTGGGTGTTCTGGTGAAGGTGTTTGGGATATAGGACAAGAAACATTAGGCACTATGATCTTGTAAAATGGTAACGTTATGACTTCATAATTGAAATAATTTTGCATGGTATAAAAAAGTCACATTCCAGTTACCACCTGGCAAGACCCCATGCCCTTCTTTCATTTCATAAAGATGACAATTTAGTTGAGAAACTGTGATAGAGATGTAGCAGGGTGCTACAATGTATTGTGGATTAATGTTCTGGGTTTTCATCTCCAGAGACCTGCCTTGAAATTTGGTTTGGGCCATATGTGAAATGAGTTTGGTAGTTTCCACCAAATCAGTGGTGGAGACTAATCCACACAAAAAACATGCTGCACACCTTAGTACAGATGGTAGTCTCTTTTCAACAGAGGTCCAAAGCTGAAATACCACAGTAGGTTTCCAGTCATGTAGAGGTGCTATTTGCAGATTTATTTTGGGTAACTTGAACAGTGCATGTCAATAATCTGTTCTTTTTATGAACACTAAAATCCACAAAATTCATGTGAAATTGGATTCCCTTAGAACCTGTTTTGTGGAGAAGTGGACCTGATAATTTAGCTGAGTGAGCAGATTTTATATTCCAGAATAAAATGTAAGGGGGCTGATTCGTCTCTGACACTATCTACAATTTAATCAGTATTTCACCAGAAACTGATTTGACACAAGAAGTTTACTGCATACTTATTATCTCATCCTAAAAATAGTGATCAAGAGAGGAAGGAAAATTAACTTTGAGGAAAAGACAAAAATAGAAATATGTACAGAAGTCAAGGCTGCCCTACTAGCAGTCATGTTAAGCCAATTGTTATTTGCTGTTTCCTAAGAAAAGCAAGAATTTTACATGGCCTTACCTAGAGCTGGCTTTGGCTTTTCCTTCTGCAAATGTGTCTGTAGGGACCCTGATACCATTCTGTCTGTCTTGGTCTGTGCATCTCCAGCACCAGAGCTTTCTCAGCATGAAATAATAAAATAATGATAATGATAAGGATGATAATAATAATAGTAATAATCACAACAATAGCTGTCATATAGTTCCTCCTTTTTAATGTACATACTATCTATTTACTTTAGTTGTGGAATATGACATTTGCACAGTGTAAAAGGGTAAAAATTTTGCCACACTCTTAAGAAATTTGCTGTAGAAACTCCACTGCCTACTTCAGGTCTTTAACTCATGTCAAAAATTTTTGCATGTGGCAAAGAAAGCGTCCTAAACCATGTTAAAGTTTCCTGTGTGAAGTGGTAACAGTTTGGAAAGAAACTTCAAGAAGTAGATGCTGTCAGTTCATTTTGGATGTCAAGCCTTACCTGCGTAGGGTCACTCCGAGTCTTTAAATAAGCCTGCTCCTTTTCATCAGCTTGATAAGGAATCAGAGCTGAAGCCTTAGGACTGCTTTTTGGAGCACACAATATCAGGTGTCTAAGTTAACCAGGCTAAATACCACCCCAGAGCATTAGGTCTATGTGTGTAAAATAAGGTTTATAAGCAACGTAGCCACAATGAAATCTGTGAGAATATTTATTAAACAAGGATGGTAGAATCAGATCCTAATGACTTTTCCTAGTTTTGCCAAGACCTAAATAACAGATACCTGCCTAAGTATCAGAATCTAATTTTTTTTTCCTGAACAGCATTCAGTATTTATTTTCCTATATAACTCAGCCGTAAGCTTGTATTCACTACCTACCACAAACTTCACACACTCACTGAATTGTGCTCTCTAGGATTCTAATTTCTTCTTCTCCAGCAGGGTTTTTTCCTATTACATTCCTACCCTCTCTTGTTGTTACCAGCACTTTATTATGGCATAGATGCTCTATGGGCTTAAGATGAACCCAAACCTGTTGGAGGTAGCAGAGCATAAGTGGTACCTGATTTTCAATTGCAGCTGGGACAACAGCACCTGATACCACGAGTACAGACATGGACTTGCTGGTCATGACTATAGAAGCACTCAGATTGGGCTAAGCATGGGAGAGAACAGATGTGTGATGTAGGCAGTGTCAGAGAATATATTTCTCCTTCGTTAAACTGAGATACTTCATTTAATGTATATATATATATATAGGAGGAGAATATAAAGGGGAGTCTTTTGATAAATAAAGGAGGAATTTTGATCCATTTTTAATAGTAAATTGTTCAGTGAAACAGGAGATTATAGTGGGCTTCTCCAACTAAGACAAGATAAAAAAAGAGTAAGTGTTTAAAGATAAGAAAATGCTCTCAACTAAGTAGCTCTCAACTCTTACATCTTCTATAAAAGGCTGTGATTTGTCACAGAAAAAAACCACGCAAACCTCTATTTGATCTGCTTTTATTCAAATTTTTACACTGTGTGCAGAGGGGCATCTCCATATGGGTGCAGTCATTCACCCATCTGGATTTCAATGAAGAATTTATAGGTGTGAAACTGCCAGCACTCAGCCACACTGACTGTCAGGTTGTACTGTTTAGAGGTATTAAGTATGGACTTGGGTGCCTAAAGTTAAAAAAGTACTGTGGAAATACAAGTTATGTGACTATGGAAGCACATGTCCACTGAAAACACACTCTTAATGTTTACACTTGTTCATATTGCATGAGATTTTGTTTGCAGTGAAGTCTGGAGATCTAAAAAAATATATGTATTTTTTTCTTTTACCTCTTGAAAATATATTTAACAAACTTGCATATGAAACATTGGAATTTCTTAGTGCATAGTTCTAACAAAGGATGGGCATGGGGAATGGATACAGTTTATTTTTAAATTAAATAAATACCTTTCTTCCATACTCTTGAGAGCTAGCTGATTTATCAGTTAATAAAATAATCATACACCCCAGACTTGTGCTTCCAATTTATTTTAAAAAGAAATAACATTGTATTTTTGACATATATGAATACAAATGTAACACTAGAGGAAACTTTGTGAGTAACCCTGTACATATATCAGCAACCCTGCATGAATAACCTTACTTGCTTTTTCTCTGCTATTTATGGTATGGATTCTGCATAAACACTTATTTCTTCAACAATTCCTAATTTATGTATATGACCCTATAAACCTCAATGTGACTGCTGACTAGGAAAAAACTATTCTCTGACTAGAGAATAGAAAATGTTTATTTAACACAAGTGAAAAGGAATTTAGTTTTAAATCTACAATTAGATATCACTAGTACTTACACCTAACACCATAAACCGAAAAATGAAATGTATTTATTCAAAAAAACCGTATGTCTGAATTGACTACTTTTCTTGCTTAAAAATGCTGATCCAGATTTCAGAACTGCAGAATTTGGACAAATCCAGTCTGTGCTAGACAGAAATGTTCACGTGCACCTCTCAGAAGAATAAGGCCCATGTCTCCTAGCAGACTTTTTCTTTTATTTTCTTTTAATTCCTCTTAAGTTTTGTGGCCAACAGAACAACAGAAAACCACGTAGGAAGATTCTAAGTAGAGGTAAGTGATGGCAGAGCTGGGGTACTGTGTGGCAATCCAGCCCAGCAGTGACTGCAAGAACAGAATGAGCATGGATCTGAAATCCTTTGGTGAATATGGGGCTCATTCCTGCAGCCCTTGGATGAATAACTGAGTAACTTCCAAGGGTCTGCTTGCATCAGGAAGGTGTAGTCCCCTGAGCAGACTGTGCCATTTCAGACCCCTGTTTTTTGTTTTTGATGTGAAGTTGGACTCTTTGGCGTTCCCATCCCCATTCCTCTTGTCTCCTGTTCTAATTCTCTATTTTTTGGACATATGCTTCTCCCTCTCTGCTCTTTAAATTCCCTCTGCTCCCTTCTCTATATCAGCCTCAGTTCTACTTTGTTATTTTTGTTGCTTGCTTTGTCCTCCCTCCATCACTACTCCAGACACTTCTCTCCCCTTTGCTAGTCTGTTTGGCTCCTTGGGGACCCTTAATACTCCCTCACAACTGAGCAGATTCTCATTTTTAGTGATATTTTAAAAACTCTAGGCTATATTCTCTTCTCTTGAGAGAAAATTAAAAATAAAGAAAAATACCCACAAAACAAACAAAAAAACCCTTTCTTCAGAAACTCCTCTAGCTTAAACTCAGAAACTTTAATTCAAATTCTCTTTTCAAAGGGACAAAGGAGATTGAGACCTATAAGGATGCCAGGGCACACCACCCACTGAAGTTCATGGAGTCACAGGCATTTGCCAGAGGCCCTTGGTCTCAACTGATCAATCCATTCTGCAAGGCAGGAAAGCATTCTCTCCCACGCCAGCAGTGCAGCCCTCTGACAGTCAGTGCAGATGTTGGTGTAAAATTTGCTCTCTGAGGCCCAAACAAGGCTGAACTCAATGGGAATCTCACTACTGATTCTGCAGTGTTGTGGCTTTAGCCCAGCCAGCAGCTCAGCCTCACGCAGCCACTCCCCCACAGTGGGGTGGGAATTGCAAGGGTAAAAGTGAGAAAACTTGTGGGCTGAAAACACTGTCTGTGTTATTAATTGTTGTCTTCCCTGATGGGGGAGATGTTCAGATTTTTCCAGGAGAAAAAAGGAGGCGAATGGGACTTCCTGCTTCTCAGTCTCCAGATAGGTGTTTATTAATTCTTATTTAAGGAGTACAAGCCACTGGCGTGGCCTAGACATAGCACAGAGCAGAGAATGCAGCAAGAAGGCAACTTATCAAGATCTCACAGCCTTTTTAAAGGTAAATTACCCCATGAAAACTTAAAAGGCAAGATATTTTCACTTTTTTACCAATGTCCAACAAGTTCCTAAATCACATAGACAGGAACTGCAGAATTCTTTATCCAATTATCCCAAACTACTCCTACTGCAGAATATGGAGTAGTGGAAGAAGAAGAAGGTTTGGAGAACAACAACAATCCTGAATTTTGATGCTTTTTGCTTTTATCTATTTACTATGCAAATAGACCTAAAACCTCTAAATTTTTCACCCTGTGATAATCTCACATAGTATTCTATCACCTAATTCACACCATTGTAGATTCAAATTCTTCCCAGAAGCTAGGCAAATTTTCCCATGGACAAAGGCCAAAACCAGTACTGTCCAGGGGGGTAAAACCCTTCAAAACAGGCAGATAAATATTCTCTGCATTCTGGGTTCCCACAGGCTGAGATAAAGACAGTTCAATAGATAATATAAAAGCCATGCATGCAAGCAGAACTAAACAAGGACTTCATTCACCACTTCCCATGGGCAGGCAGGTGTTTACCCATCTTCAGGAAAGCAGGGCTCCATCACAGGTAATGGTGACTGGGGAAATCAAACACCATCATTCTGAAAATCATCCCACATTTCCTTCTTCTTCCACCTTTATATACTGAGAATGATGCTATATGGTCTGGGATATCCCTTGGACAGCTGGGGTCAGCTGTCCTGACCTCACAACCCGTTGTGCACCCCCAGCCTCTTCGTTGGTGGGGTGGGGTGAGAGGCAGAAAAGGTCTTGATGCTGTGTAAGAACTGCTCAGCAATAGCTAAAACATTCCTGTGTTGTCAATCCTATTTTCAGCACCAATCCAAAACAGTCCCGTACCAGCTACTGTGAAGAAAATTAACTCTGTCCCAGCAGCCCAGACAGTTGTAAGTAGATATTTGGAGCATCAGGCCTTTGGGGGAGGCACACAAAGGTGTGAGGTGGAAGCTTATGCTTTCTCATGTGTATCTGTGGAAGAGTTATCAGGAAATCCTGATCATGTAACTGTGCTGTTTCTCAGATTACATTCTGACAGTACTTTCTGCTAACAATATAAATTAGTCCATTCTCCTTCAGATGAAAACAAACCTGTTGGGATGGTTGTCCCTTCTGAAAGTTGGAAGACTTCTCTGCCCATCGTACTTCATATTTCTTTGAAGTACCAAGCCAGAATTTCTTTTGAAAGCCTCCGAGACTACTTAAGCTGTCAGTTGTGCGGTGTAAATCTGGAGTTAACCCCACTGCAGTGTTCACAGAGGTTAGCCAAGGACAGATCCTTCCCTCATCAATCCATGTGCTGAAGAGCACCTGGGGACCACCAATACAAGAGAGCACAGGCTCATGCCCAGTAAATACTGACGTCAGGGAGAAACGCCTGAGGCAGAAGGACAATAAAAAAACAAAAAGGAGAGAGTAATGAATTAGACCAGAGAGGGAAAAAAGGAAAGAGTCAGAAGCTGGGGGTGATGATGGGTTACTTGTTTTGATACACTCCAAAGGAATGGGGTGCAGAGGGAACAGGATGGAACACTCACATATCACTCCATAAAATATTTCAGCTAAATAATTCTGTTGTGTTTAAACCTGGAATTTAATTAAATCATTTACTCTTTTTTTTTTTTGTCCAAATTTGATCTCAGTGCATGACATTTAGTAGTGTAAGGATAGGTTGTCATATTTGAATTTTTTATTTTTTAACATATGCCCATTTTATAATGACATTAAGACACTTTGACTAAGCAGTTGAACTGATTACTCCACACCTCAGATGTGCTGGAGGCATGAGGTGAAATGCACCAGAGGTGTGCATTAATCAACCTTGCCATATAGTCTGTCCTGTCTCACTGCTTAATTAAATTCCAAACCAAATAGTTTTGGTGAGAAGGTTAGGAGGGACCACTTTTTCAAGTGGGTTTTGCATGAGCTGTCCACAGTGCTTGAAAAAAAATATAAGATATATTTAGAACAATATTTTAATTTGCAATACTTGATTAGATGGAAAGAATGTAATGTTTAAAAAAAGAAAATGTGATTAAGAAGCTTAAGTGCACAGTATATTACATGAAAATTCTGATCATAAAGAAAGGTAATATCTACTCAAAATTATAATTTCTGTACTTTTGAAATCAACTCAGCAAGAATTATCTACCCATATCAAATTGTAGCACTTGTCAAAATCAACTGTAAAGCATCTCAAGTGCTCTTCTGAATCAACAAAACAGATGTATAGCGATGTGAGGTTGCACTGAAATGGAAATAAAAGTGAACTAGATGCCAGTCATTGCCCTTAATCTCTTGAACCCGGCACTTAACACAGAGGATACCACAGGTCTTTGGGACACTGTTTAGAAGGGGAAGAAATCAAGACTTGAATCTTAATAGCATATGCAAAAACACTCTGTAAAATTATTTTCTTTCTGCTATAGTAGAATATCATATGCTCAAAGAGCACCTTGCCTTGATCATAAACATGAGGCAATGTTTGAAACAGCACCCTGTTTCAGCTTGAGACAGGCAGAAAAACTGAAATATGTGAGACATAAAAAGGTGTTTAAATTTTTAAAATAGCAATTAAATATGCTTAGGGGTTCAAAAGTCACCATCTCCCTCCCTTCAATAAAATGTGCAATGATGTTTATGGGATAACACCTGCAGTGGAATGAATACAACAAGTATAGCTTTAGTTAAGATTACATTATTAGGTTTTATTAGGGACTTAATAGATTAAAAATGTCTGCAAGCATTGGTCCTTAGAGAACAACAGTCTAATCCCATCACCTAGGATGTGTGTTTGGAGTGAGCTCCTCTGCAAATTTGTGTAACCTGGTATCCCTGGAATCATGATAAAAATGACTGGTTTTTTCATTGGCTTTGTGATGATGGTGCCTTCCAGGAGTGTGATGCACAAAGGGAGACTAAGGGGAGCACAGACAGCAAAATGAACAATTTTTTTTTGACCTGTCCTGTGATCCAGTTAAGACTCTGAAGTTCAGGTAAAGGGATTTTTGTAGGCTCCTGAGGTACTGCAGAATCCTACTGTTTAACAACACTTTACTTGCTTTCCCATTTTCAATCACATTTAGACTTGTAGAACTTTTAGTATATGGTACAGTGCTGAAAATTACTGACTTCACTTCTGTTTATAATGAAGCCATCATAGCATAAATTATCCATAAAGTGGTCTGTTTTCACCAGCAGCATCATGGAGCTGGCATGCAAAGATGATTGTTAAGCCCTTCTTACCCCATGCTGAGAGAAGGTCCAGTCAAACAGAAACTTCTCTCTGGGATGGGCCAGGGAGCCCAAGCCCCATGATGAATGCCTGGAGGATTAGGCTCCTGGACTCACTGTGACATGCTCCCCTGGCTCAGTCCAGACAAAAAAAAAATCCTCACAAAGAGTCCTTGGTCTGTTTGCTGCCAATGTTCAGAGACGAACATGCTCGGTTTTCCAGATGAAGATAGCAACCAGCTACAAATATTTTAGACTAATTTTAATGTATCTTGACAAAGTTAATTCAGCCCTTTGTGGATTTCATCCATCATTTTCCTCCTTGTCTAGAGCACGCAGAAATAGCAGACTATCAATTCTAGCTCTTGAGACACAAATAAGATTGTTTGAGACCTTTTGACTTCAGTGTATGTGAAAATTTGCAGAACTTGTGAGAAACACTTCTTCAGGTTATGTGCTGCAGACAGAATTGATTTATGCAAGAGAGGAGACAAAGTGGGATCTACTTTTAGTTCAGTTACAACCACTTTCATGGATTTTTTTTTTAATACGGGATTGTTAACCAAAAGGGCAAGTTCTAATGAAGAACAAAAGAACTGATCATGAGGTCTCAAGTTCTAGTTTTCAATTCTGTCAATTCACTTTCCAAGTGGTTTTTTTTAAACATTTTTAAGATTAAATACACTGAAAATTACTCCAAATTTTCCAAATGTTCCAAAAGTGATTTTGCTAGGTTCCAGAGGTCAACAGGCTATTATAAAACCAACAACAGAGAAAAGAGGAAATTTACGGCTTTGGACAATACAAATAGATAGAAAACTCTAGTAGATACCTGCTCAATTCAGAATAAACCCCCACCCGTGCAACCAGCAATGGTAGGAGCTGAAAAGTTAATCTGAAACACAAGCAAGACAAAACATTTCTACTCTCACTTAGGTTTAAAGTGGACCCAGTCATGGCACCATACAGGCATGGGTTATCTGAAAGGTTGTTGAATCCTTCCACTTGTGCTCAGTCTTCCATCCTTTCACCAGCAGTACTAGTAGGTAAGACAGAAAGCCTAACTGACTTCTCTTTTCCTCTTTAAAGAGGTTTTGTTTTCTGGGTTTTGGTTGGGTTTTTTTGGGAGGGGCTGTTGATGCTTTGGCTTGCTTGGTTGGGTGATGTTTGCTTGATTGCTTGTTTGTTTGTTTTAAAAGGATATTCTGGGTTTTTTGGACAAAAAAGTCAAAAATTGGAGCTTTTTTTTGCTGTTTTCTAACATTCCAGGAAGCACTGAGAACATAACATCAGAGTGCTTCCTGACAGCCTTTAAGGTCCCAATAGAAATATTTCAAGAGGGCTACAGGGCTTTTACAAGACAAAGATCTGAGCTGTGTCCCAGTGCAGCTCCAGGCGCCCCAGCATGTGCAGTCCAGCCAGCACTCTGATGAAGTTTCACAGAGCAGATGGCCCAGCTGGTGCAGACCACTCTGCAGCAGGACTCCAAGCACAGCCTGGTGCACAGAATATTTGCACAATATTTGCACCCTTGTCTGCACAAAGGACTACTTCTTTCTCTCTGAAGCCTAGAGGAAGTCTGGATAAATGTGTAGCTGTGCCATAGCTCACGCTTCTGTGCCAGGCCATGCACACAGAGAGATGGAACTGTGCCTCCAGATTTCTCTGCTCTCCTCTGGAGGTGGCAGCAGGTCCCCACTACCCACCAGGTTATGTTCAGACTGTGCAGTAGCTCTTTAATGGTACAGTGAACTACTTTACAGATACTTCCATAGTGAATACTAATTCCACTAACTCCATAAGATTTTGAGACAGTTTTCAGCAAATTTTTTTTTATTTGGGCTGAAATTCAGAATTCCTTCCCTGCACTGCATATGATGACACTTTTGTAAATGTATTATTCTTTGTACCTGGCCATGTTTCCTTTCCAAACCAAACACATAACAAGAACATTTTCAACTTTCAAGATTATTTCCTGACAAAACTGCAGTGGTTGTGAAAGGCAAAGTGTCGTTACAGGTCCTGTCTGTTTTGGATTTCTTGGTTAGTTTTTATTTTTGGGTTTTTTGTTGTTTTTTTTTCTTATTTAGTCTGCATGTTCTCTGAAATGTTGAGCAAAATTGCATTATCTGTTGCACCACAGTACATATATTGTTGTTCCCAAAGGTTTGCTTATAACATTCACGGCATCATTTATTTTTTTCCTTTCTCCCATTGTCATTTCTGTACAGATTTAATACAACAGAAACATGGCTTCCACTGGGAGCTACAGGTAGAGCAGTTACAAAGTTCTCTATAATTGGTGTCTGCCATGGCTGCTCACAGTAAGTTATGTAAATCACAGCAAGGACCCACAACCCCTAAAGGCATGAATATTTTTTTTCATTCAGTGCAGAGGATAACTTCAGAATCTTAGTAATAGTCCCCTCCACATCAGGGATCTCCTTACAAGGCAAAGTCAAGGTCTAGAAACTGGCCATGTCAATTTTGCAATTTAAATCATACTGTTAAAGATGGTTTGGTAGGTATTGCAGCAAGTCAATGCATTGTAGGCAATATTAATTTTTAGGATGTGTTTTCTCTTCATAGCCCTTGCAAATCCATCTGCCTCTGTTTATATTCACTGTAGTAATTCCATCAAACCACAGATTTGAATATTTATTTCTTTCTTCTTTAACATCTCTTTAATTTAAAATGAAATTAGGTGTTTTCAGGGTTTCATTCTGAAAATGGAGTAATAATTCCACTGATTTTCTAGTGGTGCATTTTAGTTAAAATCATGTCTTCCAAGTGAGGTTATTATTAAATGTTTCCTTTAAAATAGTACTGCAAGTGTGAGAATTTTTAGCCTAAGTTCAGCAAGTCAGCTTCTGTCTTATAATTTTTTATTTCTCCCACAAATCTTGCTCTTATGGGTCATATACAACAGTTTATGCACTATCTATTAGGTAGCTGAATGAATCCTTAAGACATAGTAATTGTCTACTTCTGTTATTGGGAAAAGGTTTCCTAAGCTAAAATCCTTGCTCACATTTCCAACTTAATTCAAGAACATCCTGGTGCTCTTTGGCAAAGCACAAGGGGCAAAAAACCCAAACCAAAACAACAAAAAAACCCCTGCAACAACAACAAAGAAAAGAGGATAAATGTTTTTAAAAGCCAGTTGAATCTGATTCTTCTGTTACCCTTACCAGCAAGAATTCTGGAAAAGAAAAATAGCTTTTGGGCTTGATTGTGCAGATAGCCCCCTCAGACTGAATCTTAATCTTCTCTAATAACATTTCTTATTTTACCTCCAACCCTTTTCATCTACTTATTCAGGAAAGCTAAGCTCAGCATATGTAGGTGGTTTTCACCGAGCACCTGTTTTTCCTTATATTTTTAATTTTATTTTTGAAAATAAGAAGTAAATGCATACTATACACACACAATATAGTATTGCATGTACATATAGGCATATACATACACAATCATGTTCAGGAACACACACAGAGGCTCTTGAAGAAAACCAGGTGTTTCTTAACCACATAATCTTAGGTGAGGCAGTGTACCTTAAGTCTGTTTTGCAATGTGCCATTTTTTCTTTGGACTCGAACCCCTGCTCTGTGTTGCTTGCTTGTGCATGCAGCACTACTAAGGATACAAGGACATGGCTGAAGCACCCTGGACTGGGTCTGCCATCAGTTCACCATGCCTCTCAAGGCTTCAAGGAAGCAGGAATATAGTAGATGAACAGACTCCCAGGAGGACCCTGGTGAAGAGATGAAGGTGACTTAAAGCCTCTGTCTCCAAAGAGCTTGGGGCCTTGCACAGTGCAACTCCAAGAGTACAGAAGAGTACCAGCCACTAATGCAGCCCAGGCATAGTAAATTACTTTTCCATCAACTACAAAAGGCACCTACTCAACCCCACTTTTCATCACTCTACCAGTTAGACAAGTCAAAGAACAGAAATGGTAATGGCTGGTACAATTATCTAGTACCAATTCGGTGGTTCAGTGGTTCATATGTCTCTGTTCTCTGTCATCTTAGAGGTAAACATGAGCTATAATCATCCACGTGTCATGCATAGCTAAGCTGGGTATTGGCAGAAACAGCATGCAATTGAAATTTTACCCAGCCCTAATCAATGAACTATGTCTTCAGGTAACAGATAGCTGCATCTGGTACAGGCAGACAGCTATAGAAACCCCTTCCTCTATGAAACATGCTACATACCTTACCGATTACTACTGTTACCTAAAATGTTGCAAGTTTTTCACTTAAAAAATGTTGTCTGGAAAGGCCAGCAAAATATATTCAGACCCTAATGGATGCGTGCAGCTCCTTATTTTCATGGATTTTCAGTGTTGCGAATCTTTACATTTAATTTGTTTACTATTGATAAAACTCGTTTAAGGCTCCTGCAGTCTCTCAAATGTCCTGACAAATATGAAAAATATGATTATTTTACTTTGGTTATCAAAAATCAAGTTCTAGTACAATTCCTACTCTCCTTTGAGGCCCCTGATCTTAAAAATGCAGGGCCAGAAATACTTACTGCTTCCTGCAATATGAACCCCAAGGCAGAGTAAAGAGTACCTGATGTTCCAAGTTATTCAAGCCTCCTAATTGCAAGTTAGGTTTTGAGTAGTTAGGAGTCCGAAGGCTTTCTGTGGGCTGAAGTAATTTTTGTCTGGAAAAAAATATTGGGGAATGGGTGTAAAAAGAAATAAGCATTATAAAAATTTTGCATCATTCTCAGTTATGTCAGATGAGTTACGCAAAGGAACACTCTGACTGACATGAAGAATCACATCAAGTTAAAACTAAAATAAAAACTAGAATGGGTTTGCTTGTGGTTTGGGGTTCTGCAACCTCCCCCCTCCAAACTCTGTATGCTTAATTTCAGTTACTGGAACTCTGTTTTCTGCCTTCTCTTTATGGCCTTTTTTATAAAAGGTAGCTGGTACTCACAAAAAATTTTGGGACCGTTCAAAACTTTTCACAGTTAATTAGTAATGCATGTAGCAAAACACCCGCCCTACCTCTGGGCCTTGGGGGTTGACCTGGTTCACTTGTAACTGATTTATTTTTTAAGGTTGTCTGGCACATCTCCACCCCAGCTGCTTCCAAGAAATTTCAGCTCAGCGTCAGCTGGGAAAGATCAACTTCACATGCTGACATACAGAGGCAGCCTTAGGAATACTGGGGCCTCTGGTGGGAGGCGTCAATGGGAATCTTTGCTCTTTTTGCTGATCCGGGGATATACTATCTGCCACCATACAGGACTTTTTTTAGCATTTTCTTTGAAAGAACACTCACCTGATTATTACACTGTGTTTTTCCTCAGTCAGAAACAGAAATGTTATCTTTACCAGATTTGTGGCTCATTGCATAGGTCTGAATGGTGGATGGCTTTTGCAGGATCCGAACCCTTTGTTAATAGCTGCTGAGAGGCCAAAACAAACATGCTATTTTATAGTCTGGTTAAATTCTACAGAATACAAAAGAGGATAGAGAATGATTCTGATATTTTTCCTTATGTCTAAGTAAAGGCTTACTCTGCAAGTCTACCAGCTGAAACTGATGGTCACAAATCCTACCCTTCTTCCTCAAGATACTTCCTAGAGATGTCCTTATTTTTTTTTTTTGGTGATTGTTTTTATTCAGAACCTCCCCCCCCCAAATTTCTACTGTGTTTCCTCCTTCACTTTTCTTCCTCTTTGACTGCAGATTAATTTTGTCCCTAGCCCTCTTGCCTAGGCTTCCATTTGGTTCCCTTCCATAATTTCCAAGGGCATCTGAACCTAGGGCATCTAAACCAAGGGCATCTAAGCCAAGAGCATTTTATCATTAATGTAAAACACAATTTTAAAAAAATTATATCTAACTGAGTCCATTAATAAAGAAAGAAAGCATCTCTAATTGTAATGTACAGTGCCTGATTCTACTTAAAGTACACAGAGACGCTCACTCTAAGATACAGGCTGGCAGTGAATTCTGCCTCTGGGTAGACACCTTTCCCAATTTGTGTAGGGAGCTGAATGAAGGACTGTCATCCATTAGTCACTGTTTGATACAATGGTAAGAGGATCCAAAAGGAAATTCTGTGGTTCTTTCTTTTTTTTTCCAAACTTCAACAACATTTTTCTGCATATAAATAGTTTCAAAACAGCAATAAAAACTTTTTTTTTTTCAGAACTGGAAGCAATATTAATACAAAGCAGAATGACAATTTCAGCACAATGAAGAAAACTGAGTGTTGATAGAACAACAGACCTTTGATGAAAACAATATTCTTGGTTTGGTTTTTTTTTCCCACAGCTAGATAAGCTGAACAAGATCCTCTCAGTTTGGTTCTGCAAGATTACTATTTTAAGACTGTTACTTTATTTTTGCTTGTGTTCAGATGCTTATAGCAAGAGAACACTTCTGACCTGCACAGAGACAGAGACTGTATTTTGTTAGGATAACAGACTTGGTATGTTCCGTTCAGCTTAGCACCATTAAGCTTCTGGGTCTAGCATTTGCTGTGTGCCACCAGGATTAATATCTTAGTATTTTCTTCCTAGTCTGTGGTTACATTTTAAGAATTAAATGATCATTCAGAAAGTTGGCTTCAGTTTATGAGCTGTTAAAGCTGAGAGATACACTACGTCAAAATGAAAGGAAATAGTTGAAGTGATAATCATTAATGTTAACTTTGTCCTTAGAGTCTTTATCACCTGACATAAAATGTGCACGCATTCCTGTTACAATAATTTCACTCATATTTAAAGAGATTATTTTTTTGGGGGGACCTAGAGGATATCTTTGTATTGTTTTGTCTTTTGTGACAAGATGCACTAAGAAGTCTGGAGACAGAAATCTTGAATTTGCACCCTTGGGATGTCTGGCACTGACAGATGAAGTGAAATTGTCCCCACACTACCCCATTAGCAGACCTCAGGTTGGATTTGGAGGCTGAGTGACAGTTCAGCTGTTGTGCCCTTTCAATTTTTTTCCTCCATCATTAGGGATCATCAAGGAAGGAGACTGGTGGGATCAAATGGACTCAACTAGTTTGGCTGTATAGATACCCATTCTCTGGGATCCTGGCAGAAGCCAGTACCTGCCTTCACACTCCTAAGGAAACACCTGATGAGGGAAGAAATTCGCAAGCAACTTCAGGCTTGATTGGGCTAGCTAGGCCCATTGGTGAGCTCTTTCCCAAACCCGACTTTTTCTTTGCAGGAATGATTCCTTACCCAGGAATCTTGTATAAGAATTTCATTTACAATAATGAGTTTTTCTGTGTATCTTCAAAAAAGCTCAAATCCACATTTATTCTTTCTACATTATAAAAAATGTGCTAATAATTGTCAAATGATAATATGTGTCACTACCAGCATTTCCTCTTATTGTGCTGTCTCTCCCCCTCTGCTTATATTAAGTGTAATTTTTTTATTTTTCTATAATTTTAACTTTTATTCACCTAGTATTTGGCATTCAGGTCCAAAGTTCAGGCAAATATAACAATCATTTGAGAAATACTCACTAGACAAGTATTCATGCACTCTTGTATCACCTGACATATGGCGAACAAGCTGATGAATGACTCAGGATTTAAATGGTAATTACCATTCATCATTATAATAGACTTGCTAATTCATAAATTCTTGGTAAGCCAATTTTCTATAAAAAGGTTAATAATAAGAGTGGAAAAGAAGGAAAAAATAGCCCTAGTGTGATAAAAAATGTAAAAGCTAGAATATCTTCACTGCCACACATCCCTTCTAATGATTGAGTAATTTTGCGCCAAAGTGCTTGCTTATTGACACAATACCACTTGCAGTACCAGGGCTCTGATGGAAAAGGGGAAGACAAAAAAATCCAACCAGAACTGCTAAAAACAGAGGCTGAGGTGTGTCAGACAAAGACAAAGGAACTAAGACATTCACACATGGCAAAGGCAGGCAGGATCCCACTCACACATTTCCTAGTTTTACAGTGCTTGATGAAAATGTCATGTTCTCAGGACTGCTCCCAACATGCATGTTAGGGAAAAATGTATGGAAATGTTTCTAGTACTCCTAAGTGAAGCTGTGAGAAATGCATCTAAAGTCATCTCACTTCCATTAGCCTCACTGAGTGTTCTATAAGTTCCTCTGAGCAAAAGGAACATTTAGTTGTCTCTGCTTTGGCTAAAACAAGAAAAAAGCAAAAACATGGAGAAAAAAAAATTTACTCATTTTATGGTCTTTATCTGGAAAAGGACTGTGAATGTAATTCACAAACCCTGTGGAAAAACCAATGTAGACTGGAAAGAACACATGCAGGCAACACTGAAATTCTATATATCCAGTGTTCAATATAGAACATATTTTCCTATTAGATAATGTACCTAAATGAACACAAATGAAAATGCTTCTTCCACCTCTAATCCTCATGTCAGCACATCTTTTTATCATAAGATGCCAATATGGGAAAGACTTTCTTGCTCCACCAAGGCATGTCGTTTCTCTCTCCACCTACATCTTCCTATTCCTTCTCTGGGCACCACAGATGTCAAAACTACCCCAAATTACACAGCAGATGTACTTTTTACTTCAGATGCGAAACTAAGGAGGTTGGGAATGAGGCAGAGATGCATCCATCTGCAAGGAACTGAAGGACAAGAGGAACAGGAAATAAAAGAATTGATGCATGGAATCTCGGTGCCCTGCCCCCTCTCCACTGTTGTGATTGTGCAGGGCACAAGTTCAAGAGAATGAAGTAGTCAAGTTAAAGTGGAGGTTTTGATCATTTTAGCCTTCATTTGGAATCATGCAGGGAAACTCGCCCTTTCAATCTGTTGCACATTAGGTATCAGGGTGATTGGACAGATGTTGGGTATTCAGGAATAAAGGATTTGTATGGGAAAAAAAATCAACCCAAAGCTATTGTGCACTATGTAACACCATACTGGGATTATGAATAATACTAAACTTTACTACAATATACTGTATGTTCAGGAAAGTTTATAATGCAATTAATCTTACTGACTGCTTTCCTGAAAAACAAAGTCTTGTAGCAGCAGAATATGAAATTCCTGCCAAGCTAGAGTCTCTTTTGCATTTGTTTTTCCTTCCTGTTTTTGTCTTTCTTGCACACATACATTATAAATCTCAGAACTGATGTAAATTTAAAAATGGATGTTAAAACCCAACCTGTACCTCAGATTCAGGGGACTATTTTGGAATGAATGAAATTTTAAAATATATTTAGAGCTCCAGATTTTGGATGAGCTTCTTAAATATAGAAACAAGCACATAAAGCATTAAAATGTGCTCTGCATGAGGACTGGATTTCAGAGTGTGTTTGTACTTGAAACTTTGGATAATTTGCAGAAACTCTTTGCAGTTGCACTGGTTATGAAAATCAGGTAGTGTGGAGATTATAAAAGACACAATAAGACGGTTTCTATGCTGTTTTTCTTTTTGTTTACTTGACAGTATCTAATAGTAAATGCCTATAAAGCAAAACAGAAGGCATATAATGTAACTTCAAAACAAAAGAAAAAATACAGAAATAGGGCAATTAAGGCATCGTTCTAAAGAGCAAATATTCAGGTCTAATATTATAATGCAACTACTTTTCAAGCGATGTTATTAAGCTAAATTCAAAGTTTCAGAACATTGTGTGTCTGCTCTATTGCAAAAATGATCAAATTAATTTAAAGTGGATGTAAAAAAAAATTATCACTGTTTTTCAGAAAGAGAATATATCAAGCCTTTATATATTTGCATGACTTTTGTTCTAGTTTTTATTTATGCTAAGCCAAAAACTTGTAACATATATTATGAATTTTTTAACAAGTATCACTGCATTTTTTGTTTTCCTAGGGATACAAAGCATAGAAAAAGTCAGCTTTTGGGTCAGCTGCAATGGGGAGTTAAATTGGAATAAAGTGAATCAAAATGCTTATGCTCAGCCAACTGCATAATCAAAGGATAAAGATTCCACTGAACAATTTAGTATCTGACTTTTCTAACTAACCTTTTTGTCATAAATCAAAATATTTCATTTTATTGTTGAAAGTTAGTCTTAGCAGTGGGGATAAAGAGAAAGGAAGAGAGCAGCACAGATAGCTGTGGGCAGTATATATCAGTAAGGTTGCACATCCAGAGAATCCTGCGCCATCACAATAAACACAACGATAAAGCTCTCGTGGACTGGGAAGGCACTGAGATGACAGGAAGGTATCTTTGCACTCAGTTGTATTGCACCATACTTTTTTAACTTAGTTATTATATGAAAAATATAATTTTTGATTTCTAGGAAGAATACATCATCCCCTTGATATCTTGGAAAGCTCAGTTTATTGAAGATTTTCTATCACTGAATACGAGCATTATAGGGTTTGAGCTTACATCACCATTTCAGGGTTGAGCTGCTATAGCTGAGCAGTGGATTATAGAAATGATGCATTGACATTAGTACAGAGGACCACATGGTTGCCATTAGATGCTTGAAAACCTCCTTTAAAGTGACTCATTTGCTCACTTTACTGTTTTCAGCATTAAGTTCTAGAATTGGCCAAATATTTTCCAGTGGTTGAATGCTTGCTACTCTCATGAATTTGCTGCTAAACATAAGCTATTGAATTTGGTGGAAGATGAATGTAAATGTTTGGCCTCAGTCTGTGTTGCTCTTATGGAAATTTTGAGAAATGACTGTGAAGTTGTGTGATCTTAGGAATATTTGAGGGTTTATAACACAACTTTTCCTATGCTTTCACTGTAGGATTGTATATTGCTTTTGCTGGCTGTTTTTATTTCTTTTAACAGATGTATATTCTTCTTTGTAATAAGGTTTTCTACTTACTGATATTTTGGAAGAAGGGATTATCATGAGTATTTCTATCTGTGGAAATAGTTCTTTTTTGCTCCACAGTAGGTGAATCAGTGTTTTGCCCTTTTTCATGACCTTTCAGAAAACATTATCTTTATGCCACTGTATACATCTGTAATTATGTCACCTAGAGTGTGGGCACCCCTGCCCCAAGAACACAGGAATAGTTACATAAAAGGTGATGATGGTGACCAAAGGTATGGAACAATTTCATATAGCAGAGGCAGGCCAGAGAAGAGCAGTTGCAGAGGAAGAGGGTACTCCATGTTGCAAATGAACAATTGATGACCATGAATTGCACAACAAGAATTGAAAAAATCAAACAGAAATTTAAAAGACCATGAGGAATATTCTCTTACTCAGTGAATGATTGAAATTCTTGAAATGAATGACCATGAAATTTTTTAACCATTGTGGTATACCTACTGCCTTCTGCTCAGAAAATCCCCCAACCAAGAGCTGCAAGGCAAGGAAAAGTTTCCAAAACCATTTTCACTATATCTATGTCTCTTTAATTTTTACAATTATTCATTGACACCATAATATAGCATTGGGAAAACTCCTTGTTTGTGTGGGCTAAATACCATCAGTGATTGTGGTGGTTTCTCATAACTTTAGTCCTAATGGTTGGTCTCTGGTGCTCTTAACTGGTTTCTTTTTTACTGGCAGAGTCTTCTGGCTCCTTAAAGTATCACTGGGACAAGTGAAAGAGCCATGTGGAGCATTTTTGGGCAACACAAGCATATGGTGCAGTGCAAGCTGCAGAATACAATACCAGTGTTCTTCTTGATATTTATCTTTATGAGATGTGGCTGTTTAATGCTGATGTGTACATTTCTTGGAGAACTACCCTGAAAATTTCCAAAAACTGCCAACCCCACACCTTGGTCAGTTTGTTATGGAAGAAAGAATTCTCGGCTTTGAGATTTTTGGGTTAAGCATGCACCTTCTTCCATTTTAAAAAGGAACATAATGCAGTTCCAAAGTCTCTGGCTGCAAATAAGCAACCATTTGCAGGCACACCTTGATTATTTCTGAGATAGAAGTCTTCCGATGGGGTTTTCTTCTTACTCAAGGTCAGATAACTTTCACAGTACTCATACCATCTGCAAGATTTACTATCAGTTGTAAAAGTAGCTGCGAAATATAGTTTTATTCTTGACATCTGGAAGAGAGCTTGGTGTTGTAACTGGTCTATAAATTATAAAAGTAAATATACATGCATGAATACTTTGAGGCGTAATGCATGTACTAAACACACAGTATATGTACCATCAAGTATTTCAGAAATATCTAATATGTTCTGAAATATAATTTCGGCTTTTCCCCTCACCCCATAAACTGAGCAAATGTCTCTGGAGTCATGTATCTGCACTCAAGATTTAGTCATGTGCTACCAAATCATCTGCATGAGGAAACACAAAGGCATCCAGAGCATAAGCCACCTGCTCTGTGGATCTATAGCCACAAGAAACAGTACTTGTGGCTGGTTTGACATTACCTTCTTGCCCCTTTTCTTTACTCCCATGCAGATTTGTGAGGAACCCAGGCTCCTCCAGATTATTTAACAGATCAGTCAGGAATTTTAAGCCAGCATGGAAAAGGTAGAGGGAACAAACCACGCTGAGCAGAAGGTTGGCCAAGCTGAGTTTTCTCATGGATTAGTGAGGGAACAGCCAAAGTATCCACAGGTGTCAATGTGGTCCATGATAAAAAGGGTGTGAACCCTCAAATGACAGCTGTGTTCTCTTTTTCTTCTCTGTACCACAGATTAGATGCAAAGGAAGATTTCAAAAGAAAAACCATTTAAGAGACATGGTTATCTTGGAAGTTTTTGGCTGTCAGTTTGGTTAGGAAATGATATAGCAATCAAATTACTTTAATACAGAAATGTTCCTACTACATTTTTTCTCTTTCTGTGACGATCTCAAGTATGCAATGGTTATTCCCTTGTGGTGTATGTCTGTAAGTATATTACTTTAAGTGTATTACAGGGTTTGGCTGACAAAAACACTTCAGCAAATATTTCAACTTGTTCTTGCACTGTTCATCTTGGTTTTGAACTTGAGTTTGTGGTCCACATTGCATGACTAGTCTTGTGCTTAATTCCTTCACAGGTAAAAAGAAATTTCAATGCAGGACTTAAGCAGAAAAGCAGTTCTTTGCAGAGTAGCTATACAGTTCTGCATATATCTGCATAGATACCTTATGGTATTTAGTTACATATTCATGTAGATCTCAGGGCTCTATATGTAGAGTCATGTTTTGTGGGGGCACTGTCATAGTTTGAGGCCTTCAGCCTCATTCTCAAGTGCTGATTGTGCTGAATGTCCATTCCTGCAAAATGAAACCACTATGTTCTCCCCCTGAAAAAGGTCACGCCTTTGTGCTCCTGATAGCATGGTAGATTTGAAGGGAGGAGGACCTCTTAGCTCTGAACATACACTGCATAAAGCTCTATTTATCCTTTCTTCAAAGAACCTATTTGCACCAAATTATCCAGCTCTTCTTCATTGTGTTTGACTCTCATAACAGCTGGGGAGTCAAAACTTATATTCTGTCTCACTAAGCCAGTTTCACTCCATCTCATGAAGCTTGAGAGCCTCTCTCTGTTTTCTTGGAACATAAAGTACCTAGTGCTACACAATGCTTTGATTTGTAAAGCCTGTTCAAACAGCCATTTCAACACAGGAAGTGTCTGATAAATTTGAAATTCAGCCTGTATAACATTTAATTCAAAATATCTGGTAATGAGAGCAGGTGCTAGTTGTTAATTAGGAGCCACAGCTCCGGTGAAGTCTGAGCTCTGAGGGAAGTATGTGTGATTGTTTGGGTTAGTTTAGATGTTTCTGCAATTATTGTTGCAGTTCAGTGAATCACAGAATGATAGAATATCTGGAAAGGACCCAAAAGGACCACTGAGTTCAACTCCTGGCCCTGCAAAGGACAACTCTAAGAATCCCACCGTATATCTGAGAGTGTTGTCCAAATGCTTCTTGAATTCTGTCAGGCTTGGTGCTGTGGCTGCTTCCCTGGAGTGACTGTTCCACTGCTCAAACACCCTTTGGGAGAAGAACATTGTCTTAATATCTGACCTAAACGTCCTCTGACACAGCTCTGTGTCATTTCCTTGAGTCCTGTCACTGGTCACCAGAGAAAATAGATCAGTGCCTGCTTTTCTGCTTCCCTGTGTGAGTGTAGTGGTTTGGTAACCTATGACAGTGAGGAAGCTCTAGATTCTTCCTTCAGTCTCCTTCAGGCTGAACAAATCAGGTGACCTCACCCTCTCCTCATATCCACCCCTCTACAGCAGCGTTAGCTGGACCAAGCTGTTTACTAGCCAGGACAGCTCATTTGCTGTAGGCAACACCATAATTGATCCATGGCCAGATAACACTACAGCTTCTCTAAAGGACTCAGAATCAGTCACACAGTTGTCAGCAACTTAAACAAGCAGCTGAAAGATCAAAACTGTGCACGATAGTCCTGACCCACAGACTGTTTCTGTCGTTTGGTCCAAACCCATGCACAGAAAACTCGGAGTATATATGGAAGGAGAGATGAATGAAAGCAAATTTCTTCTCATGTTGCTCCAGAATGTTACAAAGCTTCTCGTGCCTCCTCTTCCCCTTCTGAGAGCAGTAAACAAAGCCAGCTCATGGAGACATATTAGAACTGAGCAAAGCTTCTTCTGGACCTCATCAACATAAAACATACAGAAACCCCAGAAGTCTGCAAAGTTATTTCGGAGGCTAGAAATAATCTTCCTGTGATGGTGCAGGTATAAGAATAAAATGTTATGTGTATATTTTATGTAGCTGTATATTTTGAGAGAAGTTCGACATCACCCTCAAAGGGGGAATTTCTCTTACGAGGTAGGGCTGAATGATTTTACTTAAAATTAATAAATAAGAAATGAAAGAGCACTTTGTTTCTGTAAAATCCAAGTTGTAAAATATATTTGTTTAGATTTTTAAAAATTTTGTTTATTGTTTTTTTTGTATTTTATTTTCTTAGATGACTACAAGGATTTAAACAGAATTTCTAGTTTTGGTTCAATAAGGTTTGAAAATAAGAGCTTTAGTAATCACAGTGCCAATTCAAACTTAGTTTCTACTAAAGAGCAAGCCCAAGGAATGCTTAGCTTTTCTGGTTTAAATTCTTCATTAAAAAGTAAAAGTTTAAATTGGCAGGAAAACTGCTGTTTAAGCTGCCGGTACACCAACATCAGAGAAAGCTGAGTTTTAGCCTTTGGTACTCTGCCAGGTACCGTGCGGCATATAAGCAAGATAAAGAGAGAAATAAAGAAAAAAAAGGATGGGATAAGATAATTTTTATTTAGCCTGTGATACCCTAATGGATTTAATGTTATGGCATAAAAGTTTATGAAGTATCTATTGAGGCCATAACCAATGGACTTTCAAAATCTGTTGATTTGCACTAGGCACCAAGTCCAAAAAATGGTAACATATAATTGCAAAGCACAGTCTTGTTTGGTCAAATGATTGGCATATGTGTCTGAAGGAATATCCTTATAACTTAAAGCTCTGCTTATGAGTAATAGGTCTTTTTGCTCATGAGTGAAATAATTATGCACAGTATTACACCACTTAGTTCTCTTAAAAGTTATAGCATCAGGGGTCTGATGTTGTAGTTTGGCATTTCAACTGTAAGAACTGGGTTTTCACATTTAATGTCTCAGCCACTCTGGATCCTAGCCACGTAAAACTTGGCAGGCAAGTTTGTCTACCCAGACAATTTCTTTAATAGTTTAAGATTAGTAAGTCCTTTTCTGTACAATAGCCAAAAAAATTTGTTTGGAGCTAGTTATATAGTATTTTTTTAACCAGCTGCAATTATAAAATTATTCTGTTAAAAAACAAAAAGGGACAATCTGCTACTTGTCACCAATTTTTGTAGACTGATGCACTTAGGATTTTTCTGCAAAAAAAAAACCACCCCAAAGACAAACAAAGAAAATTAGATATTGGACCTTGAGACAAGTAAGTTGTTTAGCAGATTTTACCAGTTCCACTTTACCTAGGCAACCAGAGTGGCCAAAAGAAAACACTTACCAGCATTTTAAAAATGGCTTTCTGCTCTTGCACCACAGCGTGTCAGTCTTGCTTTTTGCTGTGCCTTACACACATCGCCTGTGGGGAGAGACAACCATTCCCAAATTGGCGTGGCCAGTTTCACCAACAACCACCAAAATTCCTCACAGGCCACTGTGCACTCTCATCATCCATCTCTTAAAGAAACTTTTTAAATTATCTCACTCTGGGGACCTAGTATGTCGACTTCATGGTCCAGCACTATACTTCAGACCTGAACCTGGGAGTCAAGAAGATCAAATTTTCCTGTGGGCCTCAAGAAGTCCACAGAAAAAATTGTCTCTAATGTCAGCTGTTCCTTTGCCTGAATAGTGAGAATTGGCCAACCCGAAATATTCTAGACTATCACCAATCCCTGAAGCGTCTGATAGTTTCATTTGAATTAAAAAGAAAGAAAAAGTGCCTTCTTCTTTTTTATTCAGCAGGCAAATCATGCAGATTTAGAACATAGCATTTTTAATAGACTGGATTAAGAAGAGGATCCTAATCCAACTGAAGCTTATAATAGTACTTACTGTCGGAGAAGTGCACATCACTGATTCTTTGATTCACTGTCTGAACTAAAAAATTTAGACAATATGTATGACTTTTATCCAAAACTGAAATAATGTAAGTTTCAATGGCTTCTGCAGTTAAAAAAAAAAAAAAAAATAGGCCACAAAATATTCAGATTTGCTTAGAGAATTTTTTAAGCTCTCTTTTTTAAACAAAATTATTCAAATTTGGAATGTTGTTTCAAATTGAATAAATCAAACCACTGCAATTAGAACATATCTAAGTGAATGTTTTGACTGAAAAAAAGTATTTTTCCTCTCTGATCAAACAGTAAAAACAGTAAAAATACAACATGATTTCACAAGTTCTTTTCATTAACTCGTATCTACATTTTTTCATTACTATGGTTTATAATTTAAAACAAACAAACAATTTCATGCTTTCATCGATTTTAAGGCTTTTCCATAGATTTCATGGTCAGGGACTAACAAAGAGCACCTTTTCAAAGAGTCCATTACACTGCTAATTCATTGTCCCATGTGTATAACAATGTTCTCCCGTCATAAAATATATGCCCATTTTTGCTTTCTGTCTTTGACTGTATTTTATAGTGAGATGGGTATTACAAAAAAAATTTGACTAGAAGAAAATAGATTGAATGATCTGTCCTTCAGTCTGTCATCAAGCCTTCTTACCAAAGCATCATATTTCTTATTACTTTAGAAAAAAAAATTGTTATCAGGCAAACATAGCCTTCTGTGCTTTCACCATGTTGTTGCCATGTTGTTGTTGCAGCTTTCCATATGAGCAGAATTACAGCCAATTCTGAAGTCTTACACTCGAGACAGCATTACTGCAGTAATATTAGTGTCATCATCTCTTTCCATGTGCAAAATATCTAAGCAATGTATTTAGTAACTGCATTGCAGGCTTCAGTGCTGGAGTCCCTCTTACTTTCCTATCTGAATGTAAAAGCCTTCTATTAGGAAAAGAAGATCCCAACTGGAATGAGATTATAATGCAATCATCTGGTTCAGAGCATTATGCCATGATTTTAGCAGCATGCTAGAAACTCCCTCTGCTCCTGGGCTTAATGAAATTTGAACTTATTATATGGTTCAGCACAGTTTTTGGAAGAGAACCAATAAGTATGGGAGGTTTGCAGTTGAAACAAGGGGCTTGTTTGCCAGGATTTGACTCTCTCGAGGAAAGCTAGCTGCAGGGCCAGATCTTGTCTTTTTGTTGGATACAGAACAGCTATGCTCACAGCAGTATTTACTGTTGATGGCAGCCTGTGACAGAGTTATATCCTTCCAGAATACTCCAACTAGAGGATACCCAGTAATGACTGCAGCCGTACACCCACTCAAAGGTGCTTTGCTGCTACATAATACAGGATTCAAGACGGGGCATTTGATGGCTGCAGTGCATTTAAAAGTGGAAATCCACCTATTGAGTAAAAATCACATACTTCACCTTTCTAGGTGTTACTTTATGTGAAATTATAATATGAAGAGATCCTGGAATGAAAAAAGAAATGGTGTGTACCTGCACACAACTGCTTGTTCTATTTTTCAGGCTAACAGCTTAGCTGTAACATTTCTGCATTAGCTAAATAACATCTCAAGGGGAGCTGGAGATAGAACCTTGATGTGTCCTGATTGTACGTGTGTGAGTTTGTGCTCTCAAAGGATGGTCCTTTAAAAACTCCCTGCTGGAAGCTATTGTGCATATTGCAAAAGGACCGTTGCTAAGTGCCAATTGAGCTGGTACTGTATACTTGCCATTTTAAAAGAAGATTTCATACCACTTGATTATGTTAAATAGAAATGTTTGAAATTTAAACTGAATTACATCAAAATGGCACAGTAGTTATATGTCTAAAGAGCTGCTGCTACTGGCTCTCATAACTAATGTCAATCCCTTCTGGTAGACAGTTTTATGTGAAATCATGGTAGAGTATATTACAGGCGAAGTTTAGAGAGCCTTGATATAAAAAATGTCATAAATAAATACTACCTTAAAACCAGGCCTGTGTTTGTATTAACAAGCAAGAACTCCTTTACAGTAAAGTACTGTCCTTAGCCAAAAAGGTATACCATTTGTTAATGTCAGAGCTTCATCTTCAGCCTTTAGGCTACTTTAAGGTGTCAGAATTTTTTCTGTGCAGATGATAGCTATTTGGGGAACTTGGTGAACTCTTGTAATGCAATCTAGCTATATACTTAGTAGAAATAATGCAGAAATTACCTCAAGACCAGCTTACCAAGAAAAAAAAGAAAGAATAATATTAGCAATATATAGACAACACCAGGGTCTGACTGGAATCAGAAATTCAAGATCATTAAATGGTAGAGGAGAAGTGAATGCTAGAAAACAAAATGAAAAGTGATGAACACCTAGTCTGCATGTACAAATCTCATATTTTTATGATCAATAACTAGTGATAATATATGTAGCGATAGGCAAAAGTAGTAATTACCTTTAAAAAGCTACTTCAGGATTTATGATTTTGAGAGAAGTTTGTTAAGCAGTTCTGGGGGAGGAAACAAAAGGAAAACTCACAAACACACAAGCAAATTTTACTAGTTACAAAATATATGCTTTTAAGTTTTCATTTTGAATTTTTGTTTTTTTCTAAAAGAAAAAAAGTCAGGCAAACTAAATACTTTTTTTTATTAGTTCAATAAATATTAGACAAATCTGAGAGGAAGGGATTACCTGAGGTTTTCTCCAGATCTTTACATTTCAGGTGGCCTGGAAATTCAAAAATGTTATTTTTCATTTAGGGAAAGAAGAGAAAAAAAATCATTCAAACAGCTCAGATAACACTCCAGGGACACAAAATGTGTTGTTACCTGTGTTGGAGTACTATTTTATTTTACTCTGTAATTAAATGCTCAGTTGCCCCTCCTCCCCAGTCAATCGGATTTTATCCTTGGAAGGCAACAGATAATTTCCTTATCAAAAGAGCAGTGGCACTTTCATGCATTGTCACTCAGTTTCCCACGATGTCACCAGAACAAGATGGTTAATAGGTTGCAATGGAAATGATAACCAGTTTCATCAGCAAAAATTTCTCATATGAGTACCATGCTGCATTCCATGGTCTACTTAAAGTTGCAACACACACACACTTACACTGTAGTGCTCTTTTTCACTTCCTAGTGGCTGGGCTGTACACTTTGACATCTCTTCATCTCCTGGGCTTAAGCCTGGTTTCCAGTGATGGCACCTGACCTACTCGTATGTTCTATTATAAGATCAAGACCTCAGGCTGCCTCTTCTGTTACAAAATTCAAATCTACTGTCCTTCATGGAGCTGAAGATCAATTCCTTTTAGAATGTATTGCCATGGTATTCTTGATTTTTATTTATCTATAGACTTAATGACCTTAAGACTTCACTGCTAAGATCCTGTTGCATTTTAGCTTGAAATGTGTTTTGAAATTTATCTCTTACTTGGCTTCTGTTAAAGCACAAAATATGTACTTTGAGTTAAATGTGGCTTTTGACTGGGGTCTGGGGTAATCACCTCACCCACAGGGTGAAAAAGGAAGTGTGGCTAAATTTCTGTGATGATGGTACTGGAGATAGTATTGTACGGGTGGCACAGCAGCCCAGGTTAGAATGACTCACTTCCCTAATTGGTTATTCCTGAGGTCTTGTTTTGTAGCAGGGTCCCTCTTATTCAAACTGTCACTGGAATGAGCATATTGAAACCCTTACGTGATCCCTTGCATGAACTAATGTAAAGTGAAGGTGCAAAGTGATCCTCTGAATTCTGATCTGGATGGAATGAATGACACCTGGCACAGGGATGTTGACATCCCAGGATCAGACTAATACCTGGCTTCTTCTTTTGTTTGTTCATGGCTTTTTTGTTTGTTTAATAAAAGTAATCTTACCACACGAGGAAAAAATCTAAATATGCAGGGTCTAACTTATTATAGATTTACTGTTGTTTTCTTTTAATTTGTCAAGTATTCAAGAAATTACTACAATCTTCATATTCTTTGGGTCGTTGCAAGGCTCTTCTTTGTTTCTTATTTTCTGTAGTTTACTTATTTAGTTAATTTCTATTTTCTATTCAATTTACAGTGTTACTGATTTAATAAGCAAGCAAAGTTCTTTCACTTTCTTTCTTTCAGTAGTTCAGGTCCTTAATTTGAAACTCCTTCAAAGGCTTTTATTCTCCAGTTTTCCTACCATTCTCTTTTCAATGTTTGACCACTAGTTGATTATTGGTTTATTTTATTTTAACCTGAACAAGAAAAAAAAATAGTTTCCTGCAGTTTTCAGTCTCCTGTTGCTGTGAGTTTAAAAAGCAGTGGTCATTATGGTTAAATTCGTGTCAAGGAACAGTCAGCTACAATAGTAGTCATGTTAGAAAAGCACTGTTATGCAATTATGACTGCAAAAAAAGCTCTTTCAGGGATGGAACTATATATACCTCCCAAAGAAAATGACCTTGACTAAGATGTAGAAGGTCTTACCTTCTACTACCACAACTTCCTTTGCACTTATATTAATGTTTACAGAGAAAATGCTGTATCTATTATAGTAAAGAAGTAAATATGGTGTAAGTATGGACTGATGAATTATCATATAAGTGAATGAAAGAGTGTTGAGAATGGAGGAGTATGTAGTACATGTGATGCACCTTATATTGCAACATTAATTTGTTCACTGAAATATTTTTAAATGTGTGGATTTAAAATTATAAAGAAAATCTCTTTTTTTACATTTTGCTTTGAATTTTTATGCTGAATTCTATTGAAACATACTTTTTAAAATCAGTCATTTTAGTATTCATTTTTTTCAAATTATAATCTTTTACCACTTAATAATAGAGGAGAAGAAGCTTTTTAAGCACATAGCAACTGTGACAATTTGATGGAATTCATTTTGAGTAATAATTTTATCAAATAATATATTTCTTTTAAAAAATACCATTTATTAAAACATTATCCACAATTTAGGCAGAATAGTAAAGCAAATGTCATTTTTAAACACACGACCCACCTTTGCTGACAGCGCAGCACAATAACATATTATAGGAAGTGTTGGCATGCTTTGGAACACAGGATGACTCTATCAATAGATTAATAAGCTTACAGATGAGTGCCCACCATTTCTGAGCTAAATACTATTTATTCATTTCTGCTTCTGCATCTCCATTGGTTTTAATGAGTTTTCATGCGTTTAACTCAAGACAGGATATGATTCTCAGCACCTAAGGCATGAAGACACACTTGTGTGGCATAGATTAAAGCATTCATAGACTCACAAAAAGCAAATTTTGCTCTCTTTGAACATCTTCAGGACTGATGTCCCAGGGAAAGTGTAGTTCCGGTGACAGGGTCTGACATACACCAACATAAAAGCAAACTCAACATAGACATTTTTAGGAAAGATCAGGACAAATAATCAGAGGCATTCCTTCAGCAAACACAGATCTGCAGATGAAGGATGGAAATAAAATTCCTTAAATTCAAGTTCTTTGGGTAAGCGAAAGACACAGAACATACTGAAATCCAATGAACTAGTGAGTATAAAAAGCAGCAGGGGCTGAATGCAAACTGAAAGGTCTACTTACATAATTTCAGAAATGGAAACTGTAACTCTTGGTGACAGAGACAGAAATATTTTTTCACATATTTTAGCTCCTCCCACAAAACTCCCAAGAAGACTTTCTTCCAAGACACTTGGTCTGCCTTGGTAAAACATCAAGCTTGTAATATTTCTTCTTTTGCAGTTATTTTTTTATCTCTATAAAAGTTTTTGAATTTTTTCTAAGAATTAGGACGTTTAGCTGGAAGATGAGTCACATCCTCCATTGCCAAAAGTCTAGAAAATTCAGCAGTTCAGACTGTAGACTCAGCCTAAGCAGACAAGCATCTACACCTGCTGATGGTCCAGCTACCTCTTCGAAAGAACATATGGCCTGAATGGGATTGGCTGGAGCAGGGACATATGACATCACAGTAGTGGGCAGGAGTCTGATTTCATTTAGTCAGTGAAAGAATAAAGTATTATGCATGCAAAGCATACACTGCAAGCAAGGATACCTGATGTATTAATGAGAAGGGGGGAAAAAACCCCACCAGTGTAGATTCAGAGGGACAACCATGGAGGGCAGGGACAACTGTCCTGCCAGGAGGAGGGTTCAAAGTAATGAAAGGAAGAGAGATGACAGAGAAGGAGAGAGAGCACTCCCTTCCTTTCAGCATCATCATGGTAGCAGGTAAACTACCATCAGCCTCTGGTTTTAGAGGTCTCAAAATTACCTTACCTTTATTTTTAAGATGTTTATTAATGGAAGAACTCATAGAAGGCCGCTTTCATTTCTTCAGGGAATACTGTAAACATAAGAAATCTCCTACTTCAGATGAAAACCAGTCATCCAAACCAACTTACTGAGTACCTGCTTGGGTTAGTACATTTGCCATTGGAATAAGGCCATTTCTTGCCATGATGAGATTAGGCCTTTTTATCTATAAGCACTGGCTTGTCAGAAAGCACTGGAAAAAAATCTTATTAAAAACAGTTATTATTTTACTATGAAGAAATTCTGCAGTTTACTTAATCACAAAGGAAGAGACATGAACAAGTGTAAAAATATTGCGCATTTTTAACTAACTTTAACTGTTAAAAGGGCAGGTTTTCAGGGGGCAAATTCCTTCTTCTGTGAAAACCTTTTCTTCCATTTGAAAAAAGTGTTTGACTTGGTTTTCTATTTTATTTTGCAAAGTTTGTATCAGCCTTTTGCATTCAATATCTTAGCTGAGCAGCATGGATACCCCCTCATGAACATGCACATTAACAAGTTACCTTGAAGAATTCCAATGTTTCTAATACATGAGATGAATTCCTGTGGTTTTTTTGCCTCTAAAAGATCTGTTCCATAATGATGTTATCACTATTCCACACACTTCTCCTGAACAATTTTCCTGCAAGAATTTTGTTGTGGATGCCCTTAATATTTGACAAGTGTTCCATAAAATACTGCTGTGTCTTTAGAATTTACCGTGTTCTTTTCCTGCCTTAACTGCAGACAGAATATAATTCTTTTAGTGATCTGTATGAATATTCATAAGTGACAAGTACTCTGAGTTCTAAAATATCGGATCGGGAGGTTTTACAATTATTAGATCAGGGCTTTTCTCAGTTGTACCCTGGGATTAAAATGTCTTTATTTCAGTGCAGTAACAGAGGAAGAACATGAGATTACAATAGATTTAACAAAAAGGAGATAACTTTGCATTATTTTTCATTCTTCTTTCAGTCTCCATCACGAGGATGGAGTCATGCTGTGACATTCTTCTCTGGGTATTGGAACATGAGAATGATATACTCGACTTTGAATGTCTCAAGTTTTGTAACGTATAATAGCTGAGTTTTACTTCTTTCACCCCGGTATTTTGCATTTTGATAGGCAAGTGCCACTTCACCGCCGAGGCCCTTCTGCTGACCTTTAACACAGCGGGTAGCTTTAGCAGTGCAATTATCACTATGGGTTGTGGTGTCCTGGAGGAAGTCAGCATGTGCACATGTATAAACTGGGATATCAAGGATGTAAAAAGCAGAAGAGCACATACCAGGCAAAAGAAGTCATTTGATCATGACAACCCAGTCAAGCCAAAGTCAGAGTGATGGTTATGTCAGAAATTCTTGCTTAGCCTCCTTCATGCATTTGAGTGAAAACATAAGAGACTAGGATTAATGTGACCCCATTTTACTTTCTCTTAAAATACTACTGTTTCCAGCTCAGAAAGTTCTGCCTACTGGTTGAATAACAGGAAATCAACATACAGGAATGTTATTTACCTGCTTGATGCATAGTTATTAAGCTTGATACTAGTTTCCTTTTTCACCATTGAAACTTGTTCTTACACAGGTCATTGTTTCCAAATGTGGGTGCCTAAAGTATAAATAATTATCAGGGTGTTCATCTTTATTTTATAGAACTACCTTGTATGAGAAAAACCCCAGGATTTTACCACCAATAACAAGAGAACACCACTAATACAAGTCTCAGTGAGTTATTACTATACCATGTTCAGCAAAGAGCAATCAATGTGCACCACTATAAGTGGAAGTAAAAGACAGCCCACCCATGTAATATTAAGCAAAACAGACATAAGGGTCTCATCTACTGTAGTTTTTGCTATTGTACTTCTAGTTATTGCTACTGGTGCTGAGGAACTGCTCTCAAAACTTGCTTGAACTGAAAATGTTTTTTATGACAGAAGCATATGTGTTATATGATACTTTTGCCTTTGTAAATATCATTAAAAAAGCATGTGGATGTCTTCTTTTCTTTAATGAGTAGCACCCTTTAGAAGCACACTTGATACACCATCTTTGCTTTTGCTTTCCTTACCTTCACTATTTCTTTTCTTCACTTGGTGGCTGTTGTCACAAAGTTTGCCTTCCCATGTTACAGCCCCGCTCCATCTCCTTCCTATTGTCTCTCCAAACAAAACAAAACAAGCCTCTGTTCACTATTTTTTTCTTCCCAAGTTCATGTTTCTTCAACATACTGCAGGAGGACAGCTTATGCTGATTTTGCTGCTTAAATATTATTTTTCATAGTTTCTCTGTTTATTTTTCCAAATGTGCTAAGAGACCTCCCAATGAGATCCCTTCTTCCCTTTTCACAGTCTTCCCCTTAAGAATCTGAATGTTGCTAATATCTCCTGGGTAAAATCCAGCCACTGTGTCCACATCAAGTCAAGCTGAATTTACTCCATGCTCTGCAGCTGTTCCATTGTCTCCTTATTACAGCACAAGATTCTGTTTGTTTTATTTATTTATAATTTCTAAGTACCAGGCTTTCTGGCAAAATGTTGCCAGCTGGAAGTTACATGGAAAATGTTTAGCACAGCTTTAACACATGCTCCAGAGTATGTGTACACGCATTTCATTCTTGGTAAATCAGCATTTAGGGAATATGGGAAAATAGTCTGTGAAATGCCATCAGCTTGTCCTGAGATATGGTGTAATTAAATAAAATCTCTAGCAAATTCAAATAGCAGAAACTCATCCAAGTCGTTAGTGTGTGCAATTGCTCCTCCCTGAGCTATCAATGCCAAAAGCATCTTAAGAAACTATGTCAATGAAAAATGTAGGAAAATAAATAGATAAAAATTAATAGGTATTTCTGATGAATAACCATCATCCTTGACTGTGATAAATCAAATTTCTAATCTCTTTATTTTGGGCATTTATTAGCATTTACTTCCCTCAGTTAAATGAGAATGACATGTTATAAATAATATTTATGCCTCTAGGAGTTTATGTAGAGGAACTTCTGTTTTTCTGTAGCTTTTGCCTCATTCAGAATTAACTAGTCAAGTTCTCTGTTGACAGGGCATAAAATATAGAAATAAGGGATAAAATTATCAGTATCTGTATGAAGATCCTCAAGTTTGAGGTATGGAGAGTTACTGCATGGGGAGTCTCACAGATCCCCTCATCAATAGTTGGTGCAACAAGAGTTCCAGTTTCAGTGTCTGCTGCCATGTCCCCACATCAGTCCAACACAGATCTTCCACAGAATATTACCCAAGGCCATTAAGAGTAGATTTGTCTTCCTAGACAAATAAGCCCTTACATTTAAGTTGAATTCCCACCCGTGAATCACAAAAAAACAGAGGCTTTGGTACTGACCTCAATTTTGAATACCTTTACAGGCACCTCTACATTTCATGCATCCGTCAGTGAGATTTGGAAACAAACAGAAGAAAAGTATACAATGCTGGTGAATATCAAGATCTTTTCACTACTAATTTCCAGTTGATTATTCTGAGTTTTCTGGACTGCTATGTAAAATATACTGATCTTTGAAAATTATGAGCTATGATGTACTTCTACTTCTTCAGTAGGAAGAATAATTTCCGTAGCATTTCTCAATAATAAAACTGTCCACCAGGATCCATTTAGACAAGAACACAGCTGATTATTTGTGATAGTTTGGATCCTCACTGCTTTTACAAATCTAAATAAAAATTGAAACATATGTCATGTTATTCACCTATGAATTGGG
>NC_138784.1:51285509-51295509 GCF_965178545.1 Coloeus monedula | reverse complement strand
ATTCACCATATTCTTACTAATGAAAAGTTTAGATGATAGAATACATTATGCAAGAGTTCAAGCTCTGTGCCTACTATCCTTTATTCATTCACACATAGACTATGTACTTTATTATGTTAATCCAAATGCTACATAAGTCTATTTTTTCTGAGTAATGTATCACAATTCAATTTTGCTTCGATAGAATACTGAAAGCAATTACATCTACTTCATCCACAGAAACTCATCTCTCTGTCTCTTCCTTTCTCTCTTTCTTTATCTTTTTAAATGTTGTATTGACTTATGGTATGTGAGCTGTTAAAATCATGCAGACTTACAAACATCTTCATTTACAACTGGAAACGTCTGACTTTTTAAATCTTTGATATTTAAATTGCATTTTCATATGTATAGAAATTGTTCAGTAACACCATTTTAAGTAATCCTTTAGTTCAACCTTTGTCTTTCTAGTCTAAACATTTTTTTTTTTATTTCTCCAAAGTTTATCTGGACTTTTTCAATATGATGTATGTCAAGGAATCAGCCTAAGTGATAAAAGCAGGAAGGGAAAGTCTGCATCAGTGAGTATTTATATTGGCAAGAGCTGACAGTTTTATAAAAGAAAAACAAACACCAAGGCTGTTCATTTCTGAAATGAAATCAACTTCACTTCATTTCTCTCAGGAAAACATCATCACATGAAATGATATAAATCAGTATTGATATCAATAAGCTTCAAACTAGAAGAGACAAATGCACTCTGCTGCACAGTAATTCAGTGGCTCCGAGTCAAGTTTACTGTTGTATCTTTTCTACTAATCATTGTAAAAATTCCCTGTGAAATAATTATCCCTAAAACAATCAAGACAGTATATCTCTATAAAGGAGAGGATCGATTTAACAACAAACTCTAGATTTATCTGTATTGATTAGAGGGCATTCAGTGTAATTTTAGTGAATTATGTTTGGCTTTCATTTCCCAGTAGAAATTTTTCTTGTGATGATCAAAAGGTAAATTACAAACTACTACATGGTCTTTTGTGTGCCATGTACATAACATCCAATTATTACTTTTTAAAGAAACATTGATGTAGGAAAGGAAATAAATATTGGGGGGTTTTTTATACATGATATCTTACTATAAAAATCATATGACTGAGTTTATAGCACTTACCTAAGAGCCTGATGTCATCTTCTCAATTCATTAATACAGAAATCAGGACTGCACTAAAGAGTCTGTGCTAAAGGAACAAATCCAAGATCATCTTATGAGAATAGAATTAGAAAGATTAAGAAAGTAATATGATTTTTCTTCTTAAATAGGAGTAATTTCAAAGCAGCTGTTAACACTTTCATGTCTGAAACTTCCTTTCTGGCACAAGGGAGAACTAAAGGAATCAGACAGATTCAAAGACAATTTAATGTAGCTGTAAGTCTGACACTGCTGCTGATACAATTTAATTTAGAACTAATTAGAACTAAGAAGGCTAGTTATTTTGTCAACTGCAAGTGTGTTAGTTCCAGTCATTTTTAATCCAATGTAACAAAGATAAAGAGTCTAACTTACTTTGTTTAGTTAATAACATTAGGCCAGAAGGATCACCTAGTCATTTCGTGTTACCCAATACATTGCTAATATAAACAATGTCTAATTACAGTGACTACATACTCCCATGAAATGACCGATTAGAACATTTGCTGATTGTACATGTTCACTGTTAGAGACATTTCCACGGGCTTTCTGTGGGTTGTATTCATAAATTCTACCCCAGCTGGTAGGAAGCATAAGAGCAGAATATGAGAGGAAGAAGTTTTTAAGCAGCACAAAGGACATTTAAATTCTGAGACAGAGTTTCCATGCAAAAATATATCAAATGAAAATATAATTTTTAGTATTCCCTAGGAGTATGTAATATTGCATTTATATGCTCTTCTTGCTGAATCAAACAGATCATATGGTGTATTCAAGACTCATATGATAAAGAAGACATGCGTTAGCATTTTAATATTTAGACCAACAAATACAGAGTGATTTCATTTTTCTTACAAAGCTGATTTATTGACTATAATCTGTAGCTAGTATGAACTATGCCAGAGTAGTCTCTTATTTATTTTTGTTACTTTACTGATGAGTCAATAACTGTCCCCTGAAAATATTAGTCCAGCATGTGCCAATGTTCTGTAAAGTGGCAAAATCTGACAATGATATTGACAGCATGTGTTAAACTCAAATTAAAATCAAAAAAATACAATAAATGAGAACAAACTCTTCCTTGTCTAAAGAAAAATTGCTGACACTGTAAAAATTGCTTTTTTAATGATTGAATTATTATCCTTTAAGTAATCATGTTGAAAAATTTGCTAGATCCGTTAAAGTAAATAACAGTACTTCAGTATGTGCATTGCCAAACCTAATTAACACAAAAAGTATTAGAAATACTGGAAACAATGAGACACAGTTATCTAGACAAATAAAGAAATTAATTTACAATGTTTGCAATCAATGCATATATCACAGCCAAATAAAAATTGGATACTGAAAAACTATCTGGAAGTACTGATGTTACCAATTGCTCTGCAGGTGTCGAAAATGCCTGGCTGCCACACATGCCAGTGCAGACTCAATCCTTCTCTTGCTTCAGTGAGTTCAAATGTTGCCACTCAGGTCAGTGTGATAGTGTCAGGTGCTTTTCCTATTCTTCTTAGGCAATGCCCTAAACAATACTAATCTACTTACATGAAAGTTTTCCTTTGAATAAAAGGATGCATGATAATCTACATGTCTGTCCACTAGAATTTGAGAGAATTAAAATGTAGCTTAAAACCCACATCATGTAAATAATTACAATTTGCTAAAAGCTAAAACCAAAAATTAAAAAATGTTCTCTTAAATTAATTGGTATATACTGAATGTGTGCTACATTGTCTTGTCCAGCATATTTAAAAATGAAATATATGATAAACTTTGTCTTATTACAATTATATTAACAAAATAAAGTAATTAAAAAACTCCTACTTTTTTTTCTAGAAGAAAAGAAAGAGACAGAAATTATTAAACTATCCAGAAAAGAATCAAAGCTTTTATATGGAAAACAATTCTTTGAGCTGAATTGCAATAAATCAATAAGATGGTTATTTTTCAATAGGTAATAATTGTCTTTATATAAACCGAAAATATTGTTTGGGGTGATTAATATACAATGCCACATTATGCATTTGAGAGTGTCAATGCATAATTCTTAGTTCTAATGTTATTATGTAATTGAGAGAACATGTTCATTTGCCCTAATAACTACTAAGATGCACTTAATAAAATGAAATGTAATAATACTTGTAATTTAATCTATTCATGGGAGTAATTTTAAAAGTCTAGCATTCTCCTTAATGTGGATAACATTCATAATTTATAAAGTGTTGTGATGCAGAATTGACAATGCCATTGTTTTTTACACTTTGAGATGAATCTGCAGGCTTCATTATCTGCATACCAACCTCAGGATTATCAAGGGCAAACAAAAGATAATTAACACCAGAAACAGGCAAATGCAGGAGATACTCAGTGAGGTTTTTCATTTAATGTGGAACCTTTGAAAACTGGGAAAAGGAATAACAGTTCAAAATCTTTTTTTTTTTTTCCCTTCGCAGAAAACTATTCCAGTATGCTTTTTATTTCCTACATTTTAAATATCATGGTTTTTGCTATAAAATTATATTGGCATGGTCAGCCTTAGATACATTCAGTAAATGAATGTGTTAAGACAAGTATTTTTCCCAAGTACTAAGTGTTCATTTTCTGTGGTGGTTTTTTTTTTGTCTAGAACAGTAGATGGGTAACTATGGTATATATTTTCAAATTCTATAGTTTCACTTGCCCACGGCAAATCTGTAAATAAATCACTTAACTTTTCCTTGCCTCATTGTGCCATTCTCTAATGAAAACTTCTACTACACAAATTTGATTAATGAATAAGATGTATTTTTATGTTAATAGCTTGTAGGAAAAAGCATGCGAGACTGCCTTGAGTGTTTTTATATGTACTCACAGCAGAATAATAAAGGTATACTAAATGCTGATATCTGAGAGAGTGTATTTCAATCAGTAAGGATTACTGACATGTTTCTTTTTAGTTCTTTGAACAAGAAGTCTTGACTAAGATTCTGCATTGCACTCAAAAATATTTGCCGTGTAACTAATAATTTCAGAAATTAACCAGTGAAGATCCTCCACAAAGAGAATCTTTTGAATGCAAGGCAAAGAAGCATTATATGGTTAGACTCTAATCTGTGAATGAACACACTTCTACAAAAGGTCCAGGCAAAGTCATTTTACAAATGGAAATGCAGGACAGTGGCATTCAGAGTTTTACACAACTTACAGATGTTGATGACAGTTTAACTCCCCACCTGTTACTTACGTAAGAAGTTATTATTACAGGGAAATGTGATTATTAGCCTATGAGCTATCCATGAAAGATTTAACCATTTGTGTTTGAAGACCTTGGTGTATTACCATACCTTCACATTTTACAATTTAGAACTGGAAATGCCTTTTAAGTAACTAATCTAAAAATTATATACAATCAGTAGGAGCTCGCTTTCCACCCAGCACAGGGAGCTGAGAGCACTCTACACAGGGATGATGGTTACACTCTAAGATTCAAGCTGCAACATAACTTGATGAGTCTTGTTCTCTTCCAGAAGGCCTGATGCCAGTTATAATGGTTCCTTCATTATCAGGGTTGTCCCTTATTCCTACTTGCCAAACCTTTTTCCTCTTGGTCCTGATTCACCCTGGACAGTGACAGGCACCAGAAGGTGCATGGGACAGGGAAGCCCATATGAGCACACTGCCCCCGCCCCAGGAAACAGGGAGAGGCTGAGGCCAAGGGCTCTCCACATCCTTGGATATCCAGACAAGTATTTATATCCAGACAAGCATTTAAGGCCATGAAATCCCACAGAAACTATGTGGTTGATGATCAGTTCAAATAAGTCAGTAGTGTGCCATTGAGATCAGCAGGGCATTGGGCATCCTGAGGTGTGTCAAGCACAGCATATCTACCAGGTGGAAAGAGACTGTCCCACTAGGCTCAGCCTCACCTCAAGTACTCTGCACAGTTTTGGTCAACGTAATACATCACAATGTGCTCAAAGGAGGTTATCAAAAATGCCAAAGGGACTAGAGGGCATGACTTATGAGGAGCAGATGAGGATATTTTGTTTATTCATCTCAGAGAAGAGGAAGGTGCAGAGTGATCTCATTGCTGTCTACAACCTCCTCATGAGGGGGAGTGGAGAGGGAGGTATTGATCTCTTCTTTCTGGTGTCCAGTGATGGAATGTATTAAAGCTACACAAAGGTAAACTCAAACTGGATATTATGAAAAATTCTTCACTGAAAGGGTGGTCAAAGAAAAGAACAAGCTCTTGAAGAGCTTGGTCATGGTTCCAAGGCTCCTGTTGGTGTTCAAGAAGCATCTGAATGATGCTCAGCTTCATGGTTTATATTTTTTTATGTGGTTTAACTTTTAGGTTGCCCTATGTGGAGGCAGGATTTGGGGTCAATGATCCTCATGGGTGCCACCCAGCTCAGGATACTCTGGGAATCTATGATGCTAAGTACTGGAACTCTCAGGCACTGAGTTGTCATTCTTTGACTAGTTGTCATTCTAGTTTCTAGATACTTCTGAAAAATAGAGCTCCAAACTTTTCCCACACTCAGTGGGAAGCTTTAAAATTAAGAAAAAATGAAGAATCAAGATAGTAAAACTCCTAAGTGCTACAGCGATCTAAAAAAATTTTTTAATTAAAATTCCTTTTTTAAGGACATTGGCTTCAGTTCTGCAAATATTTGTATAAAAGCTTTTTAACCTAAGGACTTTAAAATTAAATGTACCATGGCTAGAAGAGAGACCATGTCCCTTTGAACTAATAGAGAATATCAGTTCCCTCACATAAATTTATTTATTTAAAAGCCCCCATCCTTTCATTGAATTCATCTTCTATTTAACTCCCCTTCCCCTGAAGGATAATAAGGTATATCCTCTACTATCTGGTGATTACTGTAAATACATTTTATGGAGTATGATACCCTTTTTAATTACACACAGGAAAACACAATCAGAGTAGATCCAACTTGATTACCAGGTGGGACAATAAAAAACACACCATGGCAAATGGGGTAGTGGGCAGTGGTGGGCTCTGTGACAATCCCTGCTCTCCATGAACCCCATCCCTGCCTTCTGTAGCAGGAGAGGCAGCCTTTGTTTATAAAGTCCAGAGGACATACACAGACAGAGTAAGTAATGTAGAGCTTCTCCATTACAGAGATATTTCAGTAAAGTCTTTCTTTCATGCTTTATCCTTCCAACTTCTACTACAACTACCAGTAATAATAAGAACAATAAAATAATGGTAATAACAATAATAATGAAACCTGTTTGCTAATCTTCACATTTATTATGAGATTTTTTTTTTTCTGAAAACTTTTCTCTGGACCTATCCTCCACAGTTTTCTAAACATCTTTTAAATATCTGTGGTGTTCATGGGTTTATTTTAAGAGTTTATTATAGACCAGGATTTTCAGAAATCTGTAGTAAATAGCAAGAAATACTCAATGCTTAGCAGCTGGAGTTATTCAAAGCAGCATACACTCTTCTTATTTATATATTTTTATATTTTACATTATACTTAGCATATATCATTTTTTGCAGTTTCATTTTCTACACATTTAGTTTACCAGGATGCAGGTTTTGCAAATGTATGTGGCTCTTTCTGGAAAGGTGCAGTTCCAGATGCAGCAATATCTGGTCCTCTGTGCAAAACTCCCACCTGTGTTAATGGGAATTTGTGATGAAATGAGAACTACAGGTAATTATATAATGAAATGCAGATATGAAAGGCGTGTTAATGGCAGGACACTAACATAATCATTGCGTGCGTATGTGAGTATGAAAAAGCCAAAAGTTGTTTGTCAAAATTTGAAAAACTAATAGTTGAGATTATAAGAACTAAGTCTATTTTTGTTTTGCCTGATAACCTTTCTAAGAGAATACAATATTACTTTTTCTGCTTCTGAGTCCCTGTCATTCAAGGTAGCCTACCAGTATGGTGAACTGCTTGAGCCATATATAAAGGCTCACATGCTATGATTTATGCTATAATTTGGAGTCAGTTACATTCATTTCTGCTAATATGCAGATTTTGAAGCCTTAGAATTCTCATTCAGGAGGGACCTATTTGCATCTTACTATGACAGTTCCAAATCTGTATTCCCTGTATGGATGAAAACTTCAGAGTGACAGAGCTTCATCAGAACTAAAGGAGCTTCCACAAACAGGGTGCCTGTGGAAAGAACTACTTTCAGCTGGTATATGAGGGATGATGAGCTCCTTTTAGATCTATACATCTAGCAAATTTTTGAGAGTTCTTGGAAAAAAGTAGAGAAGGTTTAAGAAGATTGGCAATAAATCCTTAAATTTAAAATAAACATCTTCAAGTGTATCAAAAGGACTAGATGTAACATACACTGGATACCAGTTGATTTTTCTCCCTTGCAGGTATATTTATGAAAGCACATGCACCGCAAAATATGCACCCCCAAGCTTGTTGCCTGAGGATGAAATAATAGTAGATGATAACTCTTCCAAAAAGAACTGCCTTTGTGCTACATTTAGACTCAGTGCTCACCCTCTAGCTTTAAACCAATAAAGAATTTTCTGTTTCAAGTTGTGCTATATGTGGTGAGGAGGCACCAAATTTCAACATTACCTCCTAAAATTCAACTTCTGTTTACAGTGATTAGAAGAATGATGAATAGAGTGTCAAAGTCTTTCAGCACCTCAGAAGTCCAATCTAACACCTGCAGAATCCTGACAATATGGAAATGATTGGAGGTTTTGTGCCATTGTGCCCTAAAGATGCTATGAGTGCTTTCTTGGCTGGACACTTACTCTATGCTATGTTGTGGTTGCTTAAGAAACCCTTCAGATTCTCCTTTCTGTCTTCTCTTTTGAGATCTCTCCTAGAACACATCTGTAATGTGGGGTCAGCTTCAATATTTGGTCTTCCTTGTGTTGCAATTAACAACCGATGATAGTCAGAAAGGAAGAGGTACTTTTTCTTTGCTTATCCTGGATGAGATTATGCTTCTGGTTCTTCAGTGGTAGGGCTTACTGCTGGAATAATTGCAATGTGTGCCAGATTTCCAAAAGTGCCTGCCTAACAGCCATATCTGCCAAATATATGCAGAAACTGCGGGAGCAAAGAAGTGTGTAGGTAATCTACCTGTGTGTGCAATTACAGTAGCAGTTGTTCATACACTTTGCATGAATGTAGTTTTATGTATGCAATGAAAGTCAAAGCCTAAGCTTGTACTGACAAACTTAGATACTTCCCGAACTGAAAGTAATGCCAGCTCTACACTCTAATTCCAACGGACTGAAGAGCTTTGAAACCTCTTTTGCTACATTGATTCTTCTAGCTGTCCATGCACACTGTGTTTTATAATATTATTCAATTGATCTACAGTTGCAGGGGCCAAAAGTGGATCTCTGTAGAGAGGGAGAGTAATTGTCCACATCTATCAGTCATGTCAGAGAAATGTCTACAACTCAGGGAGAACTCTTGTGAGTAGAACCAGAGAAAGGAGTAATCTGGAACTCTTTTGAGTATCTCATTGATGTGAGAATAGACTAAAAAAGCCCTTGTTTGGTGGTCCAATTGCTCAGTGAACACATACTGTTGAAGTTACTGAAGCATATCCATTAATCTGCATGCTACATGCTGAATAAAGGGATGAAAAATGCTTGATTCAAGACACAAAATTATTTATTTGAGTTACAGCTGGAATTTTTTTAATCAGCTGTGGACTACTAGAACATATTTTGCGTCCAAAAATTCTCAATCAACACTTTTATGGAATTTTTCCTTTGTGTGCATTTAGGCTGAAATCTGAAAGTGAATTTCAAGTCTGAATAATATAGCTACTAGTTCTGTACTGATTCTGTCAGCTAAGGAAATTTTAACTTTTTCTACAGACTAAAACCAAAGTTTGACCATGGAAAAATATGGTGCCAGACATAAGGTCTAAATAACTTTGACTTAGAGAAGGTTATTCTGTCACTCATACTTGTGAGTTCTTTTCAAAAAGAGTGGAAAGATTTAACTCATCTCTCAAGAAAACAGGGAGGAATATCAACTCCTATATAATGGGTATTTAATTACAGTGTTACATAAAATTTCATTGTAACACATCACATTACAATGTTTCCCCACAATTACACTTTGGTGGGGAAAAAGGCAAAAAAGTCCTAAAGATCATGATGTCACTTAGTTTAATAATTCTCAGTTTCTTTTAAACACTTCTATTTCAAATAGATAATCAATGGTGGAAATTATACTGAAAACTTAGCTGGTTTAATTCTAGTGCCAGTGGCTCAAAGGTGATATGGCAGTTAGTGCCTTTAAAGACTCTGGGCTGAATATCTCATGTTTAAGTATTTATTGCTAAATAAAATAACAGACCTGAGGATGAAGGTATCTACCAATGCTAGGAGGATTGAGGAGGACAAGATCCTAGGAGCTCGTTGAGAACACTGGTTTAACTTTTCATCACAACACAAAAAAATAACACTGTTACTTTTATCTTACAGTTGGAAAGTCTTTTCATTAGCAATCATTATGGTTAGCTATGCAAACTTCAGATTGCATAGCAAGCAATAATGTCATCGTTCCTATGAAAGGCACATATCTCAGTCAGTTCTCTTTATTCAGTACTAGAGATAAGCATTGTGTTTCTTTAAGTTTATTTAATCTTTACCTCTGTAAAATAGATATGTTTAACAATCCAGATCATGTTCCAACTTTAGATTTTCATACTACCTGAGGAAAAGGACTGAGCCAGTGTGGTGGAAACCTTTTCAGTTTAATGAGAGATAATATTGATTTCCTATACTTCTGCCTTGTTCTGAAGTATGGCAAAAGACTTCCAGGGCTCAGGTAAGACCAGGCTTCCCTGTGA
>NC_138784.1:50970509-51280509 GCF_965178545.1 Coloeus monedula | reverse complement strand
GCGGCGTGGGGTTCGGGCGTGTGCCGGGGTGGGGGACATGGGGCTCTGCCCGGGGCCAGCAGCACGCAGGTACCACCCGCGAGCGAGCTTCTCTCGGGGCTCTGTCGCTCTCTCAGAGGGTGATCCGAGGAATAAGCAGCTACGGTTCCACAAATCCTCTTACGATAAAACTTGGTACGAGCCCTGGCATCCTCTCCCGAGCCTTTTATCACCGGGGCTGCTCACTCGGGTTGAACCATCAGTGTTTGTCCCTGGTTTTGCTTTCTATTTTAACAACTTGATTTCCCAGCACCGTGAATAAACATCAGCGTCTCTGCAGGAATCAGCTGAGGCTTCCCAGATGCTGTACACAATTAACCTGGTTGCAAATTTAGCAGTCCCAAGTACAGTACTTACAATCTTATCTCGAGTGGGTGGGTATACTGGAAACTCCTGAGCATCTTAGCCACATTCAGTGAGTAAGTAGGCTGAACACAACAGATCTATGGCGTTGATGGCTGATCTGAATTTTAACCACACTGCAGTTAATGTTTTTTCCCTCTTAATACTTTTTTTGTCTTTTTTTTTGGTTTTGTTTGTTTGTTTTTCCTAGGATAATGGGTGGGAAACAGATTAAGTAACACACACACACCAAGTATAGATACTTTATCCATGGAACTAGTGTATGCTAAATGTCTTCTCTTTTTTTTTACCCTCAGGATGTAAACAGTGAGTTCAGGCTTTGTGTAAGAGTCCAGTTGCTCTTTTCACTGGAAAGGGAGGATTGGTTGTTGGGGTAATGAATTATTCACTGTTGGCTGGGTATATTTTACTTTGCAAGACTTCTGCTGCTGCTGTTGTTGCTAAGTCCTTCCAAACTTAAATCAGATTTGGATTTAGGTTCTCTGAGATACTTGTTCGTGTTCCATGACAAAACCAGATTTATTTATTGCCATTTTTATTCCCTGAAATTCATGAAAACAATGCAGACATCTGTGTATTTTTTGTACTTAAGTAATTACAGGATTTGAGTGCATTTTTTACGTGAGATTTTAGTGCAAGTGTCAGTGTGTCTTTAATAATTTATGGCAAAGGTGTATTTCAGATTGTTGGAAGTAGGCAAAGTCCAGATGTGCCAATATCAGAAAAGCATTTTTCTGCCTTACAGAACATGGGAGTAGGGTATGTGAATATAATTTCTAAACAGTGTCAGCAAAAGCTGAGTTCTATTTTCAGTCACACCAAGTGTTCGCCCATATTAGGCAAGCATATTAGTTCCTGAAAGCAGTATTTGTTCCTGAATCATCAGACATTCGTGTGGATTTTTTGGGTTTTATTGTCCAAATTCAGTTTCACTGCTGTGATTCATACTCTCTCTCTGCTTGCAAAGCAGAAGAAATTAACCAGAGCTTTCTAAGGAGAATTTTCCATGAACTGGAGAACCTGCTTAAGAAACAATGGTATCATGAGGCCAATGGAAAGAAGTCTATGAATGTAGAGAAATATCTGGATAAACTATAGAATCTTCTTTTAAAAAACTTCAACTACCAAGCAGTTTTGCTCTATCAAACAGTTTGTTGCAAATAACATAATCAAAATATCTTGGCAATTTTCTCCTGACATGTTTTCCTGTTTGTTTATTTTTAATCAATAAAACAGTTTTGTTTTGGGTCATATAATATTCTGGAAATTTCTCCACCAGCTGTCAAGCAGTTTGTTGGAACAATTTCTGCTTCATTATTCAACAGTTTGAAGGTTTTCACTCTTGTGGTATTTGGCAGGGTAAATATTTTCAATACCTGCAACTGACCATCTTATTAACTGTGAAAAATTTCACTTGAACAATAAACAGTGTTCTGCCAAAGAATCACAGCAAGTTATTCCAAAGTACATTACTCAATCAAAAATCTTGGGCAGCATTCATATGACCTTTGCCTGCTTTCAAAATGTTGCATTTTTTTCCTCCAGAATTCTCTATTGAGTAATATGGGTTGTTTTTGGAAAGACAACATGAGTTTCAGCAAAGCAGTTATTGTATTTGGGATAATGATATTTAAAGGGACTCACCTTGCAACCTTTACATGCACAAGCAGTTAACTGTTACTTACATAAGGACAACAGAGACTACTTGTATGTACAAGGTTTATAGGGTCACACTCAAAGGCCCCAGATAAGACAAAGCATTTAAGAGTAGAAATTAGTTATGTCTTTTGCTGAATAGAGCTGAAGTTCTGATCTGGGGCTGTAACTGACATGGTGGTGGATGGTCCTGGAGTTCAAAGCTTTTGTAGGAGTCTGACTTTATGTTTTCAATGCCAAATGAAGAAAGTATTTGGAAAAAGTGGATGTGTGAAAAAGAAGATAGAAATGTATTAACAGGTGAATACAGGACAGTAATAAGGGCATTACTTCCAGGACTTTCAGGCAGGCTTCTCCAGTGTCAAAGAAAGCTAGCAAAGATGCTAAGCTTCTTGTATAGCTCCTATACACTAGGATTTCTTACAATGAAATTTTTGCCATTGACATCAAAGTTTTCCACAGAAATTATTTTGTTTGTCAAAACTTTCCTTAGGACAACAACTCAGTTTCAGGGGAGGATGTCAGGACTGGAAGAGAAAGAGCCTTTCATCAAAACACTTTGCTATAGGTAGTCCAGGGCAGCATCTGATCTGCAGATGCCCTAATCCCCATTGACTAATCTGTGTTGCACTGTCTCTCTCTCTCTCTTTTTTTTTTTTTTTTAATGGGAAACAATTTTATTTTATTTCCTTGAGGAGCCAAATGTTTTCAGATAATTTCAAATGTTTCATGCAGAGGAATTCCTACTTTCTTGCCAACCTTTCATATACGACTTGGAAATCTGAAGGAACTTCATGCTTACATAAAAGGTTCTTAAAAGGGCAAGATTTGGCCACTGGGAAACTGACAAAATATTTTACAAATTACCTTCTTTTTTTTAATGATTAAGTTGCTCAAAGTTTAACAAATTGGGATATGGCTTTTCCAAATTAATAATAAAACAAACAAAAAACCAAACCAAACCAAAAACCACCAAAACAAAAAAGGAGCATTAATTTGTCCTATATTACAGAAACTGTTTGCACCCTTAGGTCAGTATTTCCATTCCAAATCTGTTCTCCAGGGATGCTTTACCTAGCCATAAACATTCATTCAGAACTGCAATGAGGCATAGCAGGGTATCAAACTTGACCGCATCCTTGGATAATTTGTAAATGGCAGAAAGGCAATCAAAAAAGGCAATTAATTTTTGCCTCTTTCAATTCAAAAGGTGACTCCCACTCTTTGGGCACATAGCCTACATTACTGAAGAGTTCACTTGTGCAACTTAAGTAGGAAAACAAATAGGAACTAACTTTTTCATCTCCTGCAGGGACTCAGACTGATGTATATTTACTGTGTTAAAAAAGCAAATATTTATACAGTTGCATAGATTTTGAATAAAATTCAGTTGTTGTGAAAGATGTTGCATCCCCTGATGACGTCAATAGAGGGACAATTCTGCTCACCATGACTTTTATGTCTGCGTTTAAGAGTTAAACAAACAAAAAAGAGTGTTATGAATTATAAACAGCCAGGAGATAAGAAACTCTCAGGAGCTTATTTTGCTGTTGGTGGATGGAGAAAACTCTGTGTGTGTCATGTTAGCTCAAAGTATGTCTTTAATCATGCATTGGAACATATAAAGAAACTTCTTCCTGGAACACTTATCTGGAAACATGGTAAGAGGCACAGGCTGTTGCCATTGTTTCCAAAATACAGGATGCCAAGTGGGAGAGCGGCTCAGCCCTAGGAAGCCCAGTAGCATCTTCTTGGCATTAGAAGCTCTCCCTTACTATGGTAAAGGCAGAGTTTCTGAAAGTGGAGACCTCTCTGGCGTGGCTCCTGCTGGGCATCCCTCCACTTTGGGGAAGGTGAAACATGATCCCCATGGATGACAGCATTCCTCCAAGTGGATTGCAAAGCTGCCCTGCCTGCTTAGGCCATGAAATGGCTGGAAGCCTTGGAAGGGATGCAAACCAGGGAGCAATAAAAATCTGACTAAGCTTCACATCTAGGCTTTCAGGTAGGAGGGGACTCTGGAACTCACGCTCAGAAGAAAGAGACAAGGGACGATTGGGTTTTTCCTCTCTTTGCTGCAAGGACGTGTTGCCAGTTAGTGCTGTCTTTCTCAAAGTCATCTTGCAGCCATCTGGCTGAAGTACTGTAGGGTTTGGGGTTTTTTCCACATTTACTGGCCCCTTGTCATTCTGAAGCATCAGCACCATTTCCTTCTGCTCAGCTATTCATTTCTTATTGAGCTAGGCCAATGCTGGAAATCGTGTTCACAGAGATTTTCCTTCTTCTTTGATATCATTATTCAAAGTTCCACTCTGATGAAATGCTAAGAAATGAACAGACCTTCCACCAAAGACATGCATTTGTATGCATTTTGAGACATAATTCATGGCACCATATGACATTACCCTTACGATAAAGATGATTCACTGCTGTGGGAAATAAATACCAATGTTCAAACAAATCTTTCCTGACTTGTTGAGAAGTAACTCCAGGCCCTGAAAATTCCTTCTCATCACACTGCACAAAAGGAGGCATTATGTTAGTGATATGACTATGGGTCTAGGTGAGAGGGAAAAAAGGAAAGACAGATTGTTGGCATAAGGATCTGTCTAACTTATAACACCTGCACATGCACAAGTCCCACACCTACTAGCACAGAGGTAGGTGACCAGGAGAGGAGCACTTATTTGGGCAGTGCAGAGAGAGGCTGGGGAAAAGTGATTTGTGTGCAGCAAATTCCATGGCAAAGCAAGATAGCTCTATCAATATTGTTGCTGGTTAAACACTCTGAGCTCCTCTACACATTCCAGTCAGTTTCAATGGCTCCATAGTAAGGAGATAGGTCTGAGAATTGCAAAGAAACAGTGGTGCAATAAGACCCACTGTTCTGACTCCATCATGATATCTGTGCTTCTCACAGATATAATTTATTTTGCTGTTTAAAACTTTTCTCTGTTTTTCCACTGTCTAAATAAATAATAATACCTTTTTTTAAGTGGTAAAAAGGAGAAGGAAAGAACAGTAAGATGTGCAAAAAGGAGGGGGGCAAGAAGATGACCACCTGCACTTTTTATATTTCCATAACTGTTGAAAACAACAGCACTTGGCATCACACAGAACCTTTCTGTCATTATGTGTTTTACTGTACTTGAAGACTGTTTCAGAAAAATGTTTCAGATTAAAATGTCAATTTTTATGCTCAACTGGGCCCAGGTCTATGTGTTTAGAAGTATTTTTCCATGGGTTCCTGGTCTCCACACATTCTTCATTCTGCATGGCTGCAAGTCATGCCTCATAAAGGTGAGAATGTGACATAACTGTGCAGACTTAAAACCACAGTTCTTTCTGGTATGCTTTACAGTTTTATGTATGGCCAAATGTATGGCCAAATTCTAGTTACTTTAGTTGATTCCATGGGCTGACACAACCTGACTAAGAGAAATCAAGAGAATCTGGATTCAAATTAAAATATACACATTTTCAAGCACAATTGTGTTCACAAAAGCTGAAATAATTTGTTTGATCCATTCAGGTGGCTTTAGCAGAAATTTACCTTTACATTACTTTTATAATTAATATATTATTTATATTAAATTAATACATTTATTTGATAGAATATATTTATTTTATATATATAACATTTATATTGAAAATAAAAGAGTTTCAAGATATTTAAAAGTTCAATCAGAGAATAACATATTATGATGGATAGCAGAGTTCATAGGGATTTTTGTATTTTCAAACTGTGTGTAACCATATAGCATTTGATGGAGTAAACTCTTTTTGCCTATACTGCAGAGTATTGATGCAGCTACAATTGCGAGCAAAGTGGAATGTTATCAGAGCTACAGACTAAAACCTTGAGTCACTCATCAGTATTTCTGTCGATGTATAAACTGCAGTCATTTCTGTGACGAGAAACAGAAGACAAAAAATGGAGTATTTTTAAAGTGTACCAATGAGTTTTCAGAACTTAGAAATCAGTTATAATTTTGCAATGTTACGTTATTTTATAGCCTTTAAAAATGCTCATTTTATTAGTAATACTTTAAACATCATCCTTTGTGAATGAATGGAATCAGTATCAAAAAAAATGAGACTTCGTATGACACTTTAATTTCTTTTTTTATGTTTGAACCTTCATTGCTTTTTACTTTTCTTTTCTAGTTTCTAATCAATTTCCCCAATGCTTTCCTCAATTTTGAGAATGGAACATTAAAATAATTTCATATTTAATTAAATTATAAAGCCCCAGTTAGAACTTAACACCCAATAAATAGAATCTAAATAAAGCAATTATTGCTCAAAGGTAATTTTTATGTATTTCTTGTGAAATAGATGATGGTGTATTTTTGCTGCCTTTCAGTACAAATCTGTTGAATAATCACAAAGTAAAACAATATATCTTTGAGATTCATTTGTGCTATGAATTTTTAAATTGTTATTTTCCTTTGGTTTTAATTTGTGCCTTTTTGAACATCTTTGCTACACCAAGTTGCCATTGCTGTTTGTCCCAATGAAGGTATTGCAGGAGTGGTAATTGCAAAACAGATGAGGAAATTTCCTATTATACCTCACCTACACACTGTTCATGTGCACTTTCCTAATTTCCTAATTAAACTCAATCCTGTATCTTCTCTGTGGGAACTCTCCAATGATTCTGAGCCCATCTTCACTACACACACCAACAGCCCATGGCTCAGTTCCCTTCACTGCCCCTATGCTACCTGAAAATGCGTGCTATTCTTCTGCTTTGCTCCCTGTGTCACATATGTCACTTCACAAACCCCAACAACCTTTTGTCAAGACACAGATTTCCCCATCTTTCTTTAACAGTTCACAGGATTTTGAGCTTCTCCTTCTCTGAAATCACTTCACTGAAATACCTTGTCACAAAGACAGGATGACCAGCTTTTTTTCTCACTCTGCCTCCAGCCCCTCCTTGCGGACCTTAACTGTGGTCTCTGAAGCAATGCCTGAGCTGGATGTGGAGATTTACATGGCAGGTGAGTATTTGCTTCTATTCTTTGCTAAAAATTTACTTTAGCTCAATAAAATGCCATCTCAGGACCCCTCTTTTGGTCCCATGAGTTTTTTGTGTAGGTGGGATCTCACTTTGAGGCTACAATGCACCTGCCTTTTCCTCTGAGATGTTAAAGAACCTTTGTGTTCATTCTGACCAGCTTTCATACTGCCCACTTCACTGATGAAGCAAAGAGAGGAGGTAACCTGCCAGGAGAAGTTTCTTCATGTTTTTCTTCCCTTCATTGGTAGCTGGCCTTGAATGACAGGAGGCGAATACCTTCTCCTGGCTCAAAGAGGTCACTGCAGAATGTCATGTATGCTCTCCATCGGGAAAAGGAAAGAGATTTTCTCTAAAGCTGCCTATATTACACCTACTTTGTACAAAAAGAGGGCTTTACTCTATGATGCTGCATTCCCACCCCTTCCATAAAATTTAAAAATGTGAAAACTTCCTAATCCTTGCACAAGCATTTAGCCATGAGGTTTTTACTGCTACTAATAGGAGTCTTTCAGCTAAATCTCTACATCTCTCTGTAATTACCCACACAAGAAGTAATGTTCTGTAATACCATTCAATCTCTATTTTCATGTCATGCCACAGTCTAATATTCCTCATACCATGGCAAATATGCCTTCACAAAATAGCCTGAGATAGAACAAAATAAGATCCATGTTCAAGTGAGAAGCACTCAGTGAAACAGAATCCTGTCTAGTGACTTGATAAGCCAGACCATAAGGATATAAAAACTGCAGGGATGGTTTGTGCCAGATACAATCTCTAGTTGGAAGATTTGGTTCTAAAAACCCATGAGAAAAAGAACTCATTCTATTCACTGAACGGAAAAAAGAAAAGCCAGGATATCTGAAATAAAATAGAAACTATTCGAAATATACCCTTCATTTTATTTCCAATCAAGGTTACCACTGGATGGCTATAGAACAAGCCCAAAAACACACAGAAAAGCGAAATGTTCAGCCAAAATCAGAGAAGAAGCTTGTAGGAAAGAAAAGACACTGATTTGCAATCTTCCTTCAGTCCAACAGAGTTCTCTACATTGTAGGGGATATTACAGTGAGCTTCAAAAACCAGCCTACAGAGCAGGTTTTTTAGTTCCAGGGTCTCCATAACTTTCCTTGTCTCATATGGGATACAAGAAGCAAGATGACATTTGTTTTAAAATGATTGACTGAGGATTTCACTGGAGGTCTTTTGCAATTGACCTTCTGAGAGAAAAACAGAGAGATTTGAAATGACAGAGGTGGAAAGCTTTTTCTACCCATCATCCACTTACACTGGACTGCCTATGAGTGGGTGAAACATAGGTAAAACAAATTAATAGTTTAAAAGAAAGTTCTAAGTCAGAAAAGTTGTTTTTGCTGTACATTGAATGACCTATAAGAGACAACTCATTCCCAGGAGATACAGCAAGAGTCTCCACTTTGTACCAGCTCACGGAACAGCAGACATGAAATTAGTCCAAAAAATTAAACAATATTAAATTACAGTAAATGCTGATCAACAAACATCTGTGGAAAATGGATCTTTGCAAACTGACTTGATGTACTGACAAGTTTGGTTGAGAACCATAAAAATTTTTAAAAATGCAAGCTTGAATAAGATATTTGACTTATCTTCCCAATATCCTGAGACTTTCTAAAGTTACAAGCAAAGGCATAGATGTCAAAAAAATAATATTAAGCCCTAACAAATGGGAAACATTTCATAGATAATGTCAGTGGTACAAAATAACCAACCACATTGCCTAATTTTTCAGATAAATAAAAAATGTGTTTTGAAATGGCTAAATACTAAGTCATCCATAGGAGAAAAATGCAGACCATACCTAGAGAATGAGCAGCTTCTCCAAGAGAAAAAATTACTATGAATATTAGCATGTTATTGGATCTGCATCCTGGACATCTCACGTTGCTATATTTTCTTTTACAGGGTTAACAAAATCCTCATTTACATATGTTGTAACTTAAGAAGCTGAAGTTGAGCTTTTTTAGCATATCACAACTATTTAAATATTTGTCCAGTTCAGCTTTCTAAAATTAAGGAAATCTGTTGAAAAGTTACAGAGGTTTTCAGGAAAAGCCTGGAAAATGAAATTGAAAAATATATCTTCCAGTGCAAGGTTCAAGAGACGTTGTCTACTTAATTCATCAAGAGATAAGTTAATCACAGTCTTTAAATACCTACATGGGAAACAGAAATTTCATAATAAGATGGCTCTTCAATAGAGCTAAAAAAATGTAATAATATCCAATAGCTTGAAATTGAACCTTGACAAAATTAGGCTCAAAATTAGGTGCATTTTTTTTAACAGTGATGGTACTGAGCCACTATAATAATGTACCAAAGATTTCCATAGATTCTTCAAGGTACTCTGTTTTCAATAACATTGCATTTTTAAAGGATTTTATGTATTTCAAATATTTTTTATCTCAGAAAAATCCATCAGCCTTTTTTAGCAGGTCATGCTTTGTGATCAAACCAATCCCTATGAGCTCTACACTTTGTAGAACTCATGATAAGGGCCCAAATATTTTTATATTTTAAAAATTTGTCTTTCAGGACTGGTAATGATAGCTGCAGATTGTACATGGACTTTAAAATTCAGATAAGTTCAAACAAAACATTTCAAAAGGTAGCTAAAAAGTAGCTGCCCAAATCACTTAATATACAACAAAATAGGAAAACAATGTAGGTTTTCATTGTCTTAATGCCATATACAAAAAGCAGACAAACAAGCTGACTAAATATTTTTTTATTGACAGCAAAATCTAGTGTGGAAATTCAGCTGATGAATATCCTTGTGATTTTCCTCTGGTCTAGTGCCTACTATCAGATGTTTCTAACTAAAGAACTCCCCAAAATGATACAGGAGCCCAGGCTGTTATAAAGAATTATTTTGAAGCATCAAGAGAATGATGTTATTTTGCCTAATGATAAAACCTGGATTTCTACTGGTGAAACCAGATGAGCTCCAAAATGCTTAAAAATGCTTAAAAACCACAAATGGAGCAAATTCAGGCAATTAAGAGAGTGACCTCCAAAACCTCTCCACCTAACTGGTATCAGATCTGAGATGCTGCAGATAACTCCATATTTTTTTCAAGAAAAAGTCATTAAGTTTGAGGAATTCTGCTAGGTTCAAGAATGCTGCCATTCTCAGAAGGAGTACAGCAGCTAGGTAACTGTCTCCATCTTTAAGGACATTTCAGTTCAAGGATCTTCTCTGAAGATTTTAATGTGACTTTATAGGAGATGTGGGTTTAGTTACCTTGAAACGGAGAATTCATCTCAGGTTACCCACCTCTTACACAGCTGCTCTAACAACAGGCTATTGTACAAAACACTATTTATTTTTCTTAAGAAATGAAAATGTCTGTCACTTATAAGTGAAGGCCTGACCCGGTTACAAAATTACACTTTGTGCAACTGGCATGAGCATCCCAGCCATACAGAAACTCCTTATTCTTGGACAAAGACACCGTCTTGAGTAACCCTGTGTTTGTTATTTCATATTAGGGAGCTAATTAACATTTTCTGCTCACTCCCCCATGTCTTCACCCAAATCAGATGTGCAGAATATCATGCATCCCAGAGTTAAGTACCCAACTCCTCATTTGACACAAGAAACCTCTGAATATCATACCACTATGTCCCACTCAAACTCTACCACATCATATGTGATGAGATAGGTCAGGGCATATCAAGGCAAGTTGGCCAGCAAGGGCTGCCTTGAGAGAGTGGGGAAGGAAAGAAAACACTTGTTGGAATGTATCAAAGAACTGATCTACATTAAAAAAAAACAAACACCAAAACAAACAAAGCCCACACAGAACCAAATAAACAAATAAGAAAAAACTCACACACCTTTTTTTCCTTTTGTTAGGTAAGTTTTATTCAGGGTCATCCGTTCCCCATGCTAATTCACCACATCAGGCGTGAGTGGGTTTAAGGACTAGCCTACTAACATGGTTACTGGAAGAGAAGAACTTAAAACTATCCTGTAAATGAAAGATGAAATTATCCAAAGTCTCCCCTACCTTCAGTTCTGTTTCAAAAAAATCTCCATCAGATCAAAAGAATAATGGTAAAGCAACTTCTCCTAATCATGCCAAATCAAGAGCAAGAGTCCAGAAATAACTACAGAAATCAAACCAATGTCATATTGATTTTTAAAAAATGGAAAATCTAGAGGAAATTAGGCAAAAAAGGAAGACTATATGATTTCTAGGAATCATGAGAAATTCTAGACATTCTAATAAAACTAACGTAAGACATTATAAAAGAAATAACAACTTTAAGCATTCTATGAAGATAGGAAGAATTCACACCTGAGGTAAGAGGCAAGACTCAAGAACTCAAGAACAAAGTAAGCCATAAGTTTTCTTCACCTCCTGCTTCAGCGGTTCTAATTAGGAGCTGAAGTGCCAAGTAAGAATTGAGAGAAGAAGAAAAATTGGAAAAGGTAATAATTTAATCAGTACAGTAAACAGATTTTGTAAAAATTACACAGGCGGGGAGTCCGCCTTCTGGTCAGATCACTCACAATGCAAGCATACACTATACTGTTGTTTTGGTAAAGGAGCAGTGGAAACTTGGTGCTAGACCAAGAGAAGAATTATTTTATATGGTCCTTTTCCAAGGAAAATCTGCAAAGTTTTGTGTAGGAATTTCTCCTAAGAAGAATACAGATACTTCAAAAGTATGTAGGTTATGTTTCATCTATACACAACTGTTTTAAAGTTTTTTCTGAGCAATTTTGCTTTTTCTTCATGTCATAAATTCCTACTTCATTGTAAGTGCACATATATAAAAGATAACCATCAACAAAAACATTTTCATATGAGCTACACAGGTTTTAACACTTTCACTTCCTAGAAAATTAAAGTACTTTTGTTCATAACAGCCCTTTTTCTTAATATAGACTTTGTTCCAGAACAGAAAACTTTTGAGGGGCTTTGGAACTTTTCATGAAATGGAGAATTTGCATACCAATCAAAAGTAAGAGTTAATGATTTGCCATGCCTAGAGAATTTTGGGTGTGCCAGCTTACTGGGGATAAGTGATCTATTTGGATATTTGGTATTCTAATTTGCTGACATAATGTGTGCATATAATGTCTTTTTACCTTGAATGGATATTGTAAGAACAGGGCAGGAATCACACAGAGATAATTCTACTTATTAAACTGCTGCAGAGGCACCACTGAGTAGGTCGGGACTGCACGAGGCAGTGGAACGGAGAGAAATCCAGCCCAGCTCTGAAGGATCTGATGCCCAGAAAGAGGGGTGGGAACCATGTCAGTGCTCCATATGGGCTAATGCATGGATGTCTTGGCAGGGCTGATTAATCCAGGCAGAATTAATGTGGCCACCCCATTTCTGATGTTTGAACTAGCTCTCTGTGGACAGCCCCATTGCGCTCAGTTCTCCTCATATTTGTGTGAGCAGTCCAACAATGCCTAAAGCAGCATTTCTAAGAACTGTCACAACAGGTTTCTTCTGCATTTTTAAGAACAGATAGGGAGGCCCCTTTATGCTTTATAGGTCTATTAGTGAAAGTTGAAAAACTCTTTTGCACCTGGTATGAAAGCATATGAAATGGTCTTGACTAGTACAAAAAAAATTGCTCTGCACCAAACACAAAACCTATTATTTTTATAATACAGCACTTATTTTTACCTGAGGAGAGCAGTATTTGAAAGTGGTTGAGATCCTGAAATACAGATAATGTCTTTCAATATGTACAGCCCTCAAATTAGTCCTGCCAGAGAAGCATGCAATCTTAACTGTATGCAATACTCAGTGGATGAACAGCACAGCAATCAGAAGACAAGGCTGGCACACACAGCATCCTGCTTTGATGAAAATGTCCATTGCTGTTCTCTGTGCTAACTGCAATTTCCTAAAGACTGGAATTTTCATGCTAGATAGATCATGCTGCTAGAGTCCAGCTGGAAGGTTATAAAGTCTTGGGTTGCCAAGGCCACGTCATCGTTCAATTGCTTTGCCATCTGCTAATATCTCTGTGTCTATGACAAACCCAGGTGAATTCCTAAATATAGTAGTGATCTAACAACTTGTGGCCATGTTTCTTCAATGAGAGAAGACTGAACCGGAACATTTTGCTAAAGAACATCATAACTGTGAATAAGTAAAAAAAATAACAGTGATAACAATAACTGTGTGGCCCTATCTACAAAATAATCCAAATGAAATATAAAAATCTTGAAAATTATATCCCAGAATTATTTTTCCTGCTGGCCTGCAATATAATGTGGCATTTTAATATTGTGGAATAGTGATATAGCTGTCTTAAAAAGGGGGAATGTAGACTGATATATATATATATTTGAAGGACTTGAACATTCAGGAAGAAAATAACTTTGATTCCTCTCACCAACCAAAGTAAGAGGAGAATCTGTCTGCTACTGGCTGTGAAAAGTGCAACTGGCTCACTTAATTACATAAAAATAGTCAATCTGAAGATGTAGAAAACAGCCTCCATTGACAGCACAACTGAGTAATTGCCTTATAGCATTTACCTCTGTTATGTTCAGAAACTTCCTTGGAATGGTGGGGATGCTCCCTGCATTCCCACCACTTGAGAATGGCTTCTTCAGCTCGCTGCAGAGTCCCTGTCTTTGTGGTCAGATACAGAGGGAGCCAAACATGGGAGAACTTCCCAAAGTGAAGGGATACAGTTCACTCTGGGAAGAGGGGCAATGGCATAGAGGAGCAAGACTACCAGTCAAATCTTTTCCCCTGTCAGCAGTTCCATCAATCATTTTGAGCCCTTCCAGAAGCCTGATGAAGCCAACGGAAACCCTCTTCATGACTTCATGGTTGTTTGGATTGGTATCACTAAATCACTTTCATGTCCTAAGCTCTCCTTGGAAGAGTTTTGATGCTGTTTTATCAGATTATCTGTTTCACTTTTTCTTGGAAAAAATTAGGTGTGCCCTTTGCTGTGTTCTGTGAGTTTCTTATATGAAATGTAATCCAGAATATTTATTTTTTTAGCAAAGGAAATATGGTTATGAATCAACTCAAAACAGCTTCTGAGGCTTGTTTCTTTTTATTTTTATATATTTTATCACATTTTAAAATTTACTCTAAGTTTGATTCCCAAAATTACACATACTTTCTTCTAAAAATTGCCATTATTCTTTGATTATTCTTGTATTGCAAAATTGTTCACTCAGTTTCTGGTTAGAAAAGCTTCGCTGGAACCAAATGATCTTTCAGAACAGTGTACCTTTTTATGTTTCCAGTATTAACTAACCACTCAGGGTGTGATCTTTTTGAAATCAGAGGATTTTCTATTATACAGGAGTGGAAATATTTAGCTTCTCTCTCCCCTCTCAGAAAACAAACCACATCCTGGAAAAAGAAATGTTTTACACAGAATTTATACATGATAAGAAATTCATTCCACAAGTGGAGTAAGACCTTTAAAAGACCTTTATCTACCTCACAGAACAAATCTGATATGCTTTACAAACCATTATGCGATCTCTTCCTCTCATTGCATGCAGATGCAACTCTCTAAGTGCTAACATTGTAATTTCCATTCCAATGATGAAATTGGGTGTGGGTAGGGACAAGTTTATTCTAATGCACTTGTATATGATTACATACTGGATTGTAAAAATTTAACATTTAGTTAGCTTCTTCTAATAAGCTTTTCAAAGGGTAATAAATCTGAGTATCTTAAAACATCTGTTTGCTCTGGGAGATCAGTCAGTTGGGTTGGGCATCCTGCTGGTGGGGCTGCTGAGACTGAAGATCCTGGTTGATACTTGCAGTGCGTATTACAAGAGAGCTATTCTTCAGAAAACTTTTGATTTGCACAGCTTGCAAACACAGGATCTTGAGCTTTATCTGCGGAAACTGTTTCTCTAAAAGATCTTCTGGAAATTTTGTTAAGAAAGTGTATCAGAGATGCTTGAAAGGCAGGACCCTATTAGCAATATAAGAGGAAAAAAATCACACAGCCTTTCTTTTCTGCTATGTCTGAATGGGGCTTCTGCACTTCTGACTAAGGGGCATCTTGCTAGGTGCAGAAGGCTCAGTAGGGATGGCCCTCAACATACAACCGATGTGCACCCCCAGAGAACTTACACTGACAAGCACTGGTCATGGCAGATACCAGTTTCATTTATTTCACTCTTCTTTCTGCTTTGCAAACCCTCCTGCTCTAAAGCAACCTTAAGAGTGCCCTCTTGTTTTTTTACTCCAGTGTGGTGATGAAATGCAGTGTGATGCAGTACCCAGTAAGGCAAACTTATTCCAGCAAAGAGATTCCATAATGAAATCTTTCAGTGGCCAGCCATTCACACTGTAAACTCTGGAGTTGTCTGATGATACAAATCAGCTACAGCAGAGCAGACACTGCTGGCCGTGGAGTTTCTACCCAGAGCACCTGCAGCATTTTGCCTCCCTGGCTCTGTTTAAGTAGACAATGCAATGTGGTGAAAACCAGTTTTGTGAACATAAGGAGAGAAGTTTAGAATTTTTTTGAGTTCATACATGTATTCACACAAAGGAAAGAAATTAAATAGAAAATTCCAATTTTTTTTTTTCTAAAATTATGTGTGTTGTCAGAAAACTTGACAAACAACAGCACATTTAATATCTTGGAGGTAATTCCCACAGCTTATTGTTCTGTATTTCTTGGTCAAAATCAGTACAGCAAATTTTGTTAAACCCATAAGGAAGAAAAATAAAGCATTTTATCACATACTTGTATTATAAGACATTCTTCCTATGTGTTTTTAGTGCATAAAGATGGCATTTTGATGATTTCACTGAGGGCTTTGGGGCTACCTTTATTTCACCTTTATTTATTTTGGTGGTGTTTCTAAATGTTTTGTCAAAAACCTCTTCATGGGACTTTCAGAAATTTGTGAGCTAAAGGACAATTAAATAGTTCTGAAGCTGGACAGTAGTAATTAAGATACAAAAAAGAGTTTGGGAAAGGTTTAGATCACAGCACTGCAAAGGTTAAATAATGCACTTATTTACCTAAAGCAAAATGATCCTATTTTGCTAAAGATACCAAGATAAAATGTGACATAGGAAAAGATGTGTTACCAAGGGACTGTACTGGAGGTCTGGTAGAACCTACCTCCAATAACTTCTGCCCTGCAGCCGTGGTGGGAGTTAGAGTGGGTTTGGAGATGTCCTGAGTTCTACCAGGACCGATTAAAAAACCCAGAATCCTACAACTTCCTCTGCGTTTCCATAATTTTCACTATGTTCCAGAGCAAGTGAGAGATAGAGAAAGGTGGGGTTCAAAATGATAATGGGAACAACCCAAACCTTATCATTAGGATAACAGTGGAAACTTACTGGATTTGCCTAGCAGAACTTGTGCAAACACCTCCCAAAACAATTACTTCAAGCTGCTTTTTATCTGGGCTCTGTTGAAGCAGAGACAAAAGAAAGGCAAATGGATACAAATAAAGCAAACCAATATTTCAGGATTTTCAAATATGTGTATCCTAAATAATTTCCCCAATATCAGTAGTAAAAGAAAACAACCCCTTTTCAGAGTAAATGGGATGTAGCAGATTGCTTTCCCAACTAGAGTGACTCTTGAGCTGTTTTCATCAATTTAAATCCCATTATAAATGGGGATTTTAAATGTTATGATTTTTCTTTCTGGTTCATATTGGTGCATAACTTGAATGTATATATTTGAGAAATTTCCTTTTCTCAAGGAAAGGAAAGGAAATGAGCCTGTTGCTTTTCTCTTATACCAAGTAGATCAATAGCTACACTGAATAAAGCTTGTGTGAAAAGAGAATCAACCCTGATTTCCAACAATACTCATAGCTTTATACACTCTAGCTGCAGGAAATCTGCCTCTTTGACTTCTCAGTTCTAGTCTGTAATACACTCTCTCTGATGGCATCATGACAATTTTCTGAAGTAGACCCCTGAGACCTTGGGTCATTAGGTTTACTTCACTTTGTATGGTTTGTCTCAAATGTGAATTCAGGTTGTTTCTCAGGTGTACCACCTACTCCTCCAGAGAAGCAGTGAGCTACCATAACAGCTGAATTTCCCACCCCAGTGAAGCTTACTGAAAAACATTCCCCTGACGTGTGTCACCTATTTAAGCAGTCAGGGAATGTTGTGAGGAACAAGCTTTCTTAGATTATTTCTGTTTAGGAACAAAATGATAAAGCATTTTTTCCTTGTGCTATTTCCAATTGGAAATACCATAAGGAAGCATGTTTCTCATTATATTTCCTATTTGTCTAAGTGTATTCCCATGCCAAGGGAACAGTTGAATCAAAAGGCAGGCAATACCCCAGAGTTTTGATGCAAGCAAATGGCAAGTAAAAGCAAATTACTAATCTCCTTTCTTCTTTAACTTTTTTCTTTCCCCCTCAAAATTGTTGAAAAGTTTTGATGCAAAACGAAAACAGAATTATGGCTTAGGAAGCCTCCAGAAAGCTTTACTCATCTCTTCTGACAACAATCTGCTAGCTAACTTATGTAAATATGATCACTTTATGCTTTCTAACAGAATTTATTGAAATGGAAAGCCCAGACTCTGATTGAGGCTGACAATAACTTGCCCTGTCCTCATGTATTTGCTGTAAGACTCAGTATGATGCTATGCTATTTCACTTTTTCCTTATGTAACCAGTACATGTAGGGCAAAGCTCTTCTATCATGCACCAAAGTATAGGCTACTCTTCAAGCAACACTGTACCTCAGGGCAGGGAAGGGAAAGGGAGCATCTCTTCACTCCCTGATGTTACCCAAGACAGATGCAGCCTGGGCTCCCTCCTCATATAGACAGGACTGACAATAACAGAGGTAAACATCTCTACAGGAGAAGTGGTGCTTCTGTGTGTGGACAGTGTCAACGTGTTCTTCTCAGCACTTGTGCCTCTTCAGGGTTATCACATTGTCTAGCAGAAGAAATTCCATCTGAACACACAGCTGTGAATGCAGGAAACTGACATTGCATGCACTGCAGAAGATTTAAAGTTTTGGGGTTTCTTTTCCAACAATTGATTTCTAACTAAAAATGTCAAAATTGCTGTTCTTTCTGAGTCTATCTATCGCTGGTTAGAGGGAGATACAACTTTTTCTCTCCAGATAATTTCTGGATCAACTTCAAAAATCAAAGAAAAACACTTCCATTGCCACAAAAAGGAGATTTTGAGTTCTGCATAATCAGGATTTGTTTTAGGGACTGGTGGTGGGCAGAGGGGAGAAGAATGTTTTGCTGTATGATGCTGTATTATTTCTATGCCACAGAATTTTACCTTTATATCTTTACTACTAAAGATGTTTGTTGCTTGTAAAGGGCTATTTTCCATTTTCTCTTTCTCACATTTCCTCGTGATGAAAAGAATAAGGTTGTTAAATAGGTATAATGAAAATGAAAAGTTCATAGCCAGATTTTATTTCCAGTAGTTAGATAGGTTTTTTTTTGTTTTTTTTTTTTTGTTACCAAGATGACTTATCTGGACAGTGTTTTAAAATTGAAAACATTTTCCTGCATGAAGATTGTACTTTAAAAACCAGTTTTACAAAACTGTGAGTACCTACCAAAAGGGGAAACTGAGGCAGAAGGCAATATAGGATTTGTAATTAATTCATTGCAGTGAAAAAATCTTAAATTCTTTGTGACTTAATCAGGGTTCAGACATAAATTTGTTACAGAGAAACCAACAGATACCAGATTTCTCTGTAGTCTTCTTTGAATAATTTTATTAATTAAAAAGGAGTATGAAAATACTGAATGATAAAATGCCAGGAATAATTATGATTGCAATAACAGTGTATGCAATTTTTACAATAGTAGAGCTCTGAATACTTTGTCTCTTTTAGGTATTCTTATGGTTAAAAATAATGTGTGTACCAATAATCCTTCTTATTATATTTTAAGATTCTGGTGTGGGAAAAAAACCAAAGGAAAAAGCAAAAGTAACTTGTCACTTAGTAATTCATGTGGAAAGAGACCTAGCCTACAAGAGGACGTTATTGTCAGCTGAATGAAAGAGATTAAATTGATAAGAAAGAATAGAGGTCTGCTTCCTTCATTGTCTTGGAAAATACATTTGTTAGGCAGCTTTCCAACACAGAAAAGAGAATAAGACACTTCCTAGGACAGAAAGATTAGTAGTTGGAATAGCAGTCTTTCACGATAAACAAACCACATCTTTTTACCCTTTTAGGATTTGAGAATTGCTCTCCAATTATACTTCCCTTTTATCAAGATGTGAACATGACTGCAATGGTAACTTAAAGAAGACCTAAACTTTAACATGAGGCTTTTAATTTAGTTGCTTTAATATCTGTTAACCACACTCGTGTTTTAGTGGTAGATGCTTAGCTCTCACTTGGTGACAAATGCGCTTTCTTAGGCAGCCTCATATTTCTGTGACAAGTTATCAGTAACATTCTGCTCCATATAAAAACATGATGTGAGCAGCTACTACTGAGGATATGACTTTAAATTAATTGACTAAAGGAGATGAGCTCAATTCCTTGATCAAAGACTCTAAGCATCATCTACTCAATGGGCTTTCAAATGCATAAGGGATAACAGTTTGTGAAAATCGGTTTTCCATCCAGACCTTAGTATAAAAGAAACACTTGGTTAACAAAAATTATATACAGGGAAAAAGAATCACAATAAAACAAGTCTTTGTTTTTTCAAAGAAATTGTTTAATGTAAAAGGCCATTATCAGTTAAATAACTTAGTGATAATATTACAGTGGGTCATATATCACAGACTTTTCTCCAGTTTAAAAGCTTGAACAAAAGCCAAATCTTTCTATTGATTGTAATGGGCTTCAAATAAGGTCTCACATATTGAAACAATGCATTTTATATAATTAGCCATCTCCAGATAATTCCTGAATTACAGGCAATGCATATATCTGTACCCAATTCTGACCTTACTTCCAGCAGAAATTACTCAGGTATATCTGTTATTGTTTCTCCTACCTCCTGTGTGGCTCAATATCTTCACAAGGGCCTTCAAAGGCTTGTTAGTTAGTTACAGAATTGATAATGAGTAAAAAAAAAAATACAGTATCTGTTTGTTTCAAATTTGTAAAGGCAATTACATATCTCATAAAGGCAAATACAAATCTCATACATTTCCTTGTAGTTGCAGGAAACAGTAGTATAATTCTGCTTTCTAATCAATTAGAATGGAGAAATTGATGTTTGCTATGGAGGAACATATCTACTTATACTGGTATCCTTCACATTCTTTATGCCATAGTGGAAAAAAAATTATTATCAAACATATTCCAAAGAACTCCTATATACATTGAGGGTTCTGCCCCACATATCTTGTATTTCTAGAATAAACTAAGCCTAAGTGGTGGTGATATCAAAATAATTATAATCACTTGCTTGGTGTGTGAGAAAATATTAACAGGGGTATTGACCATTAAAAGTCTGCCAGTAGGGACAACTGAAATTTTTTCAGAAAAGCAAAAAAAATTGGCATAGCAATTGCTGTTTCAGAAAGCTAACCAAATCCAGAGAGCGTCATAACCGCTGGACTCTGCCTAGCAGGCTGCTGCTCCCTGAGAGCTCAGCGAGGGTTTCCTAGGGCCGTGCGATTGATCGCATCCCGGAGTCCATTTGGGACAGCCCCGCGATCTGGCTCGGGCAGCAGCAGCGTTACAATGCAGTGGTGGTAAAGGAGGTAGAGAAGGGTCTCTCATGAGGGTTTGAGATGGCTTTAATCACATCTTGTCCCCATGATGTTCAGAGGCAGAGAGACAGCATGCTCTGAGTGTGGGGTGGTTTTGTCAGGGGCCCAGGGGCGGTCCCTGAGCAGGGTTGGGGTACAGGAGCAAAGAGGGAGAAACCAAGGGAGTGGCCAAGGCTGGGGGGCAACAGGCCACCACAAGAGAGTATCATCTTCTTGATGTCTGTCTTGGCCAAAATTCCTTCCTCTTGGTAACTTAAGGATGCTTTGTATAGCGTAAATCAGCACAAAAACAGGCCTACTGGAGTTCACTTAGTTAATAGCTGAGAATTGAGTTTAAACATGATGACCAGTGACTAGTGCATATCTCTGCATGCTACTATGTACCTAGGTAACTTTATGTAATCAGTATGACTGAAACAATTGGGCATAAATTGGTCAAGAACACATATGAGCTGGAAAACAGAACTTTCCTCTTTATCAAAGACATGAATCATCTATGGAGATGATCAGGGGACAGGACCATCTGTCCTATGGGGAAAGCCTGAGGGAGTTGGGCCTGTTCAGCATCAAGAAGGGAACACGGAGAGCAGATCTCATCAATGCACACAAGTATCTGCAAGGTGGGTGTCAAGAGAACAGGCCAGTCTTGTTTTGGTAATGCCCAGCAACAGGACAAGTGGCAATAGTCACAAACTGAAACACAAGAAGTTCCATCTGAATGTGAGGAAAAACTTCTTTCCTTTGAAGGAGACAGACGAGTGGAAGAGACTGCTCAGAGTGTTTGTCAAGTTTCCTTCTACGGAGATATTCAAAACACACCTGAATGTGATACTGTGCAACCTGTTCTAGGAGAACCTGCTTTAGCAGGGGGGTTTAACTACACGATCTCCAGAGGCCCCTTTCAACCCCAAACATTCCATGATTCTCTGAATTTTAGACAGAGCCACAAGGGCAAGAAATTTTAGGGATTTGTCAGTTTCATACAATTGTTGAAAGAATTACTAGACCTGGCTGTGTGCAACAGCAGGGCAATAGATTTAGGGCTCCAGCCACCTTTCCTTTCTGGGTTAGCAGTGTCAATTTGAAGCACCCGCACCCTGAGCTGTGTACTTTGCCCATCTTCCCAGCAGTGACAGATGTCTGCTCCACACCACTGCCCACTGTATTTGCTCGTACTACTTTGCATATATGCCAGTATTAATCCTCTGGGAAAGAACCAAGGTGCTTGTTCTGTCACTCTGATTAGAGAGTCATCTTCAACTGACGCCAAGTGAACATAACTCGAGGTCCTTCAAATCCTGTGGTACAAAGAAAAGCTCCAGGCAATGGACAGTCTATTGCAGTGGAGATGGTCTGTGCATCTTCTCCCCTATGCAAGTAAATTTGGTGTTGCTGTAGTATCAAATGTGGATCAATAAAATGTAGTATGTTAATATGCCAAAAATTATCCTGTGAGCTGCAGGAGCAATGTCCTGGTGACACTGGCCACCCCAGCAGTTTTGTTCCTGGCTGCTGCTGAAATACATGCTTGTCAAAGCTGACCAAATTCGTCCTCCTGGGTGTCTCAGTGGTGCAACATGCATCATGACCAGGGCCTGCAAAGGCTGTCAGCTGTCCTGGGACCCCAGTAACACCTCACATCTGCCAGTAGCTCTTTTGTGCTCAGTCTATGGCTCTAGTGCTCCAAATTTGTTGCATATGCTGCAATAAAAATTTAAAAAAATAAATTTGAGTGAATTTTATAGATATTCTTAGTAGGAATATAAGGATTTGTAGTCCTCTGAAGCTGTAGATGACCCTGTCCTTTGTGGTGGAGTTTCCTTGACTTAATTTTAGAGATATAAGGGGCTGCTATCCATGTCTGAATAATCGATCTCAGGATTTATTTCTAGCTAATGGAGAGGAATGGGCACTTTTAGAGTACAGTCCATCTGACCTATTTTACACACCTCTGTGAAACCTATTCTGAGTGCTGCACATACATGAACTAAAAGGAACAGGGTTTTAAATATTGAGATTGCCACTGCCTCTTCCAGTGAGAGCATACAGGGCATTGCAACAGACATCTAACTCATAGTACATCCTGTATGAATGACTTGTTGGATGGGATGCCAGGCAGAACATTTTGCCTGCAATTTTTTGCTTGTTTGTTAAGCTCAAAAAAAGCCAGAGGTTTTTGTTTGGTTTCTACTTTTTCCCAGCAAAGTCTTTTCTTTTAAACCTGTTTGGAGAATAGAAAGCCTGCACAAAGAAAGTGATCCAGAGTCTAGACATTGGTAGTAAACTTGCAGCATCTTTTGCAAGTTTGTTTTTGGGTAAATGGAGACACATTAAAGTTAAGGGTTAATCTTCAAAAGGCACTGCTGGAACACCAAATTTTGAATATTGAACAACAGGTAGTTCAAGATTCACAGTCAAAAATGGAGGCAATCTGACTTGGAAATAGCTTTTTGAAATGTGTTTAACTTCTATATCCCTCAATTTTATTTTTCTTTAATGTATAGAATAATACTTACCTCACATGGAGTAAATTATATGCTTGCCAACACACAATAGGTCAGCGGCAAAGATGGGGATAAAATCCTGGGCTGCCAATTTGTGCTTTAAACAGTAGCTGCACTCTCTTTCTTTTCTTACCTCAAGCTTTGGCTTTAACCATTGTTACTTTGGGATTTACTGCAGTTTTTCTCTACCATTAAAGAGCAGATTATTTCAAAAGTACCTTTTATTCAAACTAAATTGACTTTCAAAAGGAACTTAAGCTCATATGTTTTGTTTCCTTTTGCTTCTGTCTTTCACACTTGTCTCAACACACTTCTAGCCATCCTGATTTGAAAGCAGCAGATATAGGTCTTTTGGCTTCTGTAAGGGTACTCATTCACTAATAGATAGAAATACCATTTTGGTAGGAGAACACCTTGCTCTGATTCAGCTGTTTATGGCTTAAGTGTGTATCTTTTTTATTGGACTTTGTAGACATACTATGGCATCATTTGCTTATGGGGACATAAGAAAGGATTCTGTATTAAATTTCATTGCCAACTCTGTTACTAACGTGACAGGAGACCTTGGGCAATCCCCATGAGCTCTCTTGCTAGTCTTTCTGTATTTTTTCTATCTTGTATATTACATCTGTAATTCTGTGGAAATATATATACCCACAATTAATTTATTCATTAGAATAATTCCATTTTAAAAGTTTACAGTTTGAGCAGGTATTTTTTTAGGGCATAGATGGGTGCTTCATAAGGGTTAATATGGAATATATAGCAGTAGGAGCCTAATCTTGACAGGAGAATTTACACATTGTCATTATCCTGATACTAAACAATTACCAATGGGCATAAGTTGTTATAAACTGGATAGAATTACACTGATTTTCTGTTATCTTAAATGCCAAAGTGGACATCTTATTCTGTAGTAAGGCATGTCATCATAAAGTTTCCATATTAGTTGCATTTATCCATATTTGCACTGCTGAAAATTATGCAAGTTTCTTAATATCATTTCTGGGTTTTTTAAATTTCAGCATTCCCATTGAACCCTTCCATCTTCCATTTTTTCCTTTGCAAAATATGTTTTGTTCTGCCTCCATGGCAATGCTTCTTTTGTAGAAGTACAGGTGTTACACCATCTCGTATGGAGGCTTATACTGCTACTATCAATGGAGAACTCAAGCAAGAATGCTTTGTCATGATAAAAAGAGAGTATATGTTTACTGTATATTGTGCAAGATATAATCCCCTTCCAGTGTAAATTCTGTGCCATTGTAAATTCTGACTGTCAAGAATTTTTTCAAGGCCTGGTTCTAGGAATAAACAAGTATGCAGTTACTCATGGCAGCAAGGTGGTTGTACTACAAAAAGAACTAAAGCTCGGTTGTCTTCTTTGCTCAACTGTGAAGCCCCTCCGGCTGTCACCTTCATGGGGAATGGGATCTCAGAGATGACAAATGCTCACATTGAGTAGTCTCTTCCAGGAGCAGATGCTGCTTTTCCTGCCTTTTCTATTCCTTCTGCAGGCGTATGAGAAACTTCGGGAGTTTGCTGGGATGTGTTCTGGTGTTACATCTTAGCTGTGTCCTGCTGTACCAAGTTCAAACTGCATGGTCCCAGCTCAGTCTAAGTCCCAGGCACCCTAAGGACTAGCTTCAAAATTAAGATTATGTAATCAACCGAGAAGTTCTGAGACTAACGTTTGAAGGTAATTGGGATTTTTTTTGTTACATAAGTTAAATACTGACAATACATTGACTCTAACAAATAAAAATGACAAGACTAAGAAAGAAGAGGCTCTATGAAAGCTTTTCTGGGGTGTTCAAATGAAGTTCAAGACAGAGAAAATAAAAAGCTATTTAAAAGATCAGAACTTTAAAAACTCTAGTAAAATCACATGAAATTACCTATTTTTGATATATACAAGCATTATTTTAGATCTCAATATATATAAATTATATATATTATATATATTATAGATATATATTATATATAACTCATTGATTAGTTCTAACTCTAAATTCCTGAATTGTATGGCTTAGTTTCTTTCCAGTATCAGTATTTTGGAAGTTATCTTACTTAACCTTCCACACATTTATGCAGTGAGGACTGATGCTAATAAAAGTCACATGTGCAGATTAGAACTCAGTTATCTAAAGGGTTCAATTTGAGCATGAAATGCAGTGAGAGCAAATATGGGATACATTAGGGATTTTCAGACTTCGCAAAGAGTAAGAATATGGTATTGGGATTTTGTTAACTGATAGGCAAGGAAATCTAGCCATCACGAGGTGATATCAGGATGATATTGCTGTGAACTGGGAACACAGTAGGATTTTCTTACAGGCTGTCAGAGGAGAGTGGGGGAAGGGCCGCTCCCTGTGGTATACATTCATTTATTGACTACAGTCACAGTTATTTGCTTCAGCCAGCATGATCTGAATGCATGTATAAAAGCATATAGGTATTGGAATTTTCAACTCAAATCAGAATCCTAATTAACTGTAAATCGTAAAGCCAGTAGCCTGAGGTATATTAAAATGAGAACTTTGTACATGAAAGGCTGCACATGCCCCAAAATCTAAGTATTTCCTACTTATAAACCACCAAATTCACTGCATCAGCTTCCATGACTGTAATTCTGCTCCTGAGGGATATACAAGTAGAGTTAACTGAAAACAAATATGAGTTTGCAACTCATAGAACAAGTCATTTTATGGAGACATTAAAAATCACTGACATAAGGAAAGACAACATAAAATATTTGTACTTAAGGTAAGAATATGACATTAAAGCCAGAAGTGAACTTAGTCCATTGTACTTCATCAAATGCCTCTTTAATCTCTAAATGTGTGTGATTATAAAGACATTAATTTCAAGGGGGAGACCACATCAGTAAAGCACTGCTGAAACACCTGGTACAATTGAATTTCACGCAGCACCAAACGTGAAGGCAAAGAGATGAAGTTACGAAACACATTGAACAGAACTGACACAGAGGACACCGTTTTCTCAGATACATAAAAGGTTCTGGTTATAAAGACCCAGTCCTGCTTAGGGCAACAGGGGTTATGTTGCCTTTAATAGGAGCAGAGTCAAGCTGTAAAGGGATATTTGGTAGGTCCTTTAGTGTTCAGGAGCAAACAACAAAACAGAAGTTGCAGAGCCCTTGAGCCTGAGGACCCTCTGCTCTATATCGCTATTACCATTTCATGGGGCCAAGTTTTCCTGTGATCTTGATTTTAATAACAGCTGGATCCTTCCCCTTGACACATGCTGAGGCCAGGGTTTGAATACAAGCTAAGGTGTTCCCTCAGCTACTCTATCACTGTATCATGCATGTGTTCGTGTGTGTCTTTCCTAAGGGGTGTAACTTTTTCAATTAATTGCTCAGGCTCAGCAAGCTCTATCTCTAGACTGCAAATTGTATTGAAAGCAGACTATGTCCTAAAATAATTTTTGGCTGTTGGCTAAAACACCTATGAAACACCAATCCTCCTCCTTGGCTTGGTATAATTGGAAGGAATTTGCTTCTTTCTCTGTTTTCCTCATGGAAGACAGAGTTTAACAGTAAAGAAAGACTTTACTATGAAAATTGCAAAACATATAATCAGAACAAGAAAAACCCTACAGTGTGAATTAAAGTGGTGACAGGAAAAATGTCAGCAGTTTAATGTTCAAACGTCAACCTTCAGTAATTCCCACAACTAAACAATTCTTGTGCAATAAGTAATGGTTAAAAAAGAGGCAGGGAAAAGTAAAACTAATGCAGATTAAGGGAAATACGAATTCTTGGGAGGACCTCGGGAGCACCTTGAAGTTAGATGCAGTAAAGATATTGCCAAGAGCAATACTAAATCTAATACTATCATAGAACCTCAAGTTTGAAGGATCCATTAGAATCATCAAGTTCAATTCCTAAATACACTGCCATTCTGAATATTCACATTGAAGAATACTGTAGGACCCACTGTTGAAATTGCAAAACTTCACCCAATTCATAGTGACTGTGCAGCTGGTGTTGCAATTTAAATGTTTCTCACTCTCAGAAAAGCTCACTGTCACCCATGAAAGGGGGAGCAAATACCACCTACATATACGCTAACTGAACGTGTTTATCTTAATCTGTCAACTACATCAGAAATCAAGTTGCTAAATGCTGTGTTCAAAAATTTCTGTGGATTCGTGACATTCCTTGGAAGGCTTTAGATCCATAAAGCAATGAATAAATTATAAGAAGACATAATTATGGTATTTTCATCCCTGACAGATATAATTTTACTCCATAAGCACTGAAAAGAAAGCTGCTGTTTTTCTCAGACCAACACTCCTAGATTAAAAAAAAAGAATAAAAAAAGAAAAGAAAAAAAAAAAGAAAAAGAAAAAGAAAGAAGGAACATGTCTTTGCTGAGAAATGACATATTTAGTAAATATTGTCCAGGGTAATTGTTCCTGCGGGATCCCAACAGAAACATGTTTCAGATACTGTAACTACTGTATATTCAGAGTGTATGAGCATTGTATATTCAGAGTAGATGATAATCTCTGTAATGTTTGTTATGAAGCTCCTCGTGGAGTCTCAAATGTAATTTTAATGGTATCCTGAAGAAAAAAAATAAAGAAGGTATAACACTCAAATTGGATTCCAGAGATAAAGTTAGTTACTGAATGTACAGTTTACATCAACTGAATTTAGCTGCCTAATATGCATGTATCTAATTTTGGCTCTCTTTGCAGTCCATCAAGGGAAGAATGTACCTCCAAAGGGAGATCAATTCCACTCACTCTGACAACAGTTTTAGGACAGGATGAAGCCCCAATGACCACAGAGGGAAAACAGATAATAAGATTAGCAACCTAAATTCCAGACAGGAAACACAGGGAAAGTGTATTGGATCTGGACTGATGGTGCCTATTTGCACATGAAAACAGATGAATAAAATGTGAAGTTTCCAAACATCTCCAGGGATTTCCCCTCACATCTGCTGGAAATCACTAGGAGATGGCTCCACACTGAATGTTTCAGTCTGAGGTTTCAAATCATCCCTGTATCTCTGCTCAGCGAATCCTGTAGCATATATGTAAATCTTCAAGCTTAAATCCCATTAACATCAAAGGGATGTAAGCATGCACTTAAATGTTTTGCTGAACTGGTACCCTTGGCCCCACTCCAGCAAAACATGTAAGCCTGTGCTTAACTTTAAGAATGTTAACCCTGTTAACTTCTATAGAGTTGATTTTCTACAGTTTCCTGGAGTAAAACACAGATTTCAATGCTTTGCCAAGTCACTATCTTAATGAAGATGCAATGCCTGTATCTTATCAGCATTACAAGCCTCAGCTAAATTAGTCATACTTAGGCACAAAGAGTAGAGCTATGTATGCTGTGAGGAGAAGAAATCCATTAGAAATGCCTAACCAAATGGTAAATACTGAAAACTAAGTACCTTAAAAAAATGGATTCCAAAATAATATAAACGAAATTAAAGCCTTGGTTCATCCAGGACTCAAGCACTTGATATTCTTTAAGCACATTGCTGTTTATGCCTACATTTAGGCGTGTGCTTAAGCACCATGATGAACTGGTCCATCAGTGTACACCTTCCCTTTTATATGTTAGATAAAGTAAAATCCTCTGGCTTTTGTACATCACATTGCTTTGCCTAAGATATCAGAAAAGCTGCTCTACTCTGATGCTTATATGCGCACAATAAATCCAGACATAAAAATCAATAGCAACATTTAAACCTGAGAGGTTGTAGAAGTGCCCCTTGGAAAAAGTCAAATGTTGAAAAAAAATGAATCTCACATAACTGTGAGATTGGTATAACAGGCAAAGAATTGTTCGTGTTCATGTGTATTCATATACTTTTCACAGGAAAAAGCTTTGCTAAAATAAGTGGTACACAATTTTTTAATGTATACTTCCAGATTTTTCACATTTACACATTGCTACGCAAATGAAGTTTTATATGACTCTCTGCAGTATGCCACACAAGTAAGTTACTTTTTCGTCATAGATTTTGATTTTGTGGAAGAAGTGTGGTTCACTTAAAAATTAGGCAAATATAGTGTGTTCAATACAAAGATTAATGATGTGTATATTTACAAAATCGTCACAGGTCTATGTTTTGTTTATGCACAATGGCACCCTGTTTGCTAAATATATCATAGGTTTATGTTACTGTCACCATGCATCCTTCCTCAGCTATTAATCTAAACTGCAGAGTACATGTATATTTAATAATCTTCAGAAAGTCTGTAAGACTTATTTACATTTTCTATCCATCCTGCAGCTTTAAAGACCTTCTAACATTGGCCACTGATCCTATACCATCACAGTGCTTTAATATATGCAAAAAAGATTAAACAACAGTATGAGATGAGTGAAATCAGGTCTCAAAATGCCAATAAGGATGTTTTGTCCTTAAATTGATATTCTAAACCAATGCTATTTTTCATCTTCGACAGTGCAGTGCACTGAATTCATCATATTTAAAATATTTGAAGAGGTGAATATCATACACTGATGTGTAATGGCATTTCTTCCAGTAATCTGAACATCAAACCATAAGAGTAAAGAAAAAATCAGCAAAATGAGCAAATCAATCATAATATCAGTCCCTTATAAATAAATTCAGCATTTATCTGAAAAATTAGTGTCTCGGTTTTGGAGACAAGCCTTCAGGAGGAAACACTCCGGAGTGAATGTCTCCTCCGAAGGGAAAAGGGCCTCTCTTTTTCCTCCACCAATAAGACAAGTGGGTCACAGCAAGTGAAAGTGGAAAAAAGGCAAACTGTTTATTAACACCCAAACAAAATGGTAGAACAGGATAAAAAAAACCAAAACTCAAAATACAACAAATTCCCGGAGAGAGAACAGACCCCTGGGCTCGGACCAGCCAGGGCCACCCCTGCAGGCTCCTTGGACTGGTGAGGAGGGAAGGGAGGCAGTGAGGCAAGGGGAAGGGAAGGGAGAAAAGAACAAGAAAAAGCCAACAGAACCTTTTTCCAGCTAGCCGCAACACAAAAGAAACCCGAAAAACAGCACAGCGCTCCCGGCGCACTCTGTCCCGAGCCCCCCCGAGCCCCAGAGCCCCCGAGCTGTTGGGCTGAACCATTCAGCTGCCCCACACTGGGCCCCATGGCTCCAACCCCATGGCTCCAGCCCCATGGCTCCAACCCCATGGCTCCAACCCCATGGCTCCAGCCCCATGGTTCCAGCCCCATGGCTCCAACCCCATGGCTCCAGCCCCATGGCTCCAGCCCCATGGTTCCAGCCCCATGGCTCCAACCCCATGGCTCCAGCCCCATGGCTCCAGCCCCATGGCTCCGGCCCCATGGCTCCAACCCCATGGCTCTGGCCCCATGGCTCCGGCCCCATGGCTCCAACCCCATGGCTCCAACCCCATGGCTCCGGCCCCATGGCTCCAACCCCATGGCTCCAACCCCATGGCTCCAGCCCCATGGCTCCAACCCCATGTCTCCGGCCCCATGGCTCCAACCCCATGGCTCCAGCCCCATGGCTCCAACCCCATGGCTCTGGCCCCATGGCTCCAACCCCATGGCTCCAGCCCCATGGCTCCGGCCCCATGGCTCCAACCCCATGGCTCCAGCCCCATGGCTCCAACCCCATGGCTCCAACCCCATGGCTCCAACCCCATCCCGCAGGTCCGTCTTAAAGGCACAGTGTCCTTGGGCATTGAGCGGACAGTTAAGAATAAAGTGGCTTCATAACGTCACCCCAGGACAATTAGTTAATAGAAACTTACAGTATGTTTTGTGATTTTCATCACTTGTAACATATGCTTAGAAACCGATAAATATTTTTCTCTCTATCATTACAATTCACAACTCAGAAGAAAAACTGCAATTTCTTTAGTTATATTTTTTCCATCCTTATGGCATGCTGTAAGAAACATCATCTGCAAAGAAAATTATTTTACTATTAGCAGGAATCTGATGGCAAAAAAAACCTAGGGAAAAATATGAAAATAAATTTATAAAAACATCTGAAAGAAAAAAGGACAGACGTTATAATATCATCATTTAAAATCTATGAAATGAAATGTATTTTTAAAGACAAAGTTAATGCCTCCCTTTGAAATCCTCATGTTAAAATCAAAAACACAACTTTAATGGAAGACAGACATAGGTACTGTATGAAGAATTACAGCTTAGAAAATTAATAAAAATAGTATCTAAAACAGTATTAGTAAGATATGAACCTCATTCATTAATGGTCTCTGTGATAATATATCACTGAAAATGTTGCATGAAGGACACTCTTTGATAGGATTATGTACAGTATAATAGCAAGATATTGAAATTAAAATTCACTGAGAAGATACATCTTGTGAACTGAAGGGTAAGAAGATAATAATGGTAACATTAATAATAATAAATAACAAGTATAAAATGATTCACATAAATAGAATTTCCATCAGCAACCATTATTGTAATTATGAGAATGATAAAGTAATAATCTACAGTAAATAGCTAATTTTTGTTGATTCACAGTTTCATTTCTTTTTCTAAAGGGCTTTAGAATTGCTGTCAATAACAATAGCATGTATGTGGAGAAAAGTTATGTAGAGAATAAATGATAAAAACAGTATTGTGTAATGAGTTTCTAAAGAATGTTTAGGAGATATTTATGTTGTTTGGTGCATGAAAAGAAAAATTCTTAAAATAATTTCCCTACCTATTTCATGAGTGCTGCCAGATTTCTTCAGCAGATGGTTATTAGGGTTCAAGAGGCATATCGGGAAAATTTAGAAAGTTAATCACCTAGCTTTTTCATCAAAGCCACTCTGCAAGATGCCATCAATGGCATCTACAAAGAAAAAACAGGCCATAGCTCTGCTGTCTGACTCTAGAGCAGCCAGCAGCAAAATTAGCACAAAAGGCAAACAAAAAGTCAAGGCAGAGGCCGAATAGGAGAAATTCTAAGGAACTAACTGTAATGCCGAGTAAATATATTCTAGAATTCAGCATACATGTACCAAACAAACATTCTGCATGGCAGCAAGGTGTAGCTCAAATGTTAGTACAGGCAAAAGAAAGACAGGACCTTATATGAGCAACTGAAGAGATGATCATATAATGCCATTGAATGTAGGGTCTAATTTCAACTGCTTTTGAATTTGTAGAAGAATAGGGAATAGCTTGTGCTATGCCTAAAAAAAAAAGCCAAATAATAATCTTCAAAAAGTATGTAAAACTTATTTACATTTTCTATCTATCCTGCAGCTTTAAAGACCTTCTAACATTGGCCACTGATCCTATACCATCACAGTGCTTTAATATATGCAAAAAAGATTAAACAACAGTATGAGATGAGTGAAATCAGGTCTCAAAATGCCAATAAGGATAACACAGATAACCCAGTTTCATGACATTATGTGCTGCTTCTACATTGTTGTTTATTCCAGCGGACTGATTGTCGGATCCAACCAATTTTTGGCACTTTTAGAAAACACAAGAGAAAGACTACATTTTAATTCATAAAGATTTTCTCTTCAGTTTTTAAATATATTCATAATCCTAGCAATGTCTTATGACATATTATTATTTATGACAAAAAACATATTTAAGAATTTAATTAACAATGTAGATGCCCTTTGATCAACCACATATGAGTGTTTTTATAGTCTGTTTTCTTTCAAATTAAGAAGAATATTGGATAATATTAAGCTTCATTGTACACCATGATTTTACTTTTGCCTTGCATGTTGCTGTCTGAGTTTTGTGGGCCACTGGTCAACAAACTGTTTCATGTAGATGAGTAAATTCATGTTATAAGAGGGTTCTTCTTGTAAGCAGCCATCTGCCTCAAACTACATATATTGTTATACTGAACAAGATTGTTTTCACTGAATAATGCAGAACATATTTCAGATTTTTCCCTTTCCCTTAAAGGGAAGAAGTAATTGGGAAAAAAAAAGAAAGAAATGCCAGGCTGACTATGGGAAAATAGCAGAAACCCAGTGCGGGTCTCTCTCCTTCTGACAGTTTAAATTCACGTCCTTCTCATAATGGCATGTGGCCATACCGACATAGAGAAGAGAGCAAACAATGACTGTTGCACTCCAGATGTTGGATGTCCTAGTGAGCTATGATATACCTCTGTGGTGGTGAACCCAAAAATGGGAGGCCCGGCTAAAATCTGGCCCTCATATTGTCACTATGGCAGTCAGACAGGAGACATATAAAAGGTTCCTATTTAAGTGGGAGAAACTAGCAATAATTTGAAATGTTTGATATAGTCATAAGTGCAGCAAAAGGACACCTAACCTTAAGGGCAGATGTCAATGCTATGATACACGTGTGGTAAAAAGCAAAATGTTCTTATTGGCATGAAAAAACAACAAGAAATACGTAGTAGCATTTTTTTTCTTTTTTTTTGGTGGGGACTTGATATTCTCCCACTGTACCCATTCCCAGGAGGAGACAGCTGATACATGATGCCAAGTCCTGGGAGAAGACAGAGGGATTCTGTGTGCAGAGAGAGAGAAAAGATCTGTCTTACACACTTAAGAAGGGAAATGGGTACCTGGGATAAATGTTGTGTGTGTCTGTGTATATATGTATATATATATGTCTGTATATAAGAAAGGAAATATCAGAATGTATACTTATCTGTGATATAATAGTAGTAAGAGGGGAACTTTGTGAAATTAACAAGTTATATTATTAAAATAAATAACTAAAATTTCAGTTTTCAAAAAATGATCCATAGAAATCCTGAGGTATTTTTGAAGATGTGCAGGACCAGATTACTTAGGTGAATTACAAAAAACACCACAGTGGCATTGCAATGGATAAAACATTTCAAAGAGCAGAAAATTCCATATATGATTTTCAGTCCAAAAACCAGCTGCTGTTGAGACAGAAAATTCCCTTTGGGGGCTCATGTTCATTCATCCTAGCACTGTCTGTTAGGAGCTTCTCGAACCTCCCTCTGAAACGTAGTATTAACCCCTCCTGGAAACTGGATCACAAAATACCTTGACTATTTTTCTTAGCCATTATTAATAGAACTAATATTATTCACAGAATGGTTTGGGTTGGAAGGGTTCTTAAAGATCATCTAATTCCAACCCCTGCTGCCAAAGACAGCAACACCTTCTACTGGACCAGGCTGCGCAGAACCCCATCCAAGCTGGCCTTGAACACTGCCAGGGATGGGGCAGCCACAGCCTCCCTGGGCTACCTGCCCCAGTGCCTCACTAGTCTTACAGTAAAGATCTTATTCCCAGTATCTAATCTGCCCTTTAAAGCATTCCCTCTTGTCCTGTCATTACATGCCCTTGTAAAAAGTCCCTCTCCAGCTCTCTTTGAGGACCCCTTTTGGCGCTGGAATGCTGCTCTGAGGTCTCCATGGAGCCTTCTCTTCTCCAGGCTGAACAACCTCAATTCTCTCAGCCTGTCCTCATAGGAGAGGTGCTGCAGCCCTCTGGGCATCTTTGTGGCCATCCTCAGGACTCAGTCCAACAGGTTCATGTATTAATGTTTGCTTTGATTTCCCACAAACTTAAAAGAGAATAATTTGACTCCAGCTCCTATTAGCTAGCTTCCTTTTAAAATTTTTATTATAATTTTTGAATCTGCTTTGTAGACATTTTCATGAAGTAAGGAACATGGGACTATGACCTTTGTAAATATCTCTGACAGGTGACAGTGATTGTTCTGATAATTATTCATTATTCAAGACTATAAGAATAATTGCTTCTTTCAAATATCCTGCAAATCATAAATGCCTATATGAGGGCTTTCCTTAGGCAAGCTTCCAGAATGCTATTTCCACATGGAGAATTTTGATAAATTTGTTTCTTCTGTCCTGAATTCAATTATCTTAAAAAGTACAAGGGTGGTGATTCTTTACTTGAGTGGATTTTACCACATTTTCAGGTAGGGAACTCACTTATGAAGTGGGTTGGAGTCCAAAGACTGGGAGTCTGTTGCATCCAAGAGCAAATGGATGGAAAAAAATTAAGTGTGAATACGTATGCAAGATTATACACACTGTAAATGGGGCATGCAATTTTAAAATAAAAACCCTTAAATTCTGCTGTTCAGGCTATTGTTAATTAGATCATTTAAATCTATTTAAAAATAACTACTGAATTCACTATGTTCCCTTTTCTATGCCTTATTTCTGTTGATGATTTCTTGTAAAAGTACAATGATCTCAGTTATATGATTGCTCTACCCTTTAGTCTTGATGCATTGTGTAAAATATAATGCAGTACAGATGTCAACCTAAGAACTAAATAGCTTATATTTCTAAAGAACCATGAAAAAATATTAACACTATAGAAACAATGGTTCAGTAATTACTTTTTGCTGTGAAGTGAGGTTAGGCATTTATCCTTATAGATTCCTAATACACTTAAAGTCAGCACTGCCCCTGTGGTCCTTTTACCTTTGTTGATAAATGTATTGTACAGGATACCTTGTATGACCACTACAGTATTTGAGGTCATGCTAGGCTGTTAGCACAAATGGTGTGAACAATAGTTTATATGCCACTTAACTCCTTGGGAGAAACAGTTAACCTTGCCAGAGAGGACAGATCAGTCATGTATAGTTATTAAAGTCTAGAAGGTTTTGTTATGCTCTGAAATACTTTTATGGAACTACAATACTCTGGTATGAGCTTTACCAAGTAGGGAAGCAACAAAGTCAAGAATTATCTTTGCTACCTTTGAAAAGGATATTCAAAGTTTTCTAAAAAAATATTTTACCAGACCTACTTTTGAAGCACACACAAATTTTGATATATTAATTACTAGAATTCCTGAACAAGGCTAACCAGGTAGCAGTATATTAAGTCACTGCTTTAAAACAAACTAAGTTTACAAAAATTAATTGTGAATTTGATGGCCTTGAAATGGACAGTCAACAAAAAAAACCCCTATATCTTCTTGATTACAGTTTTTCAAATAATGATGAAACATCATAAATGACACTGATGAGCATCATAATTGAATTTTATTTAACTAGCAATTAACTACAAAAACACCTTCCAAGCAAATATCCTTTTCCAGAAATTCTCATGAATAGAAATGACAGAGTGAACAAAGACTTAAACACAGTAGGGGATTACTGAGGACTTATCAGGTATTCTACATACAGATGGCAATGACACCACTGTTAACACAGATAACCCAGTTTCATGACATAATGTGCTGCTTCTACATTGTTGTTTATTCCAGTGGACTGATTGTCAGATCAAACCAATTTTTGGCACTTTTAGAAAACACAAAGCTGAAGGCAGCCTCATCTATTTCCAGTTCAAGCATAGAAGCCTACCAGCCTCTGTACCTGCATGTGTGTTTGTAATGCATCCAAACATCATTAACCACCACTGAGTCTTTACGTTTTAAGGGTTAATTCAGAATGTTAGTGCAGCTGTCTTAGTCTGGCATGTATTTTCAATTCAGCACACTCAGATTAGTCACTTCCTCTCCTCAAGTTCTGGTTTAGCATCCCTATATGCAAATGAACAGGTGCTACCCCAGGCAGGGTTTGAGGTTACAGAGGAGTGGTCTCCTCCCTTTGCCAACCAATCTGCCACATGTCACATCCATGCTGCACATGCTTCCAACCCTTCTTCCCAGGGTGGACCTCTCTCTGATTCTGCCTGGATTGTTGATACTCAGCTCTACACCTGAGTTGGCAAAGACTCACTCAGCCTTGTGGAAGCTCTTTCCACTGGTGTGTTGATGTCCTGTGTAAGCATGGGAACTCTCAGCATGACACCAGCTTTCATGCCTCTGAGCAGGAAACTCTACCATGTTCCAGGGTGGATGGGAGCAAATATATTCCAGAATGAGCATTTAGGGGAGAAAAAAACACTTCTAGGTGTAGCTTCAAATACTCATCTCCATGGATAGATTTAATGGTCCATGTTCATACTTTCCTACCAAGAAATATTACCTCATTAAGTAAGAATATTTACTGTGTCTTCAAGAGAAGGACATGGAGAGCAGCAAGAACAGGAAGAAATCAGATTGCTACCACTGCCTTTTAAAATCTCCTAACTAGCAAAATTAAACCATGTCTCTTTATTTATTTATTCCACTTGTAAAAAGATTAATGGGGATGTGATTCCTTCAGGCTTTTACATATAACCCCATCACACAAAGAACAAAATTACACAGTGCAGCAAACTATCTAAATTAGCTACATTTATTTAAATAACTACTATGGAAGAAACAATAAATCAACAAGAATCCTCACAAAAATGTGTTTACAAAGTGTCTTATAATTTGTTTTAGCTAGGATACAGACTTCTAGCTCTTAGCTAAGCTTACTTCTAACAGTTTATTATCATACCAACTGTTAATGAGTGTTTGCTATAGAAATGCATTTCTAGCAAAAAGAAAAAAAAGACTATGTGTAACTTCTGCCTTACTGTCCTTTAAGATATGGCTGGAAACTCTACAAGAAATAGATTTTCCTAACAAACATTTTGTTAAATGCTTCTAATAACTTGGGAGACAATCAAAATTAACTGATAGTGCTTTGTTAAATCAAAAAAAAAGTGATTACTTGAATGGTCATAATCATGCAATTATCTCATCACTGTTTTTGAAGACTGTATCTATATCTACTCCTATATCGGGAGTGAGTAGGGGGAGCTCTAATGCTGAACCTGTGATGTATTCATAAATCAGTACTTTCAGAGCCTGTCATGGGCTCCATAATGAGGGTCATTATTCAGGCAGAGTGTCAAAACTACTATCAAAGGACCTTCTCAGAATCACAATCATTCTGTTTCTTGTTAAATAAGCAATGTAGTACACAAAAATGGCAAACAAGAACCAGGTCAATTTGATACAGTATGAGGGCACAGAGACCTCTAGAGTAATTTACCCTGTGGGAATTCTGATGGTTTGTGAGATAAATTATATACACCCTCAGAAATGATTAATGGTAATAAAATCCCAGGAATATTTTCAGAAAAAAAAGTCCATATGTACATATGGCAACTTCAGTAACAAAGAAGACATTTTCTAAAGCGGAACACTTAAAGAAAATTATTATTAGAACTGCAAGTAGCTCTTGGGAAAGCTACTAAATCTTATTACAAAGTTGGCAGTATTCTGTGGAAATGCTTTATTTCCATTTGCTGAGAGAGTTTTTTTTTAAAAAAAACCCCAAACCTAGAGCTTTTCTGAATTAAAAAGAAAGGAGATAAAGGTGGAGGGAAAAAAAGGAAAAACAAACTGTAAAAAATAGATTTACTGAGACAAGCTCTTTTTGACTTAATTTTATTATAAGCAATATGACATACAAAAGGAGTTATTAACAGAGTATCATCTGGACATTTGACCACAATGGCAATAAACTCAAATTATTTGTAAGTGATTAATGGCTGTATTCAAACCACTTATTATCGGTGCCTAAATTAGGCATTGGCGTTACTTCCCTCCTTTCACTCTAGAGAACAAGAATATAATTCCTTGTCTATTAGGTAACTGTATTGAGTTTATAATATATACATCTATATATTATACATATGGATACACATGTGTATGTATGTAATTCCACAGGTATGATCATACACAGCATGAGTCTGAAACAGTAAAATATTGTAGGGTAGAAATTTCACTACTGTCTCTTAATGTAGCTCTTCCTATTTGACTGGTCTGATGCTTCTCCTAAGGCTTTGCCTAAGAAACAGTAAAGTAGACCTGACCAGAATTTAGTGTGGTCCATGAAATTATACAGCCACAGGCTTCAGAGATGGATGTCAAGAGGTCCATTTGTAAGTGCAGATTCTGATACCGTTTGAATATTACTTGTGGCACAGACTTTCTCATGGGCACACACACAGCACTGCTGACTTCAACAGGGCTTTTCTGCAAGTGTGAAGTTTCCAGAGAAATGTCACAAGTGTCCCTAATAGCAATTGCAGAGTCTGAGACTTTCAAGTCCTTTTCAAGCTATCGAGAACTTTTGAAACTCTGGTTGCCCTAGTACTGTTTTCCAATCTCAATCTCTTCTGTTAAATATTTACAATGCAGTCTTGTAGATGTTTGTATCCATATGCACACTTATGTGGCATAACTTTATCATAAAGACTGATAACATGCTTTTTACCCCGTTCAAAGCAACAAATAAATTGTGGGTCAGATATAAGTTGGCTTGTCTGCTTCTTTTGTCATATTACCCTTATTAAACAGCAAGGTGAGAAGTAGATTAAAAACCAGTCCCCCTAAGTGCCTCATAAATCCCTCAGCTTCACTTTACCACACTGAATTTTGTCTGACAACAAACCCTACCTTGTCTAGACTTATTGTTTAAGTAAATTTGTATCTGTGGAATAATCAAAAGCAAACCAATTATATTCAGGCATCTTTTTTATCTATCTGTTTGGATATAACTGTCTATTTAATAGTGTTTGCATATGAAGCAATGTCCTATTGTATGCATAGGTACTCAATTATTTAGATTATACGTTTGAATAAACTGTGCAGTTAAAGGAGTACCCTTGTAATGCAGGACAATTACATTTTTCTAGCACAGTTTACACGTTATTAAACTAATATCAATTTGGACAACACAGCTGGATGTAGGATTCTGCCCTTCACCTATCAAAGTTCTTTTCTTTAAGGGTACATTTTACCCCTATAATTATCAGTCATTGTTAGTCACTTCAAATTATATCAAATTACATAAAAAGGCTAGTGGTGAATAGAAACTACCAAAAAAATTCATTTCACACCTTAGACTGTGCATTTAAATGTAGGTTTTCTTAATGCAGCTATAAAAGTCCTGTCTATATGCATAATAGGTCAGTATAAAAGGTGTCCACATTAAAATCACTGTCTGGCCAGCATAAGAAAATAATACTGATTGTCATACTGTAAAAGAGCACTTCATTGCATCTCTCATCTTCCTACCAATCAGGGAATGACTATCACATTTTTCCAAAGGAGAAGACAACTACCTTTATGCTGAAGAAAAGGAAAAAATCAAATAATATTAAACACCCAGACATAAATATGTGTTTGTCAGTCCTTGACATAAGTTTTCATGAATATCTATTTTGAGTAGAATAGTGGAAGAGAGATAGAGATGTAATAAAATAATCTCACAGCTTCAGTATTCTGGGCATCTTTGTCTGCTTTGTACCTTGTGGTAGGAATACTTTGCACATGTACAAATTGACTTTAAAATGTAGTCCATTCTTTTGCATCTGTTACACACTTGTATGCTCAAAGGGGAAGAACAGGCATTTACGATGATCATCTGTCAATGAAACCTTGTTGAGAATCTGGAGCTGCACAGTGTTTGTCTGGTTTGCACTTTTGCTAATGTTCTTCACTGAGTACTCTTTCTGCTCTTCCCTTTGATTATAACTACTGTGAAATATTTTTCACCATCTTGTGATCAAAACAATTATCATGATGCTGCTAGATATCATGGTACTATTCAATGAAAGGTAACAAATGAACAAAATACCGATGCAGTCAGAAACTCTGTATTGTGTGAAAGGCTGGCTAATCTCAGAATGCTACAGATTTGTATGTTGTAAGTTTTCTAAGGTGACACAGACTGTATCATCTTTTCCATGAAAGCAGTTGCTCTGCCTAGAGTTGATGGTCATTTTACTTCACCTGACAGCAGCTGTTCTCCTTAGCAGTTTTCCTCCTAAAGGGTGGCTTACTGAATGCTGAGAGTGTTCATTGCTGCTGGATTTCATAGGGGAAGCTCAAAAACCTAGCAAACAGCTTGCACTTGCTTTCAGGTGGATGCTAGAAGTCCAGACTAACAAGACCAGTAAACTGCTTTCAAGATTGCACAATGACTCTAGAACAAGGTAGACTTTTTTTAATACTAGGAGCAACCTGTGAAGCTACTGCATGAACTGACAAAAATTGTGAGAAAACAGATCCACTGCTAAATTAAGTGTTTGCCTAAGAATTTAGGAAGCATCATCCGACCACTTCCCCATTTCCTCCAGCAAGATGTTGCTCAGATCCCTATCACTTGGGTATGGATCTGCTTGAAATTGCTTTCTTTCTTTTCCTGCTGGTTCCACAGAAATTTGGATGTGCATTTGCCTCATGGTGTATTCAGTAATGACTGACTGCCAGCAGAGCACAGTTCAGGGAGGGGCAAACTGCACTGGAAGAAATGCTACAAAGGCCAGGCTGAGGTCTGGCTAAATCCACAGCAATATCCAGAGGCAGGTTTTTGCTTGCTCATTTTGACTTTCTGCCATCCAATGTGAAAACAGAAATACTTCGAAATCAGACTTTGATCTTGAATCACATTTTATTCATTTATCCATACGGTCATGCCAGGGGGTAAAGAATCCCAGTAGTATCTTCCTAACTCAAAAGCAGAATACAGCAGAACCAATAGGACCCTCAGGAGCGAGGGAAAACTACCTTTTATAACATTAACACATATTCACTGAGACCTTCAAAGTTATCACGGCTCCCTTGGAGTTAGGAGTGCAGAGCCCACACTCTGAAATACTTGACATGAAGAAGAAAGTGTTGAGCAAAGGGACCAAAACTTACAAAATCCCTCCCTCGCTGTGGTGGTGGGCAAGAAGACAGTTTGGAAACCTAGCACCAAATGCTGAGGTAGCCTGGCCCCCAAGATGGCTTTGCAAATATGGGAAAGTCGTGTGAGGAAGTCATGTCACAACTATTATGCAGCTCACTGTAGTATTGCTACTGATCCAATAATCTACCAGCTTTCAAAGGCTGAAGAGGATTTTGATTCTTTTTCAAATCAGAAAGAACTACAAAATGGTGTGACAATAATATGCAATATATGGTCCTAAATAGGACTATGAACATGGATATATATGAATTTTTGAAAATATTAGAAGTTTTAATGTTCTAAATGAGACTGAAAAATCAGTAATCACTGACTGGCCACATTTAGCCTATATATACTTATATTTTCACTAATAATGCTTTGAAATATGCTCTGGTAGGTGGCAAAATGGTTTTTTTGTTGTTGTTGTTTAGTGCTATCGTTTCTTTTTTGTTTGCGTTTTTCTCTTTCAACTTTCAGTGTACTGACTGTATAAAATGATGTAAAACTTGAAGGCTTTCTTTCACAGGTACATCTTGAGTTGTAGGTCCTATCTGAAAGATTTCTGAACCAGATCTACACCTGGAACACCTTACAATCTCAGCTTCATCTCTCCTACAATTGAATAAGATAAAAATAAATATGTACACACTCTAATGACTTAGGTGTGTCTGTTTGGTTAATATCCACGCTGTATAATTTTCCCCTTTGATAGAGTTTTAGTGCAAAATTACCCTTGACTCACGCCAGCCATTCCACCATAACCCTTCAGACAGACACGTACTTTGCTCCCCCCAGGTCACTTGTAATTGGCCTCTTTTCCTTTGTGTTCAGTAACTTTCCAGTTTTCTGCAGGCCTGTTCACAACTGAATTGATGCTGAAGAAAGAGCGGATAAAGGCAGACATGAAGTCTGTGCAGAGAGTAGGTAGGGACCTGAGTTTCTGAATACAAGTGGGTCAAAATATACATCCTCAGAGGCTGCTGAGAGAGCTGATCCAGGGTATTATACTTCTCCCAAGGAGTTGCACTTTTTGAAATATATCAGAAACTCTATGACTGTGAAGAGAATCTGGAAACACTCTGTAAACCAGCTGTGATAAAATTTGCTTAGCTGATACTTCAGACATATATGGGCAAAGATCTGCAGACAGGAGCCCTGTTGTTTCTAAGACCTCTTCCATGAGAGCTGTTGGCAACACCCCCAGCCATCACAGTACGATGCCGACCTTTCAGCCAAAGGGCCCGTGTCACAGCTTGGAAATAGCTTAAAAGCTGCAGATCTTCTGCGATGAACCCCCCCATCTGTGCTCCCCCCACCTTCCAGACACACACTGCAATTTTTTTACATTCAATGGGAGGATATGGACTTTAGGGATCTATTCATGAATAACTTATACAATGTTTACATGAGGATTTTTAGGTTGTTTGCTTAGAAATGTTTTGAATTGGCTGTATGAAATTGGTATTCATTCTAATGAGGTTTTCTGAGTGAAAAAGGACACTGCAACATATTGGGTTCTGCAGTCTGAAGGACCAGCTGAGCAGCAACAATTAAGCACAACTGGGGAAAAACTGGGCAGGCAAAATTGTTAGGAAGAATTTGAAACAATACAGGAAGCTTGGACAAAGTGGGATATACTGTTATTCACTGTTAATTGTCCAAATGCCTTGGGCGTTGCTGGTTGTTTCCTCCTAATTCATCATGAATGAGATTCAAAAGTCAATCAGCAAAGAATGAAAAAAGTGCAGACCCAAATGCTACAATAATGATAAAGCAGGAGTCATATTCAAACACACATAATTGGATCTTATCTTTCCTTTTTTCCAGTGAACTTTCTGGTACAGTGACAGTTTCCTCTCCATTTTTTCTTAGCTATGCTCACCCTTATGATCCCCAGAAGGCATTAAACTAAAAAAAGACAGTACCATGAGCTATCTTTTCCCCATCTTTATTTTTTCTGAACTACAATACTTTTTCTATCTTGTCTTTTTTTGTTTATTTGTTTATTTTCTTTTTCACTTCCCACAATTTTCATTCCATCCACCACAAAAAGCAAGATGAGCAGAGAGGGGACAGCTGTGGGTGAAGTTTTGGTATTTAGAAGGCACAGCACAATTGATGTGTCAGTAGTTTTGCCATAGAAGGCAGTAAGGTACTTCATGAGCTCTACCTGTGACCAGCAGGAGTAGAGGTCATTTCAGAGGTCAAACAGAAGGGGAGCTGCAAGAGTTAAACCCATTTGTAGATAGAAATCATAAAGGTTCCAGAAAGCAACTTTTTATTTTCTTGCCTTCTTTACGGCACCTACCCCATGGTATCATAAAATGGACATAAATCTCCCTCACAAATCCCTTCTCCCAAAAGTAGCCATAATGGGAAACGTCACTTCTCCTCCTTTTGCTCTGGGTTGGTTTTGTAAAGGCAGCTTAGAAAACCGCTGTGCACTCCAGAAACCTTGGATAATCTTGTAAATTTTGGTAAACACACTCTGTACACACTTGAACTCCTTACATGTCAGTGAACACAATGTTCTCAAACATCATTCTTCATTTTGGTTCAAAAGAAAAATTTGTAACCTGTATTCTATATAATACAGCATTAATCAATGAGAAAAAAAGAATAGCAGTAGAATAAAAACTACGAATAGTCTAAATATACTGTGTTTCCATATGCTTCTTGGGAGCAGGCTGGAGAAACCTTGTTAAAAGAGCTCAGAAAATTCCAGAAGTTAAAATTATCAGTGACTGTGTTAGCAATTAAAAAAAAAAAAAAAGTTTTTAGTGAAAATAAGATGCCTTACTGATTCTATGTTCAGTTGGCTTTGAGTCCTGAGCCAATCTGAGGTCCAAGCAGAAAGGCTATAAATTCAGACAAGAATTAAAAACAGCTCTTTGGACTCTGTAGAGAACTGTAATAAGACCAAGATGTGTCTGCTATGAATACCTGTGCCACATTGGAAGCAATATTAACATTTGCTGTTTAGCCAGGAGTTGAAAAGACTAGTCAACTATTTATTTGGAGGCTGGAATGCTACTAACTATAAATATCTCCAGACTTTTGTTTGCCAACAAACCTCTGAAATGGTGCCATTCACTGCAGCTCTCAAAGCTCCAGTGTCACACACATGTATATCTTGGAGCACTGCTAGACAAATATAGAGCCTGTCAGAAAGAGAAACACAGTGGGAAGTCCTCACATCTGTGTTTCAGAAAACAAAGTATATTAGTACTTTTATTTATTTACATGATGAAAGGCAATGAGAGGAAAGCCTCATAAATAAAGAACATTTAGAAGTTTTACTACTTAGTTTTGCTTAGGTTGTTTTTCAAAAATACATTTAAAGCTATAGAAAAATTGTGCAGTTAAACACTATTTGTTAACAAATGGCATGGTATTCTCCTTTGACACTGTTGCAAATACATTACCAATATTTATCCCTAAAACAATAGCTCTGGGATTTAGCTTTTATAATGTTCTGGAAAATGTCCTAAAAACATGGCACTTTCACTAATTTTTCAAAGAAATTTTGTGATATAGGAAAAAAAGAAACCTATTAGTGACTAAAAATATATTCTTCAACATTCCCTGCTATTACAACAGCAAAAAAGTTGAGCAAAAGTTCTGAATTGCTGTGTTCCATAAACTGGAACAAACTTCTGTCACCACAGCAAAAGTTCTGTCAAGTTTAGATCTTTATTAATATATGTGAGAACAGTGTTAGAATATTACACTATAATAATTACACAGAATAATACTACTAATAATAATTTTAAAAACCAACATAAAAATACCCCAAAATCCCAAAACTGTAGAAACCAGATTTTTTTCACTTGCTTTGCTGTAGGGAAGGGAAGAGAAGGGAAGAGAAGGGAAGGGAAGGGAAGGGAAGGGAAGGGAAGGGAAGGGAAGGGAAGGGAAGGGAAGGGAAGGGAAGGGAAGGGAAGGGAAGGGAAGGGAAGGGAGGGGAAAGATTTCTTGAAGTACATTTCAAGCATGTCTGAGCACTGCCAATTTTGAATTAACACTGAAGCAGTCTGTAATGTCCAATATCTGCTTCAAAACTCATATTTTGCTTCTCTTTACTATAGGTGTGTCTAATGTGGGTATTCAATGTGGGTATTCTTATTTTCTCACAAAGTTCAATCATAAATGAAAGAAAGGAGTTTTCTCCAGTGAAAGTTGCAAAGACTAAGACATCATTGAAATTCAGACCATCCCATTTTTGCAATGTTCCAGTTCAGAAAAGAAGTGCCAAATCTAATGTCAGCAGCTACCCATATGGCAAAGGACAAATAAAATACCCCAAATCCCCATAAATAGCGTACCAAATGCTATTTTTAACATGAAGGTGAAGGGTACATTCTGACAGAAACATTCTCTTCATCAGGCACAAGGCTGCTAACAAAGCTGTCACATCCACCCCCCCTACAACCACCAGTGTCACCACTTGCAGCTCCAGTGCCAGCACGTTCAGCGCCTCAATAGCCTCTGATACTGCCTTCCCCATCATCAGCACGGATGAATTTCTCACTATTACTGCTCCTGATACAAGCCTCTCCAGCAGCCCTTTTAAACACCTTTGAGCCTCTCCTCTCTCTCTCTCTCACATTGAAACATTTCAGCTGACAGTCTATTTTTTAAACACTCAAGTGCTGGCTTTAAAGTATTTGATGTCTCGAGCATTTCAGCCCCTTCCTTCACACCTTCTGCTCATAGGGCCAAGTGATATGTGAAGAATTTCTTTTGGTTTCAAAGAATATATCCTTTGTTTTCTTTTCACAAGAATTCACTTCATGCCCATGTTTAGCTGAAGCACAGTGAAAGAAAAATAAATTTTGTACAATATTATCAGAAAATATTAACACAGTGCATACAGTGAATTTCTAAAAGACAAAGGACTTACCAGTAAAATATCTTTAATTGGTGAAAACTGGAAATTTGCCAGAATGGCTTGCTTGTTAATTTAACCATTGAAAACAGATCTTAAATTGCTGTTTGTGAGATTTCCACCAACATCAGAGATGTTTTTTCTCTTACTAGTCTTGCATGTATTTTTAAGTCAGAGAATCATTATTAAAAAAAATTACTATTTTTCAGCTCAAAAATATGCGCATTGCCCTTCTTTCTGAATATTAAACCTGTTTTCCTCATGATCTGTAGAACTGCAGAATAACAGAGTGAATAAACAAGGCTAAAATTAGTGGGAAGAACTAAATATACATTCTGCTTCAGTAGCTGTTTACATAAAGTGGTCATTTCTTTCCTGTTTGTAAAAGCTGATCACAAACACAAGAACCTCACTTCATGCACATCTTTAGAATGAATTATGCATTTCCCTAATGGGCATAAGAAGTAGGAAAACAAGGTGCCATCATTAATTTGGAACACAATAAGTTCAGGGAAATTCATCTGTCCTAGTAAACTGAAAATCCCTGCAAACCCTGTATTAAATGTCACAACCTACTATCCAATAAGGTGAATGTGTATCTTGATTTTGTTCTCTGTGCCCAGCAGATTGTACTTTGGTGTGAATAACAATGTGTTTTAGCAATTAAAATATTTTTATTTGTTCAGCAATTTTATGGAGTCCACACCACTTTGCAAGAAGGTATGCTTGTCTTTTAGATGATCTCTCTAGAGTATAAAGATGATACCTAGATTTCTGTGTAATTACAGGGAAGCATCAGAGCTTCCATTTCAGGCTCTATCTAGATTCAGGAATCTACATTTACGATCTTTATTCAGATCACACTCAGAAGAATTTGAAGATGTGTTTTAAGTTTGTGGATAGGATTTTTGATTAGTTTTCAAGGAAAAGTCGCCAGAATATTTTGTGGCATAGGATACCTTTTAAAATCAGGCAATTTTAAGCTATTTCAATCTGGGCCACCAGAATAATTAATAGTTTCCAACTGCCTTTAACACTAAATTGAGTAAGTCATTCAGTCTGATAATATATGACAAAGGTCAGAAATTTGACCCGACCTATTTAGGTAGAAAGGAACCCCAAGGGAAGGAAGAGGCAAAAAATCATCCGTCTTACTCCCACCTTCACTGAACTCAGCTGTTCTCACCAACACTTAGAGCACAAGTTTTTATTTCTGCAAAAGCAGACTATGAGCATGCATATAATCATATAATTCTAGCCTCTTAGAAATATGAAGTTTTTAACTATGCTTTGAACTCTTATTTATTTATTCATTTAATACAATATGCAGTCATTTGAGTTTGTCCATCTTCTTTTTAGGACTTAGCTACACTTTCCATTTGGAGTGTTTTGATTAAAACTAATTACTTTAATGCTATATCAACATGTGATGGTAAAAATTTACAATGAGAAAGCACCAAGTCTGAAACCTGAAGTCCTGTTTGCCTTTGACTAGTAGAAATGCAGCACAGGAGGAAAGATCCCATGACTGGATAAGCATAGGAAAAACAAGAAAGGAAGACAGTGCCTGTAGTAAAGAAAATAGTAAATTCCTGAGAGAAATTAGTTTGACAGTTCAAAGTAACATTGGAAATACTAACTTAAACTCATGTACAATTTTTTACAAGCCACAACTAATGCCATCACTTTATAGAAGCAAATGCAAAACTTTCTTGCTTAAACCCTGACCTTCTGAATTATTTATAGACATTACTGATAGTCAGCAAATTCAACCTCAGAACAGCACTATCACTCAGAAAATGGTGCTCACTGTCTGTGACATTTCAAGCTGACCTGTTGTTCCTGTAAAAAGTAATGTGCAAAACAGCACGGTGGTTTGTAAGGTTCTGCTGTCTTGATGCATTCTGACATGACTTTGTCATGAGTTCTTAAAATAAACTGCATTTTCAAATTGAACAGGGGGGGACCAATCACTTCTGAAACTTTGGTTATCTCCTCAAGGTATGTACATGTGTACACAGCCCTTGCACCCACTACAAGAATGTCTCATTGGAATCTATTGCTCAAATGTTGCTCTCCACCTCTTCATTTGATCTCATGTTCTTCAAATCTCACACTCAGAAGAAAGTCATGTAGGTTTCAAATGAAGGTGATCTGTTTACGTGAAGAACCAATATTCCTATTCTTCATGGGGTAGGAACATGGCAAGCAGTCCTGCATTTTCAGCAATCCTCCTAGCAGAAGTAACAATGACAATAGGGCAAACTCAGACTTTTCTGAGTGTGTCTTGACATCCAGTTGCACCAACTAACCTCACTTCTGGTCTCAAATGTTATTTTTACCCAAGTCCCACTTTCCACTCTTCTGTATTCGATCTGACACTTTAAATGAGGACAAAGAAATCCAGTTTACATTAAAGGCACTAAGATAGTGCCTTTTCAAAAACGCTGATGCTGCCGCAGCAAATACACAATACCACAAAAGTAGGTTACTGATGCCAATTTACCATTCCCTTTCTTTTCTATGGCAATTGTAGTTGGACCAGTCTCTCTAGTTTTACCTTAAGGCACCTTCATTTTACCAAAGAGTACCACCTACACTCTCTCCAGGAGAGTGTGACTAATTTCTTTCTTGTTCATTGCCTGTTCACTGCACACACAGATTTTTGACAACCTTTCTTAGATGGTCTTCTAATTTTGCCCAGTTCTGTGCTACAGCTTGCTTGCCCATGAACCTCTGATTCACCGTCATTCTTACAATCCTTCAGGGACCGCTTTATGGCTTGTCCCTTGTGCTCACCTCATTCTCAAATCTTTGTGTTCTTCACCAGGTCTTAAGATCCAGGCTTACAAGAAATAATATCTATTCTAAATGTGGTTCCTGCATACCAGCAACACTCCTTGCAAGCTAAGTTACACCCAAACAAATCACTCTGCAGGATCAGGGCGTTAATTTTTAACTGAATGCCTACCAAATATAACATCCTTCCCCATTTCTCTAAGGGAACCGATTCACCTTTATAACTCTTCCTCTTATGGGCTTTCATTTACCATTCTGACATAATCTAGTGCCTCACTGCATGATGCTGATGTTTTTGTCAATGTGAAGAATGTGGTGCGATTGTTGCAGAAATTGTCTAAGAAACAGAGACCTTAATACATACCATCTGTTTTACAAAAAAAAGCTCAATGTGGTAATGCATTTGCAATACCAGAAGCAATATCTTTAAGACATGAAATGAACATATGCTGTCTAAGAGCCTTCAGGCTGACATTGAAAAAGAGAAAAGATAGTACTTCAAGGCAAATATTGTCCCAATAGAAAGACTGCCAGAACCAATATGGCTCAGTCTGTTGACAAGTCTCTGGTGAACAACATCATATAAAGACATGCACATTGCTATGGGTTGTACAGCTCTATGCCCCATTTTTTCAGCTTGGGAAAAAAAGTAGAGAACACCTTCACTGTCACACTGGCTGTTCTCCTGTTTCAGATCAACAGATGTTGTCAGATGAAGACATCCTATCCATTATTCTTTGATTAACTCTTTTTTTAAATCAAGACAATGAAACTCACACTAGCTTCTTGTACTGGGTTAAGCAAGCAGCCTGTTCAAAAGGAAAGGACTGAAAGTAGACTCTGCTTTCTACTGTATTTTTTTTCATTCTTAAATTAATATATTTTATGCATGAAGATATCTGTGATTCTGAAGCTAAAATGGCATTGAAACTACAATAGCTAGTAATGAATTTTATACATACCAGAAGATACAGTAATTTTATTTTAAAGTCTGTTATCCTTAAAGAAAAGGATCTAAGTTATTGTCCTGTCAGCCACAGTTTATACCAATATAATCGGAAATCTGTATCCTTTTCATAGAAGACATAAACAAAAAAATGCTATGTTATAAAAATGGCTGGTTTTGGGTGATGTTTTATTTGTCTTCCATTATATATTAGAAAAATTAATTAAGTGATAACTCACCTCCTCTAATTTTAGCTTAGACTTATTCTCTGAATCCACTCTTTCAAAACCATTTTGGCTTGGGGGGGTGAGAATAGATTAGGCATTTATTAAATATTTTATACACTAAATATTTGGGTTTGCGAGCGATTTTAGCAAAATGGGGGGGGGGTGAATCTATGGGAACTAATATACTCTAACTGTGAATTTGATGTCTCTGTAATTATATCAATACTTTTTATGATGTAAAGAAATCTAGCCAGATCTCTTTAAAGTTAATACCAGCGTTCTTTCAGCAGTGGTTACTGAAAAATATAGTTTCAGGAATACTCATATTTTTTCTGCTTAGACTACTCAGGGGCATTAAAGATATCCCTTGGTATGTGCATTAATCAGATGATCATATTTTGAGGTTTTTGGTGTTACTACCTATGTCATAAAAGCTGTACCATCTTAAAAGTGAAGTAACACAATGATAACATGGACCTATGTTTGTGGATCTGGAACATATGTGATGGAATTTAATGGCCTCACACCTAAAGATGTCTGCAACCATATTAAATTCTTAGAGGCAAATGAGGACTCAGGAAATCCACAGCACTTCTTCTGTGGATTTTATTAGTTCCACAGGAGGGAGTCTTTCTGCTATAGATTGTAGATGCTACAATCATGCTAAAGGAGCTTGTAAACAGTGCTTGAGGAAGCTGCCATTCTTTAGATCTCAGAAACTCTGCAGGAGGTAACTCTTCCACTACAGATCTTAGAAACACAGGCTATTCTAAGTACAGTATAATTCTAATTAACTACACCATCAATTATGTCAAACAAGGGCACAATCACTGACCTTTCACTAAAGGCAAAGCCATCAAAGCAGGTTTTTTTAAACTGTGTAAGGGAGGAGGACCAAAGAAAGACCTCATATCACCCTCTCTCGAGACTGTGATAGATACAGACATCATAAGAGTGGAGAAACCTCCTAGCTTCCTAGTTGCTTCTCTGTCATGTGGTAAATATTGTGCTCTGTAATGGGAGGCTTCTTCCTCACAAACCTGTCTAAAGTTCTGTGCATTCAAAAAATTAATAATCTCGAGAACAACAGAGATACTGTGTTCTATAAAGCTTTTTTCTTCTATAATCAGAAAAATAAGCTAGTTTCAGATAAAAACCTTTTTGAAAATGCAACTTTCAACTGAAAGCTGGAGAAAGCAAAGTAAAACCATAGGAAACAACATTTGTTTACAGTAGAAATAAGAGCAAAAGGCTTTGTTACTCCCCTTGGTCACAGCAGGAGTAAATAAAATTATATTTACTAGTATGATGTAGATATAAAAAGCCTACAGATAAGCAAACCTAATGGTTAACACTAAAAACTGCGCCAAGTTAAACATTGCTGTGGGACATTTGGACACTACTTCAAGACCCATAACATTTAGTATGCTTTAAAATACTAAAACAATGTTTCCAGCCTCAATATTTAGTAAATTTGCTCTGGAAGCGCCTAACTCTTCCAATTGACTCTGGGGAAACCTAGATTATTTGTTTAACCTGGATGCCTGCCTTTTAAACTGCTAAAGTAAGATAAAATGAATGATTGTTTGCACTATGAGGAACAGGCACGGGGCTTAAGCAAGCTCCACTGATCTTTGCCTTTGTCCTTCTCTATGTCATTCCCATAAATATCTGCTTTTCTGACTTCTTTATCTATATTTTTAAAAAGAGTGGAGAATGTCTTCATTTTCTCAGACAATTTGATAGCATTTTATCATCTGATTTGCCAAAATCGCATATTGCACAACACAGTACAATCTCTGCTCTGAAATGCTTGAGTCTTGAACTCTTTCATTGTCACAAATAAACACTGTGTGCCTTTTATTTTCAGTGGAACTGGGACTGTATGAGCGTGAATCTGTTAGACTCAGAGGAAAGTAGGTTTTCTTTGGAAATATAGAACAAGAGTTAAAAAAGCCAAAATGTATAAATAATAAATAAATTAATAAATAAATAAATTTTAAAAAGAAAGGGAAGACTAGCATGAGAAAATAAAAAAGCACAAGTAGAGGAGGGGCAGACACTGATCTCTTCTCTCTGGTGCCCAGTGACAGGACTTGAGGGAGCAGCCTGAAGTCATGTCAGGGGAGGTTTAGGTTGATATTTGAAAAAGGTTCTTCACCCAGAGGGTATTTGGGCACTGGAACAGACTCCCCAGGGAAGTGGTCAAAGCACCAGTCTGGTGGAGTTCAAGATTTTGGACAATGCCCTCATGCACATGGTGTGACTTGGGGATGGTGCTGTGCAGGGCAAGGAGTTGGACTAGATGGTCCTTGTGGGTCCCCTCCAACTCAGTTGATTCTTTGATTTTGTGAAAATAGGTTTTCTTTGGAAATCTGGAACAAGACTTAAAACAAGCTAGAAAGTATACGTAAGTAAATAAATAAATAATTAGAATTTTAAAAATAAAGGAAAGACTAACATGAGAAAATAAGAAAGACAGCACAGGACAGAAGGATGCCTGTCTATCTAGACACCTATTTAAACAAGGCAAATGAATAAGCAATTTGATGTCAAATATTCATTTGTACTAGAGGCTCATAGATAGGACTCTTTCCAGGAGACAAATAAAGACCAAATGTGCAGATATATTACTTATGAGCCTGTAAATGCTGAGTAACAGCATCCCTAGGAGTAGGACAGGTGCTCTTGCAGTCTAAAAGGAGCAGCTACACTGACTGTTATGTGAGAAATATATTCCTGACAGACACAGTGAACACATTGCAGTGCTGGGAGAGATTGGGTAGCATAATTTAAAGGAAAAGCCCTTCCAAACAATATTCTTGATATTGACAGCTAAGACTTGCTCTAGCACAAGGTTACAGAGGGAAGACTAGAAATTAATAAATGCATTGCAGAGAAAGAACCATGTATATAATCTGTAGTTTAGATTTATTAGAAATATTAATATAACAATACATTTTTTTAGGCATTGCTTTGGTTGAGCAGATAAGGTTTAGGAATCTGTTCACTCTCCCATACGTATTCCATGATCCAGCATAAGAGAAGAAAAATAACACAACCAAAGACCACAGATGCCTCATCAGATTTACAGTTGTGCTTTGCTCTGGTCTCTATTTTGTATGCTGTCATCATTTGGTGATTCTGATATACTTCGATGAATTATTTAAAACTAAGGAATATCAAAAGAATCCCTTAGTTAAAAGTTTACTCTTGTACTTCCATTTTTTTTCACTAGCTCTGTCACAATTGCTGTTATGACCATAGACAAAAAAAAAAAAAAAAAAAAAAAAAAAAAAAAAAAAAAAAAAAGCTGTGTATGGGTTTTAAGAAAGGGATTGTCTGAGAAAACACACAACTGACCTTTTTTCTAATGTGAAACCTCCATTTTGAAGAGAATTTTCTTCAGATTTTCCTGTGATTAACTAAACTCTTGTTCTTCAACATCTGAATTTTATTATTTGTGATAATGACCAATGCTGAGCATGTAGGAAGATTTAGATCAACTGAGACAGCAACCAAAACCTGAACCTTGAACTTCTCTTCCAGCCTCTTTCAAGATGTGCTACCTAGTACTTTTTATAAAACAGGTAATTTTAAAATTATTTTGGTTTTGCTTTCCCAGTTCAAGAATAACTAAAGAAAAATGAATGTATGTTGTTTCTGATTTTTGGCAAGGTAGTTCACACATTCCTATTTATTCTATCTGGCCAGAACACAGTAGCTGATGTTAGTTCCATCACTGAGTACATGTGACTTGTACAATGAAATGTAGTGGGTCAAATAGTGGTGACTAATAACCCTAATAAGACTTATTCTATGTTGGAGCTAACAAATCCTTTATCAGTACTTCAACCATTCTGCTTACGTGGCCTCATTGTTAAGATTATGCTTTTCATCTATGGGAACTAATCCCTTTCATATACAGTTTTAGCAAGAAGCTTATAAAATGTGTATTAAAGCATATTGACTTGTCCAACAATAAAAAGTACAATTAGACTTCCAACACAGAGCATTACTAATTTGCATAAAAACCTCTATAACCCATTCCTTTTACTGCAGAGTATAACCAGGAGGTTACATTCTGTACCACGCACCAGTAATTTACTGTAAAATCAGTAGATAGCTGTACCTGTGTAATAGTGTTCACTTTCTTTGTGTGAATCTTTTAAAAGTGAATTGACATGCCAAATGTATCAATAGGAAATAATATAAAAGATCATTACACTGAATGACCAAGTACAATGGGTTCCTTTGATAATATCCCATAATGCAATAACTCAAGACTTATTTATTGAGAGTACCTATCCTGATAGAGTCATGGGTAGGGTCACACTATAGACTCAGTTTTATCATACTTTGCAGTTGCAAGAGCTCATTTTCATAATGTACTATTTAAGCAAGAAGCTTTTAAGAACTGTAGAAGAGTAATAATGACCAGTCTATGCATAAAAATAGATAAATAGTTAGACTCCCAACACTAAGAATTGCCATCTAAGAAGATTACTTAATATCCCTTTTGCAAAATCTCTTATTTCCATAACCAAATAGGTTCTATTGTCTATCCACTCTCCAAGTACTACAAGTCTTTGTAGCACTACAGGAATTTCTCTTCAGAGTGTACTCTGGAACATATTTAATTAGATTTCTAAAGTACATGCCAACTAGTAAATAATAGTAAGACATGATTCATTGGGTTTTAGACTGCCTAGAAGCAGCTGAAAGAAAATCAAAAGAACATACTGCTTGTCATTAAGTGCTTTTACCTACAGAGAGCACAGAAATTCCTCATGGCTAGAGATGATTAGCGTTCTTTTCACTTGTTTAATAAAGAGTAGTATTTCCTTACCAAGGTAACACAAGATGACATGCCTCAGGTCACTGCAGGGCATGTCATATCATGTAACACAACATAACCTGGTGTAACCTGATCCAACAGGCCATGTGCCTGTTGCTTTTTTGTAGAAAATAGTACTTTTTTGGAAGAGACTACATGACACCGTAGACAAAAAACACATTTATTCTACCTTTTAGTCTAAAGACTTCTGTGTTTACAATTCACTTGGAGTTTAAGTCCAAATCACAAGGAATAGCAACAATTTTCTCTTCAATTATTCCATGTTGCCTATACCAAAAAGGTAATTTCTAAAGCTACCTTTTAGACTAACTATCTTTAATCAGCAAAGGATAAGTTTACAGAAAGTGAAAATATGCCCTGTGAAATGACCCTACCCAAATACAACAAAGAAAGATCTAAACTCATCAAGATGCTATGACCACTACTCCCTCCATTTTTACAGTTCTCAGGAATATGCCAGTTTGTTCATGTCAAGATCAGAACAATTCCTCACAATGCTCTCCATTTTTCTGGTACATATGATTACTGAATGATGCATTATTTTTAAAAGAATGATAGTGAACTGCTTTCTAAATTTTAAATATACTTATTTATTCTTTATTAAACCAGAGAAAAACTAATCTATAACAAAAACTTAAAATTGGCATGTTACCAAACAAATTATTACTTTCTAAAATATCCAATCTGAGCCGTCAGCATAACTGATCTTATTTAAAAAACCCCAAACCATACATCTAAGTAACTTAAGGCATTACTTTTGAGACCTTAATCCTACTGAACTCTTTGCTGAAATAAACACCAAGAGCTAAGGAAAATATTTTTATAAATTAATTGTGAGAGATAAATAAACTAGCACTATGCCAAATTAACAAGAATCCTAATTAAATTTTAACAGTGTTTGAAAGGTTTGCTGTGCTAATTAGATAAAGTAGTAAAAATTTCTCTTGCATTCACACATGATGAAGATGAAGCACCAAATATAGTATAGGGAAATTCACCCCAACTATCAGGTAAGTATGTGCTCTTCAGCTAATTGATTTTTACTATGTCACGCAAAACCCAAAAAGTTTAGCAAGAAAGAAAGAATAAAAGAAGGCAAGATGCTACCTTTTGTAAAAGTATTAGTTTGCCAACATATCAAAGAAACAAGAACCAGCCACATCATTTTCTTGTTATAGCTTTACTCTTCCAAAACTTCATTCCCTTGTTTTACAGTCATCCTTTCCTTTCCTTTCCTTTCCTTTCCTTTCCTTTCCTTTCCTTTCCTTTCCTTTCCTTTCCTTTCCTTTCCTTTCCTTTCCTTTCCTTTCCTTTCCTTTCCTTTCCTTTCCTTTCCTTTCCTTTCCTTTCCTTTCCTTTCCTTTCCTTTCCTTTCCTTTCCTTTCCTTTCCTTTCCTTTCCTTTCCTTTCCTTTCCTTTCCTTTCCTTTCCTTTCCTTTCCTTTCCTTTCCTTTCCTTTCCTTTCCTTTCCTTTCCTTTCCTTTCCTTTCCTTTCCTTTCCTTTCCTTTCCTTTCCTTTCCTTTCCTTTCCTTTCCTTTCCTTTCCTTCCCTTCCCTTCCCTTCCCTTCCCTTCCCTTCCCTTCCCTTCCCTTCCCTTCCCTTCCCTTCCCTTTCCCTTTCCCTTTCCCTTTCCCTTTCCCTTTCCCTTTCCCTTTCCCTTTCCCTTTCCTTTTCCTTTTCCTTTTCCTTTTCCTTTTCCTTTTCCTTTTCCTTTTCCTTTTCCTTTTCCTTTTCCTTTTCCTTTTCCTTTTCCTTTTCCTTTTCCTTTTCCTTTTCCTTTTCCTTTTCCTTTTCCTTTTCCTTTTCCTTTTCCTTTTCCTTTTCCCTTTCCCTTTCCCTTTCCCTTTCCCTTTCCCTTTCCCTTTCCCTTTCCCTTTCCCTTTCCCTTTCCTTTTCCTTTTCCTTTTCCTTTTCCTTTTCCTTTTCCTTTTCCTTTTCCTTTTCCTTTTCCTCCTTTTTATTGTAGAGGACCTGTTTGGGAACTGTAGGAAGGTTAATAATTTGTTACACCATGGTTCTTACTATTACAAACAGCTATGCAGGACCTTCAAGTTCAAGATCTATGACATTTGTTCATTTAATCCATATTTTAAAAATCCATATTTATTACAGTTTTGTTTCAGCAACCTCTTTTTATATGCACATTATGTATATTTATACGAGTATTGTAAATTAAAAAAAGGACACCTATAAAATAATATTTTACAGAAACAGATATTCCCAGGAGCAGAAAACTTTTGTTGGGTATCCAAAATCCATTCTTTTAATCTGTAATTCTTTGCCTTGGCAAGCAGAAGTGAGATAAGAAGAGGTATAAAATTAGAGGGCTATTTTTAAAGTATGAGTCTTTTTCAGCCTAATAGTATTTTCAAAAATCAGTGCTTAAAAAATATGAGAACAATTGAAAAAGCTAGATCTGAATGCTTTTTATATTTGAAGAAAATTCCAATCACTGTATCTGAACACTTAATTTGATAAATCTGCGATTTGGGACTGAACTTTGCATCCTAGGCATGTTTAGTTTAGAAACACTAAATTAGTTTTAATCCTCAGCAGTGAAAACCTGCCACCATTCTGTGCTGGTAGAGATATACAGAGGCATGAGCAATACAATCACCTCAGAGGAAATGCTGCTTTACTATTTCCCCTCAGTTTGACCCTTGCTAGCATGCATGAATCAAATCAAGAGCTGGAAGATTTTGCAGACCCGGATTAACATATTTGCAAAGCTCAGTTGGATTTTCACAAAGAAAGCAGATATGGAAAGAAAAACTCTTTGCTGTTTATGGAAAGTCTGATAAACATGTGGTCAACACCTGGATTTTAAAGGGATTCTGTTCCTTGATCAATAAAAGTACAACAGACAACTTCTGAGACATACAAATAATAAAACAAGGTGACAGCAACTAAAAGAGATGCCACGTGCTTTTCTTCACCTCTTTGATTTTCTTTAATGTCAATGAATCAACTTTTAAAAAGCATTAGATAAAAATAACAGGGTAAAAAGAAAAATCCTTGGAAAATATGCATTAAAACATGGGAACATATCTATAATGAAGTGTCATAGGTTAGCAAGCATAGTCCCGGAAGGGATGTCCTTGCTAAGGGGTGCTTACAGTTTCCTCTGGGAACTGATAGAACCTATCAGTGGCCAGTTTGAATATGGACAATTCTTTGAGCCACTTAAAATTGTGACCACCTCTGTGATCCACATTTAAGAATAGGCAAACTCCCCCTCCAAGCTCTCTCTCGTTTCCGGCGCTGGCACAGGTGGCTGCGGGCCCCGTGTGGGGGCCAGCGGGCCCGGCCAGGCCCTGCTTGGGCCAGGCCGGGCCGGGCCACGGCCATCCTGGAGCCATGGACCTGTTCCAGCCATGGAACCCCCCCCACTGCCTTGCCGTGGGCAGCCGGAGAGGCTCGGCTCTCCCCCCTCTCCACTTCGATAAGAAAAATTCAACATTCCAGCTGCAAAGCTGCAAGGCCGAGGTGAGATTAACCCTTTTATTGCTGTGAAGAGCTGAAAACCTGAGGGAAGAGAGAGAGGAGATGCTTAAAGCTGAAATTCTGTTGTGAAGCTATGATATATCAGAGTATCCTGTTGTAATTTCATGAAGATATGGGGGGTGGAGTGTTCAACTCGTGAGCAAAAGCACCTGCGCCGAGATAGGCAGATGCTGACGCAGCTGTAATTTCATGAGAAGTTTGGACAGGGAGAGATGGACCAGATGAGGACTTTTGCTCCAAACGGGAAAGGAGAAACCTCAGTTCCTAGAGATGTTCCCAGAGATAGTCCTAACAATGAAGATGAGGAAGACCCTTTGCTCCCAGGGAAGGAGAAGGGCCTCTGTTTTTGTTCCTGAACGCCTCAACCTTAAAATTGTACCCCAAAAAAACTTCAAGAGTGGACCCTCGAAAGCAGTTGCGGGAAAAGCTGCAAGTCGGGGGAAGGGACTCACACGCAGGCAGAGAGACTCCTCTTCCTAAATGGACTGAACAATATTTGGAAGTGGGCGGCTGTCTCATTGTGATAATGTTTTCATAGCATGAGCAAGAAGACACTTCTCTTTCTAAATGGACTAAACAAGGTTATTATGGCAGTGGTAAACAGACTGAACATCTTAAGGGTTGTCTTTTTACATTGTCAGTGGGAGAAGGGAGGAAGGTGGGGGGAGGAGGAGAGTTCTGAAGGTGGTATATTTTTGTTTCCTTCTTTTAGGTCTGTTAATAAACTTCTTTATATTCTTTCAAGTTTGGTGCCTGCTTTGCATTTCTCCTAATTCTTATCTCACAGCAGATAAAGAGTAATGAGTATTTTGGACCAAACCACTACATGAAGCATATGTTTTCCTAATAAATTTTATACTGTGAAAAATCATGTTGGTGAATGCATTTACATATGACAGTGTTTTGCATCTTGGAAATGCCAGATAAAACTGCTGTATGGAAATGATATAAAATTAATGCCCAATATAGTTTCTGTACAGACCACTGACCTCTGCAGGGTTAATGAGAGAAAATTCTGTCCTTTAAGCATAAAATATTGCTGTTTAATACAGACAAATATATGCAAAAGAAATTACACTAAAATAGAATTGAATTCTTGCTAGCTTTTCTGCCAGTATACATTAAAAGAAAGGCAAAAGGGATCTCCATTCTAACATAGATGTCATTAATCAGGAGATGCATTGGCATAGCAGCCCTTTTGCAGTTGCTGGACCATTGTCCCTATTCAGTTTGTAGAGTGAATTGGAATTACTCTCTTTTATTTGCTTTGAAGTACATAGTAAATATAACACTGACACAGAAATGTATGGGCCCAGGTGAGATGACAACATGTGGCTGATTAGACTTGTAGGTCATCTTTTTATATCATAGAACGATAAAATTGTTTAGGTTGGGAGGGACCTTAAGACCACCCGGTTCCAACATCGTCCCATAGGCAGGGACAGTTTCCACCAGATCAGGTTGCTCAAAGCTGCATCCAGCTTAGTCTTGAACATTTCCAGGGATGGAACACCCACAACTACTTTGGGAAACTTTTTCCAGTGTCTGGCCACCCTCACAATAAAGAGTTTCTTCTTAACATCTAATCTAACTCTACTCTCTTTCAGTTTAAATATACCAGCCATCATGTTTTAAGACTGGTCAGATCAGCTGCTCTGGGACATTAAATACTTTCCCTTAATGAAGTAAAGAGTAACTACATTTAATACATCTGTCTTTTAAAGTTCTGATGATATGTGAGACCAACCCCATTCCAAAAGTCAGGACTGTGGGGCTTTCTTTTCACTCATGCCAACAAATGCAAGCCATTTACCACTCCAGGCTTCCAACCAGCCAAATCTAGGAACATGCTGGAGTACACTCTGTCTTTGCTACAGAAATTTTCCTATGAGAAGTGATTCTGTTTTGAGGTTTGACTCTTACCTAAACAGACTGTAATTCTGGCAAGCTTTCCAGGAATTACAGTGCTGTGTCTACAGAGGGTGAGATATAGTCTGAAGTTCTTGTAAACAGCAATAGTTTATATTTTAAGGCAATCAAAGATGTAATTATTCCAACTTCCCTGGACAAAAATAGCAGAATTTTAAATTTTAAGTAGCAAAGACCTCTGAGATCATCAATTCAAACTTTTGACAGAACACCACCATCACAACTAGACCATGGCACTAAAAAATGGTTTTAGTTCTGATTACGTTTTTGGTATCTGCCATAGTTTTGACAGTGTTGACATGGCAGGTTCCTTCCACAGACTGACTCTGCTGTAGATGACTTTGCTAGCTGTTGAGATCTGGGCAGCTGAAACCAGGTAAAGCCACTGTATTCCACCTCCTGCCAACATCCCTCATCCTTCTCACTCTTTAGTTTAGCATGCATAATCAAAGATGTAATTATTCCAACTTCTCTGGATAAAAATAGCAGAATTTTAAATTTTAAGTAGCATAGACCTCTGAGATCATAAATTCCAACTTTTGACAGAACACCACCATGTCAACTAGACCATGGTACTAAGTGCCACATCCAGTCTTTCCTTAAAGAGCTCCAGGGATGGTGACTCCACCACCTCCCTGGGCAGCCCATTCCAGGGCCCAATCACCCTTTCTGTGAAGAACTTTTTCCTAATGTCCAACTAAACCTTCCCTGGTGCAGCTTAAGACTATGTTCTGTTGATCTATCACTAGTTGTCTGAAAGAAGAGGCTGACCCCCACCTGGCCACAATTTCTTTTCAGGTAGTTGTAGAGTGATAAACTCTCCCCTGAGCCTCCTTTTCTCCAGGCTAAACAACCCAAAACTCCTTCAGCAGTTCCTCATGGGACATGTGCTCCAGACCCTTCACCAGCTTTGTTGTCCTTCTCTGGACATCTCAATGTCCTTCCTGAACTGCAGGCCTCAGAACTGGACACAGTTGCACCTCAAAGACTTTCAGACTTTGAAATCTTATGGTCTGATCCTGCCATATGCCAGTGTGCTCTTTTCCCACTGACTATACAGATAAAACAACTCAGAGAGTTATACCTTTGGACTTTTCATTCTTTACCTGACATGTATCCATCTGAAACAATGGCTAACTTGAAAAATCTCTGTTATGCGGAAACACAAAGAACATGAATTTTCTTCTCTGCTATTAACAAGTATCTTTCACTTTTACTATATACATCAAACTGCCAAGTAACATATCTTTGTGAGCAGAATATTTGAATTGAGCAGCTTTTGACAAAGAAACTGTATACTTGCCAAAGGAACAATGATTTTTATTTCATGCTAAAAGAGGGGTTTACAGACTGAAACAAACTTGGAATAAAAAAAACTTTAATGGTTAAAAGATGTCGCTTGCTTTGGGGAAAGAATAAATGTAATTGTTATGGGCTTGGTTTTATAACATATCTGTTTAAAAGAGTAAAAAAATCTTTGCTTTCAAAACCTTCACTTGGTTTCTCAGATTTTGTGGCCTGCTCCTGTTATAGACATATGTAAATTTATATGTAGGACATTATCTGAAGGAATAGAATGCATTTAAAGAAAGATAAATGAATGGCATTGTCAACTCTGGACATAAAAATGTCATGAAAGTTTTCTGAAAATTGCTATTTTTGTTAAAAAAATTGAAGTTTTAAGATTTTTTTTTAATAGTTCTTTCACTTGCATTCTCACCTCTGACCCTTATATATAACTAAGCTGACAAAGTCAATTCTTTCACACCTAGAGGATCACTTTTTAGAAAAGAAAGAGGACATTCTTATACAGTGCTTTTACTTCAGGATGTGGTGCCGTAAGAGAAAACACTATAAATGTTGAGGTTTACCATGATGAATCATGGTTAAAAGAAATAATACCTCGTATATCTACTACTACTACTACATACATGGTAGGATATGCCTGATAAGCCATGCTTCAAAAGACCTTCTCTGGACTGAAAACTGTTGAAGTGTATCTACCATAGTAATATGTATCACTTTGCAAATGTTTTCTGTCTTTTATGATCAATTATGGTTTATCCTGAGCACTCCATTCCTTTCTTTCTTAGAAGAAACATGAGATGCATACCCCTTCAGATAAACAAGAAATCAAACTGAGTCACATATTACAGACCCAAATCAGGAACAAAAGGTTCTTAAAGAATCAACTGCAGAATATTTTCTGTACATGGGGACAGTGACCAATTCTCAAGTTTGTACATTATTAAGGACTTGAAATCTAAGAGTTAAGTTTTCATATTCAGCATTTCTGAAAACAGTCATTAAGTCTCTTGTGTGCTTATTGTCTCTGTAAAAGACAGACAAGAAATGTTGTCTCTGTCTTCCAGAGGCATTGGTAATGTAACATTAGACAGACAAATTTTGGTCCCAATTTTCATGGTTGAGATATTTATCTTTTTTTTTCATTAATGAAAGCAAACTAAACTTCTAGACACATTAGCTGTTTGCTTAAATAAATCAGTTATTTAACCAAAAGGCCTTGAATTAAATATGCGCTAAAGGCCATCTTACATATGGGTCCAGGACTGGAATCTCTCAAAACTTGGTCAGAATGAGCTACAGCTAAAATAAGGGAGGTGAGGCAAGGAGTGAATGTGAGATCAATGAGCTTCCTGCTGGGACACCCAACGTATCAGATAGATGCAGAGACCAAGGAGAAAAAGTGAAGGGGTAATAGGTAACTCAAATTCTTGAACAAATTCTACAGTGAAAATTTGACTTGATAAGAAAACTCATAAATGTATTAGTCTAAGAGTCCAGCCACCTTTCCCAGAGTTCGTGCACAGGAAAATTCTTGTGGGACTCATTTTATATGGGTCCTGAGAGTGTGTAGGCCTCTGTTCAGATGGGCAAATTAATCTCTCTGTGGTAGGGGGAAATTGCTAAATTATGTAATTTTAACACAGAACAATAAAGTGACTCCAGAGTTTTATTCTAAACCTTCTGACCAAACCTCTCTGAATGTGATAAATGTTTATGGATTCTTCTAATTACAGATCTGGATTAAAGCTAAGACACTTAGAGAATATGTCTCTCTTTCATAAGGTTTCCAAGGTTTTCCTATAATAATCAATTACTATAATGAGTTTTTTTAAAGCTGCCATTTGTCACTTTCTTAAAATATATAAACTACCCAGTATAAAGACGAATAGCCAGAGCCAGCCTACCCTGAGGTCCTCTACCAAATATGTCCATTAAATCAAAATCAAGTGGGAAACCTGTTGGATTTTATTTCAAAGTCAATCCTGCTTGTGTTAAATAAAATCTGCCCTAAACAAGTGTAATTTTATGGCAAGAAGGCCTGTTTTCTTAACAGAACCTTTTAAAAAAAGGTGTTGGTCTTAATCCTAGAAACAGAAGGCAATCTGTCTTGGAAGAAGAACATGCAATTACAGAACTCTGACACCTGTGTATGACAGAACTGGGGAAATGATAAACCATATGGTTTTATTTCTGATGATGTTTTTGGTATCTGCCATAGTTTTGACAGTGTTGACATGGCAGGTTCCTTCCCCAGACTGACTCTGCTGTAGATGATTTTGCTAGCTGTTGAGATCTGTGCAGTTGAAACCAGATAAAGCAACTGTACTCCATCTCCTGTCCACATCCATCATTCTTCTCACTCTTTAATTAAATATGCATAATCTCTTAATAGCAATAAGGTAACATCTTTGGTTAAAAAGGCAGTGTTCACTTAGGGCACAGCTGTAGGACACTCCAAACAAGTAATCTACGTATATTCTTAACATGCGTACTTGAAGTTTCTAAATAGTTTCTGGATCTCTGGTCAGACATGTTCTACTGTATGTGTAGGCTCATGAATCTTGAACAAATTGTACCTTGTATAAGTAACAGTTCAACAACCCAAACAAAACACAAAGTTGGAACAACAATACTTTGCAAAACACAACTGCTGATTTGTTGCTGGCAGTCCTGGCAGAAATGGATGGTTAGGTCAGCAGAAGAACCCCTCTAGGTTTCTGTGAGAATTTCAGAGAGGCTAATATTTTTTATATAATGAAAAGATTTTAATTTCCTTTTAAATTTTAATTTTTTTTCCCATGAAGAATGTATTCAAACAACAAGATATCTCTGACACCCTGATATTACACTGGTTATCTTTCACACCTAAGCCAATGCCACCCAAATAAATATAAGGAGATAGTTACAGATGGACAAACAAGTACATTGACTTATGTACACTCACTGGAAATTTATACTAAGCAAGGACCTCCAGGAAAAGGCAGCTGACAGGTGTTTTTAAAAGTCTATAGCTAATGACCATAGTTGAAATAAGACAAAATAATTTTTAACAATCTATTTAATAAATTCAATTTTATAATAATGACAAAAGTCATTATTTAGCTAGAGAGTAATAGTATGAAAACAGAAATGTGTAAACTTTCAGGAGAATGTGTTTCTTCTAAGCATTTTAAAGTATATGAGCACTGTTTTCAGTCTGTGAACAACAATGAGAATTTTGTGATGATACTTGAATGCTATTTGCTCAGGAAATGCCTGCTCTCTACTCGGCTCTGGAGGTTCTTGTCCCTCTCACTCATTCAGGAGCACTTCGGATCTACTTAGCTGGACTCAGACAACCCCAAATCCTTCAGGAGTACTGTCCACCCTCTAATGGAGGGCATTTTCAGAGCTATGTACCTGAGTAGGCTTACAGATGGGAAAGACAATGAAAATGCCATAGTATTTTTTTGCAGAACGTTGGTGTAATCTGCAGCAAACTCAGAATTTCTTCTGAAAAAAGGTTATTCTCTTAGAAAAGCACATCAGATGAGTTGTGCTGATTCTATTCTCTTTTCTCAACTGAAGACAAATCTATTCTTTCAAATGTACAAATGACTGTGGCACAGGTCAGACACTCCTAACAAAGAATCTGCATTTTAGTTGTGTATCTAGACTGTTTGGATAGATCTGAGGATTTTTTAACCTGTACTTGAATATTTTGCAATTCTAAGCTGTTATTTTTCATGTAGTTCAATGAATTCTTTACTAAGTACACCCTTTCTTTAGATGACTGTTATGTCATATGTCTCATTATCTTGTGTACACATGTAATTCTATATGGAGAGGCTTCTGCTCTTGAACAAAAATTATCTTCTCTTTATGAATTTACTTTTCCAAGAAGTTTATTCTGCTTTAATTTGATCTGTAGACAACACTGAACTGTCTGGCATTTTTTGGTTGTATACAGTGCTTACATAAAAATTTTAAAAATATCACACTGACCTAGAAGTCTGAATTTTCCTTTTAAAAATGACAGAGTGGCATTTCAAATGTTAAAGGACTAAATAATTTATCTTAGGCAAGAGTGAGATACTGTCTGTGCTTACTATTAAAATTGTGCATGTATTCAACATCAAGCCCAAAGAAAAGCTTACCCTGACCTCATCTATCCTGTCCCAAAGCCTCTGCTGATTGACAACTGTCAGCAGTCTCCTACCTGCCTTGTGCTCTAGTTAAAGCTTATTTGTTCTTCACAGTTTATCAGTACCATTCCCACTGTATTTTTATACCTGAATGAGCCTCCTACTGCTCTTTATTAACACCTGTGGAAAAAAAAAAACAGGGCCAATTCCTAGAAGAGGGCCACTGAACAAACATCTGAGCAGTAGAGATGTTTACTTGAAGTTAAAGCTCATTTGTGTAAGTCCATTTACAGGGTTCAAACTAACTGAGAATGGAAATGAGAATTTTATTGTAAATGTATACATACCCAGAACATAACTAACCCCACAATTTCCTGGAGCATGTATAAAGCAATAATTTTTAATACCTTTGAAGTGCTGTTTCATCTGCCACCTGAATGCACCCAAGGGTTTGGGTGCCATGCAGCATACGTGCAACTCCTTATGGGATTCACGAACTATATGTTTCCCCAACCATTTCCAGGCCTTCGTCCAATAAGGCACTATTTGCATGATTAAATTTAACATTCCTGGGCACTGAAACTTGAAAATCGTATTGTTAAATTGTTTGACTGGCCTCAGCACAGTTCTGGTCCTGGCCAGCTGGATCTTGGTTTTGAAAACCTTTGCCAGGCACAGCTAGAGAGCTAGTGCTATTCACAGACTATTCATAAGAGATAGTTTGGATGAAGCCATCCTGTTTTAAAAGCTAACAGAGTGTGATAGTAGAGCATTACAAGGCTGGTTAGAAAACTTGTTTATAATTTTTAAGAAAGTACATTTTTAAATATAAATAGGAATCTCAAATTAAAATATTAGTTAATGTATTTTGATCAATACTGGGCATGCCATATATGACAACCTGTTCAATTTGAAGTACTGAATGATAAATCTGAATTGGTGGAAATTACAAGTGACTACATTCAGAACCTGTTGAAATAAAAACCAGCTGTTGGCAGCAATAGAATCTTTCACAATTGCAAAAAGAATATTTTCTTCATTTCAGTCAAATTGATTCAATTACTAATTCACTGAAAGGTGAGAAACTGCCTGGGAGTTGACAAAGTATAAAGATTTGTTTTCTTTCTCTATTGTTAAAAACCAGGTTCAGGAAGATGAGGTCTACTAATGCTAAAATCCTTTATGAGTGCAAAAGGAGATGGCTCAGTCCCCCTCTCTAGCTAAGTCTGCAACCCTCAGTGTGGAGGTTCAACTCTCTGTGATCCAAGGCTTAGTTTGATACAGCACAACTCTGTGACCCTGGCTCCGTTTTGCTGAGAAAAAAATTTTTTAAGGTATGAGAAAATTCATGAGCTAAAACCATAAAAGATAAGAAAAGTGAAAAAACCAGACAGAATTGAAACTCTTGAGATGGTGATATCAGCTCAAGGATTCAAGAAGAAAAATACTGACATGGAAAGGTAAAAAACCCCAAGACAAAAAGCAAATAACAAGAAGTCAGCAATGCATCAAGACTCAGGAGCAGCCCCTTCCACAGAGCAATGCAGGCCTCTGCTTCTCTACCTGATTGGCTTCCAGGTTCTCATAAAATATCTTGAAGGAAAGTAGGGGTATAATACACCTTAGCCTAGCTACATGTAGTGACCAGTCATCTGCTATGTGTATTAACCAACAAATGACCACTGCATATTCTTAAAGTGTGTATATTCTCCTGGCAGAGCTTCTTCCAACATGACAGAAGATGCCAGGGCAAAAACAGTCTAGTGACAGAGGGCTACAGGTGGTTTAAGGTAGCAAACTAAAATGAAAAATTGTTAGATAAATTTATCCATTTCTTATTTAGAAGAAAGTTAAGTCTGTTTTGCTTATATTAAAAATATGAAATTTTTTGTGCTTCTCTAAAAGAATTGTCTTTTCTGAAGAAATCAAGTATTAAAGACATGATACCCATTTGGTTAAACCAGACTAAAAAATATAGCAACAACCATATACTAACACAATAGATATACCCATTAAAACTCACATAAATCCACATTAGCAGTAAATTTACTCAAATAAATATGCAAAAATTTCATATATCTGTCTAGCAGAGAAGCATCAGATACAAAACTTGCTTTAACAATATATTTTAATGTTTGCCAAACATTAGGAACCAGTCTTTTTACAGAAAAATAAATAAGAAAACATAAATTCAAAATTAATTGTGACTGTAAAAATCTACTCTAGAATTTATCCTAGAGAAGGAAGAATTCTTGCAATTCTGTCTTCCTCAGGACTATGAACCTACAACCCCTAGAAAAATGTCCAGCCACCAAGAACAGCAGGACCCACCTGATCTGCACCTGGCTAAAAGGCTGGTGCCATCTATGGCATTTGGCTTTTCCAGTCATGGTGTGGTTTATGTGGCACCAGGCCTACTAGAGACAGATGGGTTCACCTGTCAAAAAAGGGAAAAGGATTCTAACCCATGAGTTGACTGGGCTGATTTAGAGGGCTTTAAACCCATGGGGAAGGGGATAAGACCAGGCTCACTAGAGATGAGCCTGGGAGCATCATGCCCGCGCTGGGGGTGAAATGGATAACCCACGTGAAGTGCATCCACACCAGTGCACACAGTATGGGAAGCAAACAGGAGGAGCTGGAAGCCGTCGTGCAGCAGGAAAGCTATGGCATAGTCTCCATCAAGGAAACATGGGGGGATGACTTACATGGCTGAAGTGATGATAACGTGGAGCTCCCATAGGTAAGGATCAGGGGGAGGGCTAGCCAGGCAGACATCCCAGTGGGAGTCTGTTATAGACCACCCAACCAGGATAAAGAGGCAGATGAAGTGTTCCATAAGCTGACATTTCACTAGATGGAAACTCAACACAGCAGAGAGGAGGCAGTCTGGAGTGCATGGAAGAGAAATTCCTGACACAGCTGATGAGCAAACTTACTGAGGCACTATTAGGACTTTGTTTTCTGCACCAAAAATTGAACTTAAATTCTTTAATCATTGAGATACAGGTTAATAAATCACTACAAATTTGAGCACAAAATCTTCTGACCTGGAAAAACATGAATTTTCTGCTGCATAACCCCAAAAGCAGCTAAACATCACTGCTGTCTCAGGTCTTTTTATACTAAATAACTTTTGGTAATGTATAAAAAAACCCCTTCTCAGAACCAAAAAAAAAAAAAAAAAAAAAAAGATTGCAGACCTGCTGTGTATATGCAATTATGAATAGAGAATATATATGTTATTATACATTGTTAATTAATGTTAATTATGATCAGTTACTCTCTCTACCATCGTCTTCTTATGTGGCCTTTCCCAAACCAGTTAATGTCACTGAACCTTAGCTGAATTATAGGATGCATATTTCACAAAATATCAGTGAAGTTAAATACATTACAGATTTGGAGGTCATTAGATAAGATTAGGCAAGTAATTTACATACAGAAAGAAGGAAAGAGCCCTCTCTTTTAGTATGATGAGGTCCTGTTGGCACATGTTACAATATCTACTTGCCGCTATGTTGCTTAGGTGTCCCTGGATGGTTTGGCATTAATAATAGAGATTGGTCTTCCACAGCAAAAGAGGAAATACAGTTTTGATTTTAGTTTGTTCACATTATTTCAGTTAAATATCTCATTTTCACTGAATTGTGTTATCATATGAACAGGAACAGAGAAACAAAGACGAGATGTGAAATAAATAGGCTCCTCTATAGAACCAAATGGAAATTAACCACAAGAAAAGGAATTTGTGAACCATCTGCCCTTCTATGTAGATGAAATTCTCTCAGGAAATAAAATCACAGATGAATGAGAGAAGGGGCTAAAATGGAAATGAGAATTTATCAAGATCCCAAACTTGAATTCTTATGTATTACAAGCTGAGGAGAAGAAGCTACCAAAAGGAAAAAAAAGAAAACTAAAAAACAGTTAAGGGACTTCTTGAGGAGGAGAACATATAGCATGAAGAACAGTTATGAAAACTAAGGTAGAAGAGGATTTCAGATTTTCAAAGCCGTTGTTAAAAATACATCATCTTCACTTTTATAGTTGAGTTCTGTTCCATAACCTACCACCTAAGAAAAATAACTACTGATCCATACTTTTACATCAACATGTGAAGGAGTATATTTAATAACTTTAAAAATAATAAATGTATTGAAAGCAGAGAAAATCATTTAACAACACAGGAAACATTACCAATTACTTTAAGATGAAAGTTTCTGTGAAAAACATTGCAAGTCTCTGTCACATTCTAAGTAACGGATGGCAGAGAAGTCGGTTTCAAAAGAGAAAAGCAACATCATTAAAAAGATCAAAACTTTGTATTTAAAATAAAAAAAACCAGTCAGTGCAGTGCTTTTCAGAGATGAACCTTGTATTGGCTGTGTAATTGCAATCGGTGAGTATACAGACGTTAGCATGAAAGTCTGCTTTTGAGGCTTAGTGGAAACTCATTTCAAGGGTACAGCTCTGCATGACTAGCTTGTCATAAGGAAAAGCAACCAAAGACAATTGGACATGATACTGATTCCATCATTGCCTTGTATACTGATGGTTACAGGTACTGCATGCTTTATGGCTGCTAGCTTAGTTTGCTTTAGCTTGGGAATATTCTTGATTGGAATTGGTGGGGAGAGGAAGGGCGTGTGGGTAACTGTGCACATAGAAACAGCTGCAAAATTCAGTATTTTAATATAGTCAGGAATAAGACTGTGTTTACCATAGACAATTAAATATGAGCGCATGTATCACATTTCATGCGGAAAAAGGAATTCTTATGCATATGCAAAACCACAGGCAAAATACGACTGCAATAGCTGTTACAGCCCTACACAGGAAAGCCATACAATTTTGGATTATGTTAGGGTTAATGACTGCAAGTTCAAAATGCATTTGAGAAGAAGAAAATTGAGGTATTCTACAGAATAAAATATGTTCTTTGTCAATGACTTATACAGAACACTGGGCTTACAGAAAAAGCATTGGTCCAGATAAATAACTTCTTTATTTATGTCAAGAATTTTTAAAATGCTACATTTAATTTTAATATCATGATGAGAAGTATTTCTCCTTCTTGATAGGCCTCATTACACTACACTGAGTATAGTGTTTGCCTTATTTAACAATTTTTATCAATCATTTAACAAAGGATAATGCACTCAATGTCGATAGAAATACAAGCAACAAAGGCACAAGGGTACAATCGACTAGGAAAAACAATTTCTGTCTTAGAGTATGGCAGTACTATTGCAGTGAAATAAGAAAAATGTTGCTATTAAATGAAATATCTCAGGATGGTAAGAGGAATCTTACTGAATTCTACTTATTACTTTGTGAAAATTCTTAATCATTATGACCTTTGTTTTGCACTAACTTATACTTTCTATTCTAAGGAAATGTGGGTGTGGCTAACATTTCTGTTCATAAATAGGCCAGTCACGGTTTATGAGAACTTGCATGCATCTCAATTGAGAAGGATTGAAGGTATAATATAATATATACATGTCTCAACAAGGTACTCTAAATCCAAAACTCCAAACTCATTAATTCAACACCATAGCTAATGATACATCCAAAATTCTTCAATTTCTCCGGCATGTATATAAAAATATTAATTATTATTTCTATATATAGGTACTAATAATGATGAGTAATCTACTCATATGCTTCTTCATTTAAAGAAATAACATGTTCAAATCTCTTTTGCCTGAGAGAACTATAAATAAATAAAGATTATATATAAATAAAGATTTCATGTGATATCACTCTGCTCTTGCTGCAAGTTGCTGAGGCCATCAATGCATAATGGAAGTGTTTGAGTTGTGATGTCTGTCAATCTACTAAGCTTTTCATAAAATTGTTTTCCTAGAGCTTCTTTAGACTTGCAAAGTCAAATTATAGAGAAGATACCATCAGTCCTTTAAACTGATGTGCTCTAAAAATTCTGGGTTGTGTTTATCTCAACAACAAAAAACCCCACAATGACTTGTCTGTTAAGCAGTTATGATTCTGTATGAATAATAAAAAATTATATAAATATTCAGCAGCCATCTACCCTAGCAAATGGAATATTTTTGTTTTCCATTAGCCCTTTTAAACTAATTAATGAATTAATGAGTGAAAGGAAGCAATATCAGACCTCAGTAGGCTGAAGTGAGGTCACTCTGGTGCCATTTTCAATTAATGTTAGCATTTCATATGCATTACATACTATTGAATGATGACTCTTTGTGTGTTGGGACTATTTCGTAGCTGGAACAAGGGACCAAGGACCTGGTGCTGGGCCAGTTCAATTCTTTGTTCCTCCACTGACTCACCTTGTCTCAAGTGAGCCACCAAAGGTGGCAGCTACTTGGAGTGCACCTACTTGGAGGAGTGATGTCAGGCATAATTAAATAAAAGCATTAAAGACCAGCATTTAACCAATGAAAGGAGAAATAGATGAACAAATCATGTTATTATTTTTTTGAAATCTGCCTATAAAGAGACCACCATATTTGGAGGCCTGTAGATGTTTGGTTTTTTTAATAAGACTACTGACAGCCAACACTACTAGCATGCCATGTGGAAGAACTACTAAAGAATAAAATGGTTTGTGTAGCTAAGCGATAAAGCAGAGGTTTCTCTGTGGCAATTTTTCAAAACGTTGCATGGGGTTTTAACTATGTGACTCCTATTGACTTAAATGGGAGTCATGCAGCTAAAAACGCATACAACACTTTGAAAATGTATGCCTAAGTGTTTTGTCAATAGTCACATGTAAGTAATAAAATGGGATTCATTTTTTTCTACTCAAGACATATAAACATTATGTTTATATCAGCACAATTACTGACTTTCTGTGGCTTGATAGCTAGTCTTTAGTCATACTGTAATTGGCATCCTGATCACATAATGTCATTTTAATGCGTTCTTCAGAACACACATTACATTATTAGATTCTTGCTGTGAAAGAAGTGCGGAACAACTATATCATAAAAAACTGCAACAAGGCTAACTCAAAAAATCATTCCCCATTCAAAATGCAATATGGATCAATGTCTGAATAATAATTTTCTATAAACATTTTTAAAGTGTGAACACAGCTAATTTCTGGGGAAAAAAACCAGATCTGCTGCATACTGCCTATACACTGAGAAAAAGAGCATATGGAAAGGCCTTGAAAGGATTGTTTCAGGCAGTCAGAAGGGAAGAAAACTGTTCACTCACTAATTGATAGCTTATGAAACATTTCCATACCAAAAAGTCTTCTGTATTCTGATTGGATAGTAGCAGCCAACTATCTGAAAAAGCCCAGGTTTTGTGGTATGTCTCATTATCTGTAGTCTTTAATCACACCTCTGTTAACTGGCTGGTGCCCTTATCCTTCAGCAATTTTGAGAGGATAGACAAGCCAAAGGCTGGGACTTGTAAAATGGATTATTCTTTTCATGGTTATTGAGGAACAATTGTTCCTCAATACTCAGTCTGCTATTTCTCATTGATTGCAAAGCAAATCCTGAGCTTAATCTGACTCTCAAGCTATTAAAGATAATTTGTAAAAAAAAAAAGGAAAAGAAAGGAAAAAAAACTATTGCACTGATGAATTCATGACACGTAAAGAATATTTGAGAAGAACAGGACTAAAAGAGACTGAGAGGCCAGAGCTATTATGAAGTATTTAAAGTGGACACATGGAGGAAATGCTGGGAAGATAACATTCACAGGGGCTGGCTACAACAGTTACGAGAGGAGAGTATAAACTATTTCACTGTTTAATAACACCAGCTATGGAGTGATTACAATATTTGAAGATATTATCACCAAGTAGACACAGCTTTTATTTAGCCTATTTTGTAGTTTTGTAAGCAGAAAATATGAATCCTGGAATAATCATGTTAAGAGATTTTTTAGAAATGGGAAGTCAGAAGAGGAATTACAAACTTAGCCACAAAGTTCTGCAGTTATGTGTTAGCCTTGACCTGCCATTACAATCTGCTTCTGCTGAACAGAAGCTGCCAATTGTGTTGTTATGTGCTGATTTTATGAGGTAGACAAATACCTCCTAGAAAATACAAGATCATAGCAAGAAGTTTAGTGTGTTGAAAAGGCTTGATAATTTATACGGCATTTCTTGGGAACTCAGAATATAATGTCTCAGCACTGTAAAAACAACATTCTGAGGAAAAATTAAAAGAATAGGCTGTATTTGCAGTATATTGGGTGGACTATTATCCTTTATGAATCTTTCAGTTGTCTGGAAGATGAGAGATATTTGTCTGAGTATAAAACAAGTCAGGACCTGTGCTTTTACTTCCTAGAGAGAAAAAAAAAAAGAAAAAGAGACTGTGGAAGCCTTAACAGCTGCAGTAAGAAACATTACTTTAACAAAAATGGTCATAAATATTTGGTGTGGTTTATAAGATTTGATTATATTTTAACTCTCAAGTCATTGAAAATCATATGAAGTTCAACAAGAACAAGTATAAGGTCTTGTATGCGGAAAAACATAATCCAGGAGTGCAGCACTGCCGGGATTCACCTGGCTGGAGAGCAGCTCTGTGGAAAGGGACCTGGGAATGCAGGTGGACAACAAGCTTAATAGAGTGAGCAGTGTGTTGCTACTGTGGCAAAAAGTCAAGAGAGCGCTGGGCTGCAAAATAACAATATAAACATATATGAAACAACATGAAATTTTTGAATCATATGATGTATATCATTTTGATAAAACAGAAGATGGATTTGCTAAAAGTTAGCCACATCAGCTGTGAATTTATTTGCTTCTTTCCTGGAATATCTGCACTGCTGTCAATGACTGCTGCTCTGGGGGACCCACCTGTGTTAAATTGAAATCTCTTCAAGTGGAAGTATCAATAGGAAGCCATGGTCACACGAAACTTGGTTTAACCATCTGAGTACGTAATTTGCTTCTCCAGCAGCTTCTGCAGCCCACATTCAGCTCCTTGATGCTGAAAATATCCTGCCACTGGTACTTGTTCTGTCTAGTGTGGAGCTTCTGCAGTGTATTCTGAGTAAACTGCAGTCACAGAAGAACCGGTAGAGTGCTTATGAAAACAGATTAACCAGAAAAATTCTGAGTGTATTCAAATACCACAGACCAGCACAGAAGAGAGAAATTGCAATGCAAATTATCATAAAACACCTAACTTGAACAGGCTTCAGAGGTTTGCTACAGACTGGGTTAGTGCATAATCATTTCAGGCAACATATTTAGTGTAAGTCAATGCATAAACTCAGTATCAAGCTCACTACAGGTGTAAGCAAGTGTGACTTTAATTGAGTTGTGCCTGCTTGTACTAGATTTGGCCTAAGTTCAGAACGACTTTCAGCAGGTGCAGTTTATGGTCCTTCAGATGATATATCTCTCACCACAGCATAAAAATAAAAATAAATCCAAGGACAAACCGCATTATGATGACCACACTATACAGTTAGCTGATCTTAGTACAGTTGCATTTCTTTGTAACCTGGTTTTCTAAGGGTTCTGGTAGTCCAGTTCTGATAAAGGAATTTTCCACTCCTTCCTGCCCTACCCCAGTCCTCTCTTGCAGGCTGTTTCCTGACTGCTGGCAGTGGCTGCATTAGTAGCATATCAATGCTTCGTCCTGCAGTCCAATACCATCACAGATTCACTTTCAGAAACAAATTTGGCAGATTGTGAAAACAGCTCCTGGAACATGGACAGACTTTCCATTCCACAGCTCCAATATGGAAGCAAGGGCTGGGGCAGAAAGGGTCATCTGCAATGCTATAATCTCTGCACTGCACTGTTTAGACAAGGAAGACACTGGGCCATATGGGAACAGAGACAGCAGAACTGTTGCATTCTAAATCTTTGTCTTTGCTAGAGAAAGAAGCTGCCTTCTGAACTCAAAAGAAGAAAAAATGGCAAGTGAGAACATTGCAAAAAAAAAAAAAAAAAAAGAACGAAAGAGCAGTCTTTAACATCATCTAGTTAACTCAGATGAAAAAAAAGAAAGAGGTTCCTCAAACTATCTCCCAGTGCACCATGATCATCAGCCACTTTTTAGACTGACAAAATCAGCAATTATTTGTGACACAGAAAACACAGTGTGACATTACATCAAATCTAATTGTATATTTATGGTCCATGAAAACAAATACTTGAGAGGATGAGCTATAGTTCAGGAGAAGTAAGAACAACCTGGATTTCATTGTTGGGCCATGCATTCAAATCCACAGAGCTGCCCCACACAACACACCATTTTGTAAAACTACAAATACACGAAAGATAAAGCTGGTTTGTTTGGGTCAAAGCCCATTGAAGCCTGCTATCCAAAGGGAGCCTGGGGCCATTGTGGATGGTAGCCTGTGCCTTTCAAGCCAATTTTTTCCCTATGGTTTAATTTCATTCCTGAAAGCCAGAGAAGTACTAAAACTGAATGAGAGCTATGCCCAGCTGTCAGCGCCTTTCCTTCTTCCATCCATTAACACTCCCTAATCTGAAAAATCCACCAGCCCTATAGGTTCCCACACCACACACCAGTTATGCTGATTAGAAAATTCACGCTTCAGTATTAGTGCTGATTAAAAAGGTTTCCCTGTGCTTTATGCAGATGTTGAATATTCATCAACAGTGTCTGGTTTAAGAAATGATAAATAGCATAGGAAATCATTTTATAACTACATCAAAAACTTATTTGTAGTGTTCAGCAAGGTCCCCCTACAGCCTAGTTTATAAACAAATTATCTGAATTATTAATTTATCATTCAGGGACTGAAAAAAGAAAAAAAAATCCCAGTGGGTTATTACAGTCCTTCACAGGAAATGAATATCTCCTGGCACTAATGACATCATCAATAACAAGAAGTTTATTTCCAAGGAACTCAACTCAAAATTTAATTAACTGTATATGATATTTTCAAATTAAATATGAGTTAAGGGGTTCAGTACTTGGATTAATGTAACAGTTCTAAAGTAAATTTATTTTTTAGTAGATTAAAAACAACAACAAAAGCTACAATAAAGGCCCTTTTGAACTCCAAAATAAATATAAAATTTAATGGAAATATTCATTTTGTCTGTTGACAATATGGAAATTATTTACTTCTGTTTGGAATTCCCATTTGTTTAAAGGACCCAGCAAGAGCTCTTGTAGATAGGGAATGTAGCTCAGGTCAGTGATGCTGGAGCTGTGATGCAAAAGAAAATCTTACTAATGAAATTCCCATTTTCCTATACTTTTCTGGATAACAACAGCACTCAAAGTAAAGAGAGAGTAATCTACACTGCATGATGCCCATTTTGAAGTCATCTTTGAAATAACAAATCAGATATCCCAGACACAGAGAACAGAACTGCTTGAATCTCTACTCAGATTTCCTGTTTGTTATAAAAGACAGTTGGCCAACACAATAAAATGAAGACCTAATCCAAAAAGTTACCTTATGAAAGGAGAAATAATGACGTTCATATTTATGGCAATATAGAAAATGTAATTGATATTGTGCTGGGGAAAAAAAAAAACAAACAAAAAACCTCCAAAACCAACCAACCAACCAAAACACACAAAAGACCTGCAAGAAAAACCCTAAAGAAATGACAAGATTATGAAGATTCCTCAAACTTCAGAAAAAAATGAAAGATTAGATTCTAGAAACCTGTCTGATTTAACTATTTTGATATTCACGTACATGCACTATTCAAACAGAATCAGTGTCAAGTCCTTTTTCATTATTTCTTTTGGTAGAATTACATTTCTAAAGACAAAGGAACACCAACCAATGCTTCTTTAAGGCACTGAACAAATATTGAGCAAATTTTTTTTATGCTGAAACATCATTCATTTGCAAAAACAGGCAGGACAGATGTCAACATGAAAAGGGTGAAAAGTTATGCTCTGTCTTTCTTTTCAAAGGGAAAGAAAAATGCTTTTCTATTGTGAAAACTGCTTTTCCTTTCAGCTGCCTTTGACTCAATCTTCTTCCAAGGGAAACATTATTGACAGAAGAAGCAGGAAACAGACACTGATGTTTTGGAGAGTGAGGAGCAAATTGCTTCTCCACAGACCTTTCCGCAGTTTTTCCCTGAAGAATATATACCTTAAATCTACAAATCTAAAATGACAAAACTGACCAAAGCATCTTGCTTTCCCATTTCCTTATGGCCACCTTTCTGGTCATGACTTCTATGAAATGGGAAACTATGGACATAAAATCAATTTTCAAGCATTTTCTTAATAGAGATGGTGATAAAAACAAGAAGCCAGGAAGCAGTGGTAGAAAAATAGCCAATTTCCCTTTATGACTTTCTGTGAGACTGAAAATGGAGTCAGCAACAAGAACTGAAACTTGACATTCAAGAGATCTGCAGGGAAGCAGTATGAGAGGGCATGTAATTATGGAGGAAGCTGAAATTGTTCCTAGAACTTAGTAAACTATTTTTTATTTTTAGAAAACCATCATAACACAGTAACTTTTTATATAATGTTGAGTGTAAGAGAGGTTTTATGAGGCTGTTACAAGAAGTCACTGCAATTGTGTACTAATATGTAAAAAGAGGAAATTATATATCATCATAAGCACAGACCAAATAGCTGATGTGAAGCCAGGTGATAATTGCTAAAGTACATAAACGCAAAGTTATTGTTATTTTTACTGGTGGTAGTGACAATGATTGGTTCTTTTACTTTGGCATATTCCAGGAGCCACTTTGCTAGCCACAATGTACAAAGTATAGAAAAAGTTGTCTGTGCTAAGAATCAAGTGCTTTAAGGTCCTACTCTATTTTTCACTTTCCCAAGTCAAGGACATATTAAAAAAATCTGAGTAGCATCAGAAACTCACTAAAATCAGCTAATTGCAGAAGCATTTCTAATTTTTCACTGTATAGTTTCTATTCCCATAGTCCTGCTTATTTCATCATCCTAGTTACTTTAGCCATTGTAAACAGAAACAGCCATCAGCCTGAGATGCTGCTGTTAATTTCTGCTGCACAGATAAGTGTGGGAACCTGTATTTCACATACTTACAAAGCTAGCAAGAAAGAACAGATTGCCCAGAGAGGTTGTGGAGTCTCCCTCACTGGAGATATTCAAGATTGCCCGGACACAATCCTGTGCTCTGGGATGACCCTACTTGAGCAGGGAACTTGGACCAGATGACCCAGTGGGGTCCCTTCCGACCAGATCCATTCTGTGACTTCTGTGATTCCGTGGAAGGATGTTCCACCTTTCCAAAAGTATTATGACATGTTCCCAAGTACTGTGGAACAAACTCCACCAAGTCTTCAGGAATAAGACACAGGTTCTAGGGTGTTTGGATGTGCTAAATGCTAGATCATTTCAGAAATTTTAATAATTTCTCTTGAATACTGTACAGCTAGAAATGTAGAAATGTGTAAAGTGTACAATAGCTATACACAGGGTAAAGTATGATCTACAGTCAGTGATATTCTGTGAACAATTTATTATTTGGCAATGCCTGCAGTGAAGACACAACACTAGGAAGAAACATTGGGATACACACTGGAATCCAAGCAGGGAGAATCCGATTTTCTTCCCCTGTAGGCTTTGCTGGTGCTGTAAGCAATCTGAGTTGGAACTAATTCTTCCCAGATACTTGAACAGAGGCCATCAGAACGGGGCTGATTTCAGGAGAGACCCTAAATGTGCTACTGTCATGAAACCAGTAAAATTAATGTTCACTTACTTGTGGCTTTGCCAAGCATGAGCACTACAGCTATGTCAAATTCTTGCCATCTGCTTTGCTGGAAACAAAACTAAGACTGTACAGAACACTTTAAAATCCCTTAAAACATATTTAGGCAAAAAAACCTGTAATACAAAACTGATTTCAAGGGCAGAAAAAGACGGTATTTCCAGAAGTTTGCCGAGGTTGTATTTTTTCACAGAAAAAATCTAGTACTTTATACCATGTATATTGGCATAATAAGATCTTGTGCAGAATGGATATTTCAAATACACATGGAGTACTAAAAATCTAAATTATCATAAATATACTTCATATAAAATAAATACTGTGTGGTGTGTAAGATGTTGGCATTGTGCTAAAGCACACTGCAAATAATGTGAATGTGATATTTAGAATATATATAGGTTCGTATCAAGTTTCTGCAAAAATAATATAAAGTCTCTTATTTAAAATGTCTTCAGGGAAAAAGCAGAATATTAATTTTCATGGTACTTCATTCCAGTATTTTCATAAGTATTTTTATATGCCTATGTCTACATAAAAATGCTGTTACATACTAGGACCAATATAGTTGAAAACCTTCCATGAACTGAACAGAAATCTTTCCATCCCAAAAGTGCCAAATAAGAAGTCATCTCAAATGGATGGTAAAAAGCATAATTATGAGTGCATTCTAATATCTGCAATGAATTTATCTTTGAAAGCTTTTCATTGTTTGCATGTTATATTCCACTTATAAATAAAATTTTATAAGGTGCTGTATACCTCAAAAAGAGTATTAAAACTTCAAAGAAATATATATGTTTATTACGTTACCATGGACACACTATACTGCAGAAGTGTGCATAATTGTGATGGCCAAACCCCCCATATTTATAGAGTGTGAAATTATGAATTATTGTTTTCGTTACTTACAGCATTCGTTTAATTGTGCTTTTACATTTTCCAGTAAAATTTTCACAAAGACCTGTAGTCCGACAAACCAAGTTAAAGGCAGCCTTCAACACCAGGCCTTTTACATAAGCTGAACAATTACCAATATATTAAAATATGCCTTAAAAGCTTTATTGATCATGTATAACATATTTTGAAGGAACACCATCAGTATTAAAATAAGTAATGACAGTCTCACCTGTGACCCTGAAATATCAAACCTGGAAAAAATGGCAAGAAACCCTCTTCAAGGAGAGATATACTATTTTATCCTGATTCTGCATTTCAAGACACTCAGATGCATTCCTAGGCTTGTGCAGACTATTTCTGCAACCCAGACACACCAGGCTTTGCCTTCATAATCCAGCTAAAGGGCTGTGGCCTATGTCTAGTGCAGTAATACAGCTAATTCCTTTTTCTTAAATAATAATTTCCTTATGCCCACATTCATAATCAGCACAGATAAGATCACCGTCGCTTCTCACAGCATCACTTAGATTGGTAGGGACGCCAGGAGGTCTTTAGTCTCTCTGCTCAGAGCAGGGTTAAACACAGATTTAAGACCAAGTTGGTCAGGACGTTGTCCACTCTTAACAGTCTCCAAGAACACAAATACTGTAACTTCCGTGATGCTGCACCAGTGCTTAATTATGCTGATAACATCAGAAATTCTTATGCTTCAATTTATGTGCACTGTTTCCCATTCTCCCACTGTGCACTTCAGTTAAGAGCCTGGCTCTGTACTCTTAGTAGGCCCTAAAGTCCCCTGGAACAACATCTCTTGAAGAAGCTCTGCTCCTTCAGCCTCCCCTCACAGGATTCCAGCCCCCAGCCACCTTGGTGGCTCTTTGCTGAATTTGCTCCAGCTGATCAGCATCTCTTTCCTGTATTTAGGGGCCGACAACCAGATGCAGTGCTCCAGAAACTGTCTAACAAGCAACAAGCTGAAGTGATTAAGCTCTTCCCTTGGCCTAGTGGCTACAATCCTGTTTTTACAGCCAAGTACACTGTTAGCCCTCATCACAGCCAGGTGGAACTCATATCTAATTTATTGTCCAGCAGGATCCTCAGGGGCTTTCCAGCTGACCAGTACCCAGGCAGTCAGTCAGTGCCCAGCCTGCACTGGTGAAGGGGGTTAGTCTCTCACAAGTGCACAACTTTACATTTGTCTGTGTTCAGTACCATGAGGTTCCTGTCAGCACATTTGTCCAGCTTGGCAGGTCCATCTGGACAGCAGCACTGCCCTCATGAGTAGCCATGATGTCCCCAGAAGTTGTCATATGCAAACTCGATGAGGGTGCCTTCTGTCTTCTCCTCTAAGGCATTGGTAAAATATTAAATGCAGTCTCCAGACAGACCCCTTAGAAGTTTCATTTGTGATTAGTCACCCAAGGCAGAACATAGATGGTGGGCCTCTGCACTCTGACCAGCGATTTAGCTGACTTTTCCCTCACCTAATAATCTACCCATCAAGACTAATATTCAGTTGTGATAAAAAGGTAGGAGACCGTATCAAAATCCTGAATTCAAAGTGGATGACATAAATCCACTATGAAAATCTGGTTAATTTCTACAACAGAAATATCTGGATATCATGTTTTCAACTCCATTTGTGTATTCCTTCCTTCTATGTGACAGCTGCTCTATGTGATAAGGAGCTCCCCTTTTGAGCCACATTCCATCAACCATAGATCTTGTGCAGTCTAAAACTTTGATTAAACTACTTCACCTCGCAGTTGCTGATATAACCAGGGAGAAATCATAAAAATACACCTGAATATTCACCTAAATATTCAGAGATTAATTTCACTTGGCTACCCTTCCAGCCCTCTGGTGACTACTTTTCCAAATATGTGGATGATTGGATTTTGCAGAATTGCTATCTGAAAACCAAATGTGTGCTTGCACTTAGTGTATGGATAGCAGGGATGGTATGTTTCATTAGGGACAGAATGCAGCTTCAAGTACAGAGGAAGACAAAGATTTTTACAAAAAGAGTGGCAGACTCCTGGAAGACAAACTAAGTAGTTAATTCAAGATCCACATTCCCACATTGAAGCATTTACTCATCTGCCTACAATCCCCCAGAACATTTAATCACATTCATTCTCAAAAACCTACGTACATATTTAATTGCTTGATGGATCAGGGCTTTAACTGAACAGGGCAAAGCTGCAATGCAGTGGAATGACTAGGACACCTGAGGCTGTAGGACTCATCTCATCCAACATTAGACATCCAACATTTATAACAAAAGCATATATCTCAGCTAGTTACTATAGCCCCTGTTCATAATTAATGGAGAGAAATAGATACTTCTAGGGTGCAATTCATCAGTCTTACTTTAAACATCTGCTTTAGGAAGAGATGAATTGCATCTGTCAGGTGCATATTTTTCCCTGCTGGTTATAAAGGGCATCAAGGTGGCTACCTCACAGGCAGTACCTTTATTTTAATCCTGATCAAAATAAAGCCTCTGAATGGACTCAGAGGGCTATAGAAAACACTCCCAGCAACTTGTAGTTTGCCTCTGAGTCTTGTTCTGATTCTTGATTCCTAACTTTGGTTCCTACCTGCTGTGATTTGGTCTGTAGTTCTTAGTACAGACTATTCCATCCCTACAGATACATTCCATCTTACTTGCCCAAGCATTTGTCCCCACCTTGCCTGCACTGCCTGTTCCTGTTTCTGTCCCCTTACCTCAGACTTAAAATCCCTGGAACCCTAACCTTTGTCTGAACCTGTGTTAAGCTTCTGCCTTGCCTCTTAGGCTTAGAATATACAGATGCCTTGTCTTCTGGGTTTTCCTCGTGATTTCCATGTAAGAAATTTTCTATCTAGACCCTAGCATTGTGATTCCTTGCCATTCCTGACATTGGCCTTTCTTAATCACAGGCTCCAGCTTGCACATCCGTCTCATTTCCAGCCCGGTTTAGCAGCCCTATCTACCCATGTTCTATTTATAGCAATTAAGACGTCAGCCATTGAAGTAGGGGTAATTTTTGCCACATAATTTTATCTGTGCTATAAATTGCAATACGATTTGGTGAATAAGACCATTAAATGTTCATATAATAGAAATAGAAAATACAGATTGTGAATACAGCAATGCACTTCATGGGCCTTGAGCATAGGGACAAACCTACAAACAATATGTAGCTATGGCTGTTCAGATATTGACCTTCTCCTAAAAAACCTTAGTCATTTTTCCAAAAGTAGCCTCATGATGTTCTTCTTGTATCCTCCATAACAGTTCATCCAAATTTCTCTGTAGTCTTTTTTTACCTAGTATTTCTCTGCCACTTAGAATCAGTAACAGAAAATAATTGAGTAACTGTGTACCATGTTCCCTGAGTTCAGGAAACACTTAACCCCAGACAAAGCTCTCTTTTGGAAGTTCACATGTGCATTATTCTATCAATTTGAACTGCCAGCTGGAGCATCAGCTTTTCCAATAGCAACCAACTTCTGATGAGAAGCAACGAAAATGCTCCTCAATGCATCTGATATTTACAGATGGACTTTAGTTTTAGTGGCGTCTCCCTACAGGTAGTAACCGGGTGACTGAAACCCTCCAAAATCTCAAAAGAGCAACCATTTTACTATACTCCCCAAAAAACTGCTTTGCTATAGTACCCAATGAAAAATCTTAATATTTATTAGCTCTTGCAGTAAGCAGAGACCATGCTAAAATATGAAATTCAAAAGAAATCAAATTCTTTTTTCTAGTAGTATGGTATTTTTAATGGAAAACCCAACAGTTTATTAAATACAATTGCAATGAAATAAAGGAGAAGGGGGTACAGCGAGACACACCTTCTCCATCCTTGAAAGTGATAATACAACCATAGTAATCCATTTATCAGTGACCCTCTCTTTACCCTCAAAATTACACATGTATGTGCTTTTCTTTGTCTGATCAGTAAACTTCTAAACAAGACTCATAAAACCCCAAAAACATTAAGCTGTAGCAAATGGAAAATTGTTAGAAACACCTCAACTGCACCAATCCCCATCCCCCCCTCAAAAAATGAAACAGACAGAGAAAAACCCCAAGCAAGTTTATCCTTTCTAATATGCCTTTTGTCATTAGCATCCAAAGGGCCCTGCTATTGCCCTTTTCAGATACTTGAGTATGTTAATGTCCGTAATGGTGACCTAATCAGTTTAGGTGTATCATCCAAACAGTTTCACAGAAGCAATTGAGAGAATGTCGTTGAGGACTTGCAAATGCAGTGTGCTTCAGCATGTCTGCAGAGCAGGCCAGAGTGTGATGGATGGCAGTGATGTCGTACTCCTTCTTGAAAGCTACTGATCTCTTGCATAATATCACATTCTAATACAGGATTTCATTTGGTATTTAAATGGATAAAGCATGGAAGCACTGTTAGATTCAAGTTCTGTTAGGAGCTAGGAGATATTCTTCACATAAGACCCCCAATTCTGAGCTTGGGGTTAGAAGTTATACCCATAAAATATAACTTAATACAGCTTGCTGGCAAGGCATAAAGCTGTGTAAAAAGATAGGTGCTTGAGTTCTTGCCCTACAAATGACAGTATCTTGGATGTGGGAGCATGAGAAAATTCCTCCTGAACTGAAAATGGTTAATTGTTAAAGAACAGAACATAGAAAAAGAGCTTACAACGCCTTTTCATTATTTCTTTTATCTTAATTAAAAGAAATTATAGTCATGTAAGAAGAATCTATGGAAATGGCCCAGGATGATACTCTGATTTTATGCAAAAATGGCTGAAGAATCTGGTATTGATGAGAAGTAAAGCCACGTGCCAAGCACTTTCACTTATTTTTCCAGCAGTGGCTAACAAAATTACTAAAGGTCAAAGTTTTTACTAGGAGGCATATTACAATCTTTTATCTTGTGCACATAGTTAAGAAACACCAGCACTGCATGAACAAAACATCTTGATAAAAATTCTCCAGTTTTCAGCACCCCACTAGGTTCTTCAAAACATGTTTTAATGTGAGAAGGCAAAACGAAATGCAGAAACAGATGTTCTTCCCTCCTCATTTGTTCAGAAAACATTCAAGTTCCTCCCATCCTGTATAGAGATTCCTTTTCAAACACCATGTCTTTCATTCATTGGCGAGGAAATAAAAACCACATCAGACAATAATATATTTGTAATTGACAACAATAACAATGAAATGGAGACACTACAATGGTAAAATACCTTTCTAGGAGAACTATTATGCAAAATACCTAAGACTTGAAATTCTCTCTTTTTCTTCTCTTAGTTTTATTTATAGCTCTGCACTTTTTAATGCAGGGGACGTTTGGATTGAATGAAGCCGTGGGCAAAACACCAAGTCGAACCACAGTGAAGGTGAAAATGGCCTGTGCCTCCACCAAATTTCATGTATTGCTTTTATGGTCCTAAAATGTAGCTGTTATATCTTGCATATTTTTAAGCTCATATGACCTGAAACCTGTTGTGCAGTGTGTTGCAGCCCATGCGCCTCCACACTATGGAAAGCAGCACAAAGGCACATAGCTTGGAAGACACAAAAGCTAGCTGCAGCAGGAGTGGAGGACTGTGGAAAATGAAGAGCCCATCCAGGTGCCTTTTCACTAACACTGCCCAGGGGTGTGGCCAAGCCTCATCCTGGCAGCTCCACTGAGCACAGCCTAAAAACCCAGGAGGGGTCAAACAGGGTCCAAGACCATCCATGCAGAGCCTTCACTGGCTCCCTTGTCCTGTTTTGTTGAGATTCACAGACACAGTCTAAGAGTACGACTTCTTAATTTTTATAAGGTACCTTCCACCTTCATTCGTACTCACGTGACAATTTTATACTTTTGTGCTAAATTAACAATGAAATTATGTTCTAGAACTTCTTTCAGACAAATAAAAATGTGTCAAGGTCTATTTTGCCTATGATGCTGTTGCGATCCAGTTTAAACCCAGAAGGGCAAAGAAAATTATGTCCCCGTGTATAAACTGGAAAGAACTTTGAAGGTTCAAAATATACCCAAAAACGAGATTAAAACCAAACGAAGTTAGATGTTGGTGCCAAAAAGTTGATGTATTTTTTTTTTTAATAGTAAAAGAGGCAAAGAGAAAGAAAAAGAAAGAAATTGGGAAAAAAGGGGGGGGGGGGGGGCAGGGTGAGGTGACAGGGGTTAGGTGGAAGCATATCACTTATCCGAGGGTCCCAATGACATCTTGTTGCTCCCCTCCTGGTCTGCTCGTGGATTATTACACATTTGGGCCAGGTGGGAACACCCACCCACATGCCTCCCCTGCAGGGGCCAGTTTGACACTGTCCCTTGCAACACTGAGGGTCTGTTGCATCATCTCTGGTGCAGGGTCTGGGGACCCCTCTGGGGGGCCTTTGACAGGCCATGACACCCTCTCTGTCCTTCATGTGGGTGCAGCTTCTCCCCCAGTGAAGGAGGCCCTCAGCTGGGCTCCTGCACAGTGGAGGATGGGCAGTCACTGCACCTCTGACCAGAGCCTTTTCCAACACAAACCCAAAGCCTCTCCCTCCACCCTTTGGTGCAGGGGGTCTGTTCGAGCCTGGCAGCTGATAGCCCTGGGGCCGTCATCTCCACTCCTGAGGTGTTAAGCCTGTGCTTTGTGAATGTCCCCAGCCCTGAGTTGTTACTTTATCTTATCTTCATCAGGGAGCAGTCCAGGGCCTCCTGGAGCCCCATTGAGGGTCTGCTAGTCTCTGCACCTTTTGTAATACAGTTTTGAAAGTCTTTCATGAAAATGTTTAAATCAGAAACGATAATATTTCAGTCCCTGGGAGATGCTACCTATTTTCAAAAGGATTGGTTGAATTGTCTTTAAGACACCTACACTTAACCACACAGATTGGAATCCCAGTCTGTGAACTGCTTGTCTCGCTCTTGCACATAGACTTTCAAAGAAGTTCAGTGTTTGCTGAATAGTGTACTTCATGGCCTTCAGGGTTGTGTATGGATTAGTAGTGTTGCCTTGCAGCAGGTCTGCAAAACAGCTGCTGTAGAGGATCTAGCATCCACACTACAAATATTTCAGTGGGAAGTAAATTTAGACTGGTCCTTGCCTAGCTCAAGGGTTCAGCACCTGTTTGCAGTAAGTGTACTTTCAGCCTGCTTTTGGAGAACATGTTCCAGTTTAGTTTCATCTGAAAGGAACCCAGTTCATATTTTCCAAGATGATTACATGATGGCAACAATCCTTTTTTTAAACCCATAAACAATTGTACTTCAGGATACAGATGAACAGTTTGAATCAAATTATTTAATTTTGCGGGCAAGTAAAACTCGCAAAAATGCCAGTGGACTGTTTTGTTGATGTTTTTTATTTAAATTACTTTGAATTGCTTGTCAGGAACTACATTATTTTGCTGACAGCTAAGTTTAACTTAGGTCTTTATGGTGGAATTGAGAGGAAAAGGTAGGTAGTTCTAACCGTTGACTGATAAACAAGATAGTACTTTGCCCCACTCAACACTTTATCTCTTCTTTGTACATCACCTTTGCTCAGTGGAAGGATGTCATTCATGCTGTCTGGGACCAAATTTCCATATCCAAAATAAAACAAGAGGCTGTAGCCAGTCTCCCTGTGAGGGGACCACAGGCTGAGAAGCAGCCCAGTGGTAAGTAGGTCCAACAACTCAAATATCTTTGGGGGTCCAAGACCTTTCAGATGTATCATCTGGTTCTTTTAATGGCAAAGTGATTTACTTAATTTTTAAATTTCAGAAATGCAAGTGAAATCACCTCTACTTGAAAGTTCAAATCTCATTTAAACACAAGCTTGGGACTTCTTTCAACACTTGAAAGGCATTTTTCTTTTGTAAATGAGCACCTGAGCTGTTTTCAAATGACTTAAATGAGCATAGCTCCTAGGCTTTGTATAAAAAAACAAACAAGAAATAACTACCCTGAAAATTGTACTCTTACCCAATGGTAGCACTCTACCCACATGCTCTTGTCACACTCTGGAACAGCACCTCACACTGTTAAACATATTTTTTGCAGTCTCCACTGCTGAGAAACAGTTGGATGCTTCAGTTCTCTCAGTTCTTCAGTTGCTTTTATTCTTTCAGCTACATGCTATCATCATGAATTACCTAATTTCAAAGACCAGAAAATGCCTCCTTTTGTAATAAAGCTGTTCAAGATATTTAAACATTTTAAATTTTTCCAGATTTTCCAGTTTTCCAGATTATCAAGCATTTTGTCACGTTAGAATCTCACTTTAACACAGATAAGCCATAGCTTCATCAGGTTTTATCTTGCCCAAACTGAGCCGAGGGCAGACTGACTCACTGACTAGCATAGCTTTTCATCTCAGTGTCACCAACTGAAATTCAGCAAAGGTCATCACTGATAACCAACTGAGTTTTTGATGGCCTTTAGAAATTAGCTGATGATCTAGGTATAGTGACTAGTGGACAGGTGTTCTTATTACAAAAACCATTATACCAATTGATAACCTTCCTTACTAGACTCAACTGAGAAATGAGAAGCCAAATGAGCCACAGGTGTTCAACCACTTTCTCACATCAACAATTGGCACCTGAAAAATAAGTTTTAAGGGCATATTGCCAGGGGTTAAGTGTGTCCCACCTATTGTGAAACTGAAAGATTCAGACACTTAAGCTATTAGTCTATTACTTTTCTTTAATACCCTGCTATTTCAATTTTTGTTTTAGGAAAAAAAAAAGAAATAAAAGATACTGACTCAATATAAAATTCAAATCAGCTAAATCATCAGGGCTATTTAAAACATTCCACAGTAAGATTGAAAATAATGGGTGCAATAATATATAGTTAAACAGTATAGTTTTATAAGCCTCTACTAGTATCAAATTCTTGCTATTCTAATGCATTTTCTATGTAAGACTTTTTCAGTGGAAACCAAGACATCTGTGCTGTATGAGAAGAGACATGCTATGGAATTGCTTGCTGCAGCTAGATTTTAAATTCTATTTAAAAGAAGGTATCTTCATTAAAAGGAATGATAGAAAACCTTTGTCTCCCCTTTTTAGAGGAAAATGTCTTCTGTTGCTGTCAAATGTCATTTTAAGATGGTTATTTCTACTTGCCATGTACTCAGCATTGGAAGTTATTTTTCAAGTTAATTTTACAAGTTCAGTTAATTATCAGCCCTTTTAGACTAATAAAAGAGAAATTCTAAAGAGAGATACTGCTAAGGTTGGCTCTGGATGCCAGAAACTCATTGCGTCTTCCTGAAACAAGCAGAATACATAACACTTTAGCAATTTTTCCTGCACTGTACTTAAACCAGATTTCCCTGGGGCTTACAAAACTTGTGCATTTAGTGAAGACTTTAGTTCATTCATCAAACGCATGATATAAACCACTCTGTTATGCACCTTCAAATCAAAAAAGATGAAAAAGAAAGAAGAAAGAAAGGTGCACACAAAGGTAAGAGTGCTTACCGAAGGACATGCTTCTTAGTGCTTGGCTGTACAAAAACATGTTCACACAAACAACTGTCACAGCAATTATTTATGATTAAAAAACATGGGAATGTTGTGGTGACTTTGCATTAGAAGTCTTGTGTATGTCAATTGTTTTATTCATGATAAACAGATCATTTAGTTGGAAAAATCCCATCTGCCTAGATATATCTCTTATTATTTATGAGAACCATGTTTAGGAATGCAGGCAGCACATGTGCATAATTAATCCTGAAGAGAATTAGACATTGTTTGATTCACAGCTGAATGCAATTAGCATTAGGAAGTTTACATATGTTGGCAATAACACAGATTAGCAACTAAAGTGCTTGTTAAAAAATTTAACCTGAGGCTGCTGGAGCAGACCTCTCTTAATGATGCTTTAAATGTTGTTGATGAAGTAATAATCAATTTTGTTTTATAAATAGTAAATCAAGAATTTAGGTCTAATTAGCTGTGCTACAGATCACTTACATATCCAATGTACATGTGATGTGTGCTGTGAACTTTCTCTGAGTCTGGTGTGCAAACAGTTGTTAAGGGAAAGATGTGATCCCTTCTGTATCAAAAAGAAAGAAAAAAAGTCACAGATGGGGAAGAATGAGATGTCTGTGATGGGAATGACTCTATGCTTCTGGCACTCAAGAAGGAAAGAGCTTTTCCTTTGTAATTTCAGAGCTTTTTAACTGAAATACGAAGAAACAATGCCTTGTCTGCCTTTTTAAAATATAATAATTAGATTATAATTCACAGTCTGTGAAATGAAGCTCTCTAATGGAGAGGGAGGAGGAAGAGAGAATATAAGTGATGAAAGTGAGGAGGCAAAGTAAAATTGAGCTGTAATTGTTTTCACTTCAACTTTAAGAAGTTCAACATTAATTAAAATGTTTCTGCACCACTCACCACCAGATTGGCACAAAAGAGGGCTGGCTGGTATGTGCAGCTGCTGACTGGCAGGGATGTCAGCAAGGCAAAGCCAGGAAGATTACAGTTACACACCCACACACCCACACACAGGCACAGATATTCTAAAGATGACATTACAATTAGACCAAGCAGTTCTGGTTTCATTCAAGGAGTAGGTCAGAATTCCTCCCAGGTAAGAAATTCATGTTTCCTAAAACAATTTGAAATTGTTCCAAGATATCTTTGCCATTCTTTATCTCAGAGTTTGTTTTGATTTTCTCATTTTCAGTTATGTTTATTTGTATGGGAAATGTCCAGAAAGGTAAACTTCAGGTCAGCACCTACCGTGACCTAAGAGCCACCAGGAGCTGGATCCATGAAGAATTTTCCTTCCTTTCCTTATTGACTTCTTACCCTCTAAACATTTCATCATGCAAACAGGTGCTGTTGGGGGGTGTATTGTGCAGTCCCTGTAATCACCTTTTATACATCCAAAGAGCAGGAGAGGTACTAATTACTATAAGTGAGTTACATTAAAGGAGGGTACTGAAGCCCCAGCTGCTTCTAGCAGATTCCTGTGAGTCCCCACACCAAGTAAAAGGATGAGTATGCCTATAGGGTCAAGCCTTCCCTCCCTGGCAGCCTGGGAAGCTGAAGTCAAGGTGGGATGGATAGCCAGGAAAATTTTTAAGTAGCTGAAGGAAGAGGGAGCAAGCAGAGAGCCAAAACTGATGGGACTTTGCTTTCCAAAGAGCCGAAAGAAACTCATTTTGCGTGTGACAACACAAATTGGGCACTTCCTTACTCACTCACCTACATCACTGCCAGAGACTAAATAATCTTGAAATTGAGTCAGGGCTAAAGTGGAAAAGGCATTTGGGCTCCTAAAAATGAGAAGCAGGCATTAAAGAATGAATAAGAACTTTCGTCAGAGGAAGAGCGTGGAGTGCAGAGCAGCTTCGATTGGCCATGCATTCTTCAGGGAGTCATGGAAAAGAGCAGCTGGCTCAGAAGATTCCCCTGGTGAATGGCAAACTCTCCCCATATGTCCAGAGGGAAGAATTGAAGGATTGAAAAATTGAGCCTGGGGAAAGACTGCACACGTGCAAAGGCTGAATGGCTTATTTTTAAATGATTATAAGTGTTGCAAATTTGTAAGTGCTGCTCAATCCCATGATTAATATCCATTGTATCAGTTCTGTAGGCTGTGTGGGGACCTCATGATGCTCCTCTTAGTCACTTTGACTGATCAGACTGTATCATCTGAGTTTTTGTACAGCAAAAGGTTGTCTGTATCCAAGCTTAATTCTCAGTATTTTTTGTGTTCAAGTCCTATGAAAAACAGATGATTCTGAGGAGGCATGACAGTAGCCTGGTGCAATTTTAAGAAGTTTCCAAGACACCCCCTGTGTTTATCTTTGTTTGGCTGATAGAGCCAGATAAAAGGAACAGATACCTTGTATGTTAGAAGACTGAAGTGAATTAATAGACTGCTGTATCTCACAAAAAAGGAAGGAAGGAAGGAATTCGGAAGGAAGGAATTCGGAAGGAATTCGGAAGGAATTCGGAAGGAAGGAATTCGGAAGGAATTCGGAATTCGGAAGGAAGGAAAGAAGGAAGGAAGGAAGGAAGGAAGGAAGGAAGGAAGGAAGGAAGGAAGGAAGGAAGGAAGGAAGGAAGGAAGGAAGGAAGGAAGGAAGGAAGGAAGGAAGGAAGGAAGGAAGGAAGGAAGGAAGGAAGGAAGGAAGGAAGGAAGGAAGGAAGGAACTGACTTTTCTTAAGTATACAGGGCAGCTGGGCTCTGACTGATGTTTACAAAAGTAGACATGTTTGAAGCAGCACCACATAGAGAAGCATGAACAGTTTAAGGGTTAAGCAGGAAGAGCCTTAAGAACCAACAAAATTGGAAAAATATCAACTCTAAAATGCATTTATTACCTTTTTCTGAAAAGAAATTCTCAAAAGCTAAACAAGGGATAACTTCTGTACAAGGTGCACGAGAAAAATAAGAATTAAATCGTAAGGAATATCAAGAGAAGTAGCAGTTTTGATGCACCATAGTGAACAGTTTCACTGCATTCAAACATTAATTGTAGCAATCTACTGGGTAATGAGAGGAACTTTTCTTGTTCTCATGCTGTTCTTGCTTACAGACGAAGGAGCAGGTTTCAGATCACTGGAATTCCTACAGTGCTGGCCCTTGCTTCTGTTTATGAGTTGAAACAATAAAACCCTTAAGCAGATGCCTGACTTCAGAATCTTGAGTACTGCTGTTCGATACTGAAACACCATCCTTGATGTGTATTAATAAATCCATGAATAACAGGATTGTTTATAAACACTTTTCTCATCAAAAGAAATCAAGCTTCCAACTGACAGAAATTTGTTGAAAAACAAGAACTTTGCACTTCTTCCTTCTTCTAACATAACATGCTCTGTAAGATGAATAAAATAAAAAAAGGAAAAAGAGCACTCCTTTTCTTCAGGTGGTGCACTGTGATATTCTTTTGCAGTTCTTTGCTGCATGCACTTTGATAAGTTAAAAATACCTCCAATGTACACAAAGAGCAGCTAAAGAAGATGCTATTTGCAGAATAGCAGGAGCAACATATTACACTTTCAGCTAATTATAATAATGTGCATATTTTCTGTGAGCAATAGGAAGGGATATCACAGTTTAAATTACTCTGTGTTGGCTTTAGGAGGACAAACACTTGTTGTTGACTGCTACTTGATCTGTCTCATAATTCTGTTATGATGACAAAATAAAACTATACTTTATTCTCAATTTCTGTGATCTTTCACCTAGATAAGAACCAACACCTGGCATCTTTTCAAATTTTCTTTTTTTCTTTACATCAGTGGCAAAAGTTAAAAAGGTAACATGAAAAGAAAGATGAAAAAGGAATGCTGTTCAAATTGAAGGACTGCAGTTTCAAGTTTCAATCCTGTATCAAAACATCTCCGCCTCATCTTCTTTCTCAGTCATCACAAATGAAATAGTACAAAGAAGTACACAAACATCAGGACAATGCTCTGTGTGTACTGCTATCCTAAAATCACAGTTACAAAATTATACCTGACATATCAAAAACTGACACTCATATCCTCAAGATTTTCTTCTGTTCATTCCCATGGACCTTCTTTATTAATAAATCTGACACATAAAAAGCATCTGTATGACTAAAGTGTCAGTTACTGGAAAGACCGTTTTGATCTACTTCTTAACTTTTAGAAGAAATATTCTCTTTTTTATGAAGACAGAATCCGTTCACTGACTGCCAGCTTTCAAATGACCACCTCTTGAAGTTTAATTTTAAGTTTTAAATAAATATTGTATGCATGCAGAATAATTATGATGCTCTAGAGAGACTGTGTATAATGACATTGATTCTTTTTTATCTAAAAATGCCAAACCCTTGAGGCGGCACAGCCTGTATTTGCCACAGATATATGGAGGTTCATTCTGCATGTTAAATTATAATAAGATCTTCATGTTTCTGTCACTAAGTCAGTAGTGAAACTTCCATTGTAAACTTCAATTTTCAATTGCTTAAAACTTACTGGTAAAAATTCTTTGGCCACACATTTGATATGCAGAATTTCAGCTGTGGAATAAATTCTACTACAATAAAAGATAATTTGTAAATTCTGATATAATACTGTGTAACTACTGAAAAGAAAGCATATTTGGTTTGGATGAATGTTAACAGTCTTTCACTGATAAATGTTGTGGACATATTATTCATAAAAATATACAGTTAGTTCAATACAAAGAAAAACTGAAATTGCTTATTTAAGTGTGAAAATTGGCATTTGTGCATGCAAATCAGCTCCTTATTTTATTTCTATTTAGTATATCTAAATAAATGTTCTGATTTCGTAATTAATCCAATCTCCCAAATTACTGCAAAGCCATAGACAAAATTCAATAATGTAGATAAAGATAAAACCAAGCTCATTTTTTTAACCTGTTGTTTGGTTCACTGCTTAGGTTAGCAGTCTTTCTTCAGAAAAAGCTATTTCTTTTACTGAATATATATTTGATCATTCATAATATTTACAGATCCTTTAAAAGAAGACCAATGTCTTGAACATCTGCATTTGCTTTAAAACTGCCAATAATGATCATCTTACTATATTATTATTAATTTTTGTTCTCCATATTAAAGAATAACAAAGACATAGTTAATGGTATTGTTACTATTAATAATGAAAAATCCTTGATAACAATAAAAATTTCAGTAAATACAGAATTAATGGAGTCCTTCATATCACAACCCAAAATAAACCTTTTGGGAACAATCATCGTGCAAGCATTGAGAATTGGGGGAAGAAGGCTCTGAAGACTACAGTAAGTACCCATAAAAAATTTCCTTTGCAACCTTAGCTTTCATTGACTTCCTTTAACGATTCATTCCTCATATTTAAATGCAGCTAAAAATTATTCATCTAATACTATAATAGATATTGATATGAAACTCCTACAGAATTTTTGTTGGGTGAGAGATGGGCACATTTGGAAAGCAAGTCATTACAGCTATCTAAATATCTATTTTACAGTAGGGGAGGACGTCTGTTGACATTTAAACCTAGCAGATTAGATGCCTAACTTTTAGGTGGTTGTTCTTAAAAGAGACATTCCTGCCTTAGCGTTTTGGAGTGGATAATGGCATTGGAATAATAATAATATCCTAACGTTTCAGTAGCTATTTCTATGCAAATAATTCAACTGTGTTTAGACAAAGCTGAAGTCTAGCAGAAAACCCACCAAAACAGGCTGAAATGTGTAGACTAAAAGTGCAATTCTTCTCCCATTACATTTCATATATGGTTGGCTCAAATTGTTTGGTTTTAGGAAAGACAAGAATCAAGTGCCTCTCACCTCAGAAGGCTCACAAAAATTCTCTCCAGAAGAACATACCATCACATGGACAACAGTCTTCCCCCTGCAATCAGGTTCCTTTCCCATGGTCTTGCCATTCAATCCTCAGCCAAAGTCCAGAAGGACTCACTGCTCTCCTTTTGTTTCATAGAGTGGGATTGATCTCACTTACTGTTCTCCACTTGAGTTAAGCAACTGAAGTCCTTGTATGCTCATGGAGAGAAATGGATATTCCGGAGAGTAATTAATTTGACTTATATTTCGTAACTGTCTTGAGAGAGGATTAGTCATACTCTAAAACTAGTATTTCTTTACACTGATTACAGAGGGAATATAAACTATATAAACTATTCTTGGTTATGCAGATATCTGTGTCAAGGACCTCTAAAGTTAGAGTTATTTAACACTATTAAAAAAAACAAACGAAAACCAGAAAAATAAAACCCAAAACAACAACCCTGCATCCCCAACATCAGAAATAACCACCCACTAATTTCCTTTGTTTATTCATAAATTCATTTCTGATTTTACTTTAAAAGTTTTGTGAGTAATATCTCTTTTATTTATTGCTAAATTCATTTAATGTTTCATGCAGTACATTTTTTCATCACATATTTTAAATATTTCTCTGCTCTAGACACAACTTCAAGAGAATCACTGTTGGACATGCAGGTAGACAAAACATAACTATCTCCCACATTCACCCCCAAGTGCTGATCTTTAAACTTCCTTCCCTCTAAAAACAAAAGTTTCCATGGGTTTCCAGTTTAAGGTGTTCGCATAAACAATTGAAAGTATTCTGACCCAGCTTTTATCACTGTTTTAAAGCAAAATTGACCACTGATTTTATGAAAAATTGCTCCAGAAATTTTTTAATGATTTGCCCCAGTATAGATTAAGATGAATATCCTTGTTTGCAATTTTGTTTCTAAGATCCACTTCATTATTAGTATTCATTGCAATTATACTGAGTATAATTGTTTTGCTATTTATGTGGCTGTCAGAAGGATTTTTATAGGCCTTCCGTTATAATTAGACATACATTAATAGACATTTAAAGCATGTTACCATGTTGCGGTGAACCATGGCCAAAGCCAGGGTTGGCTGGATCAAGTGGACCCAAAGGTCCATTGGTTTGATGCTGCCACAGCCCAAAAGCCCTGAGCATTCACAAGGCTGTGAAAAATACATAAATCCGTGCCTTGCCATTGGCCGCAGCCCACCCCTCCCCTTATTTCTCACATTTGGTTGTATTTCCAGAGAGTTCTGTGTTCTTCGGTTGTTAATTGGTCCTTGTTACTCCTCCCCGCCTACCCCTTCTCCCATTTGCTGTAATCCCTTCTCCCCACCTTGGTAACACCCCCTGGCTGATGTTCCATTGGTTACTGTGTGTTTTCCATGCCCCAATCGTGGAAGTACAAGACTCCCTGGAAGCCACATGGCTTCAGCTTTTCTCTGTGAATTTTGCTCCCTAATAAACCCCTTCCTCCACAAGGAAGTCCCTCCGCCTTTTTCCTACCTGCTTGTGCGCCCTCGCCACCAGTGGCCAAGGCGAGCCCGAGCAGGTGCTTCGCAGGCCCCCTGGCGCCACGGTCGGTCTCCGTCCGCCCGCGCTCGAGGCAGGCGGAAGATTGCTCAGTGCCTGGGACAGCGTGCCAGCTGGCATGGGACCATAGCATTACCATTTTTAATAAAACTTGAAGATGTGGTCTCCTAAAAAGGAAAGGGCCTAATAGTGAAATGTGAACACTTCATTTTAAGATACGTAGTTTTTAGGCGTGACATTCCTGTAATTGGAGGTTTTTGAATATCTTTGTTTGCCTGAATCCAGGACAATGACTTGGATTTAGTTAATGATGTACTCTCTATTTATCTTCACTCCTAAACTGAAGTACAGTGTCCCCTTGAAGGGTATTTGGTCATCCAGGGCTCTCCAAGACAGCAATAAGTACATCAGATAACACCATTATAATTCTAGAAAGCTCCAGAAAACCAGTAGACCAGTATTTCAAGTCCAAGAGGGGGAACTTTTTCCCTGGGGACTTTTATGGCAAGGTTTCCTGGTTTACCATTTGCGTAAAGAACAGACATTATATCCATAAGAACAGGCTTGGTGATTATCCATCATCTACTGAATTTTAGATAGCCTAGAAAGTTCTCAATAACTGCTGTTAGAAATAACGTGTCTCTCATTAATGGAGTAAGTAAGGCTATCAACCACATTGCACTTAATTGTTTAACTGTGCTGGTTTATAAGGGAAAATGTTAAACAGGTACATTGTATTCAGTCTCTATTTCAGAAGCACACAAAGGCCAAGGAAAGGGCACTGAAACAGTGCCAGAGCAGTCCCTCTTTCTCTAAGCACACCATTTATGAACGTGTATATGTGAGGTAAATGAATCTCTTCACTCTTCCGTATAACATGAAGTATTTGTAGAAGAAAGGTGAAGAACAGCCTTTCTGAAGGTATCTTATAAAATGGTGGTTAGGAACCCTTCCAGGGATACAGGAAATGTCTTCCAGGCTGGGAAGAAGGATAGGACAGATCCCATGTGTTCCTAGACCCACTCAGAGGCTATCCAGAAAGGTCATTATCTTCTTCTGGTAGTTTTGTGAAGTTAATCCCATAACAGAATTTCCAACCAACTTGTTTTAAATTAATTAACTTCAAATCAGCGAGCCTTACTTTTTTAGGAAGAGAGCATTTGCCAAAAAGAAATTGTGATGTTTTAGCACAAAGATAAAACAACAATGCGACAACACTTTCCTCTCTGTATAGGAAGTCTTGTCGTAAAAACACTCTTATTACTACCTAAGTTTAGAAACAATTTATTGCTCCTCAAACCTGCATGCCTTAAGCCAGAACTAAGACTGCACATAGCATTGGAGCTGTATATGACATCTGTGTAATTTTTTTCTTTCTTGGTGTTATATTGCAAAATATCCCTATGAAGTCATTTAAGGGTTTTTTCGCTTGTGTTTTCCTGAGAGGGAAAGGGATGAAATTCTGTGATGGGCTTTATCTTGAGACCCTATCAATCAACCTATTCTGGGGTCAGGCTCACTTTCTAAAAATCTTTCCATGGTTTAAAGATGTTGTACATTTTCCTGTCTCAGGTCCAAACTAGTTATAACTAGGAGGAATCTTGCAAAAAAGTTGAACAGTATCTTCAAACAGGCCCAAAACATTTCAAAACCTCTTGCTGCATTTTACACAGACTTCAGTATGTTAAAATAATAGAACATTCTAAGGATTAGCTAGCAATATATGAAAATATTATATCATATCTCAGTTCAGATTTGTATTTTGATCCAAATTTGTGTTTAATGGTTTATTCTAAAACAAAGTAATTTTAATTACTGCATAATTTTGCCTGCTAGATAAAAAAAAGGTGTTTAGGTACAGAAGAGTTTCACAACTCTTTGTTGTACCTTATGTTACATACAGATGTAAGCAAAAAGAAAAGACAACAAGGAAAATATATGTTATAGTAAAAAATTAAGACTTAAGTCGTGCTTGCCAGGCAGGAAGTTCAAGTATCTCTCAATACAGTGTGAGATGCCTTCAAATGACTTTCCAAGTAAATGTAGTATGGACTAACTTATTTATACTATAACTAAATTATTAGTTCTTTCATGGAATGAAGAGGTATCTGAAAAAAATACAGCAGGACATTTCAGAGCCTTAAACAAATTAGCCTCTAAAGACTTACAGTCCAAAGTGAAGACAAAGATCAATTCAATTGGTCTTTTTAATTTTTTTTCCCCTAAAAGCTAGAGATTTTATATACTTATAGAAAGTAGAGAAATAAATTTTAAAAATCAGTCAATAAACTTTAAATCATAATAATTAAGCCACTATCTCCCCATATATTCCCCTTACTTGCAAATCAAGAAAACCTAAAAAAAAATCTTATTCCAACATATCATGGATTACCCGCTAGAAAATTCATTATTTTCTAGATTTTTTTGCTTCAGCCAAGGAGTTCTGCCTTGGAGTTCTTCCTATTATTATTATTATTATTATTATTATTATTATTATTATTATTAGCCTTTTCCCCCCCTCATGTTTTTAACAAAAGAAGTAGCATTTCCAGAAGAACAATTAGATTGTTTTGTGTCACTAGACTCCTAGGGGATAGTTTCAGAGCACTGCTGTAAGTAAGCCTGTAGGACACAGTTTCAAACAAACTACATTTCTACAAAGGGATTTTTTTCCTGTGCCATGTAATGCAGTGGGGATGTACGTATTCAGGGCAAGGAAAGAAAATTAACAAATGGAAGAAAGACAATAAACAAGTGTAATGGTCTTTAATGGAACTCTTGTCTAAATGCGCTTCCCTTAAAAGTGGTAATACGTAAGTGCAAGTCCTTAGCCTAAGGTATGTCTTGGTCTAGACAGAAGCAGAAACTCCAGGTCAGACATATGGTGACTGAAAAAGTGCATGTTATTTATTCATATCTCTTAATGTGAAATGTGTATTTGAAGAGACTAAAAATCTCTGAAAGAGCCAATTACTCTCAGCTTTTTAATTCTAGCAATACATTTGGAACATTTTCATTGTTCTAAGGGTTAAAAACCTCACCGTGACAATGATGAGCCTTATTACTCAGTCAAAGTAAATGGATCACCATATAACCTTTCAGAAATGTTCTTCCTTAAGCTATTAAAACATTCCATGCCCTTAGATGACAACAATTTCTCTGCCTTTTGAAATTTCTTTTCTATCCTGCAGAGTTCATAGAGATATGCTTGGTTAAAATCAACTTATATAAAACTATGCACTGTAAATTCTGACACTTCTGTTTGAATCTCTTTTCAAACACTTGTCTTTGCTCACCATAATAGATGTCAGTTCTTCTGATGTAGTTCAAGCATGAGCTTCATATGAAGACTCAGCTATGTCTATTGCATTTCTGAAGCTACTACTCACTGAAGTTTTGTGCTGTTTGACATCAAAGATAGGCAAGAATCACCTGCTGAGTTCACATGCATGGAGCAAAACATCTTCAAATCACTTGTGCTAGACAAAAGTTTTTCATATTAAGCTTTCACTATCGTGGACTTAAAGACAAATGTAGTCCTTGTTAAAGTTGCAGCATCGTGTTATTAAACTATGCATCTGGGCCTCTTGATTTATAGAAGTTTTAAGACAAAAGATAATAATTTGGCTGATTTATTTTTTGGCATCAATTGCAAAGCATTCTGTTGCACAAAAAAATTGTTTTTCATTCAATATGTAGTGATTTAGCTTAAAGGTAAAAACAAATTGAAAGTGTGATATTCTCTAGCTTAGAAAAAAGCCACTTTTTCAAACTTTAATAGCTGACTTTTTTTTATCAAATGGAAAACCAGAAAGAAGCAACAGCTAAAATATATATTGTATATAAGGAATGTAAATTAAACAAATTCCTATTCTAAAAAGTTCACAAATCTGTTTTTTCTGTAAGTTTAATCAAATAACATGCTGAAAAATGAATAGAATGTAGAATAAAAAATATTTATAAAGGATCAAGAACTACTTTATAATGGATGTGAGTCTAATGGATGCTAATCACTATAACTGTGCCATAGTTTTTAATCACAGTGACTCCAATGATGACTCTGTATGTAAACCAGATTCAACATGAATATGCATAGGAATTAGATTTTGGAACAGTTGTGTATGAAAAGTGTTTATAATTAGCCCGCATTTAAATGTCACCAAGTGACTGCATTAAGTGCAAACCAAAACACAACAGGGCGTGTGGCTGTTGTGAGATAATTGAATGCCTTGGGTGTGTCAGCTCAGTCAGCAGATGCTGAGATGTAGTTGCCAATTTTAGCAGACCGATGATTTTAGTATTGTAGGGCCTCTAGTGTTTTTTATTCAAGTGCCTTGAAATGAATTTAAAAAAAAAAATGTTTTTCCCCTAGTATTGTTTTTCCATTTCTTTAGTATACAGATCCAAAAGAGCCAATGTGCCTAACACTTTCCAATCTCTGCTGTTGTTCCATAACCTCAAGGTTAAAAGCCTAGCACGGCAGATCATTAACTCACTCCTGACTATTTAAATTTTTGGTTACTGTATTAAATTCCCTCTTTGGCAATTTCACTATTAATATATTTCTTGCTTTAAAAACATTTTATGTTTACTGAGGGCTTAATGTCTTACAAATAGACAGTGTGGTTAGGCTGTATTAGGTGCTTATATGTACATACAGATAGGTTCAGAGCATGATTTTTGTGGTTTATACATGAGTCAGGACCTTCTAAATCCCTTTAAGGACTCTAGCACTTGTTCTGGTGTCACAGGGCTCAGAGCTGTTCTCAAGTATCATGCATTCATTATAGTTTTGTTCTAATGACATCTTGCAGTGAGATGCCAGGAGATGAACTTACCTTCCTTTCCATGCGTCCCCTCCTCAAGTCTTGTTTTCCATGTAAAATAAATCCATGCATGTTGGCTGGCAGGGAACCAAGTCTGCCCCAGCAGTAACTGTGTTACACCTGAAATACTTCTAGAATATCCAAAATCTTAGGACATACCAAATCCCAAATGACAAAACTTTGGAACAGACTGTTTCATTGTAGGATTGAATACACAAACACATGAGAATCTGCCAGTAAAAGCCTCCTAGACCTTACAGACCATAATATGACCTTAATATGCACAAATTAGGTTTCAAAGCTGGAACTATAAAATATCTTGCGAAGAACAGTTGTGTTAAGCAACACAGAGTAGGAAATCAGGTGTTAAGGTGGTTGAGACAGAATATGGGCTGCAGATTATGTTGGTTTACTTAAAACATAGACAATGTCTTGCCTTTTTAGTTGTGGCTCCTTCAGATTTGTCAACATTAATTTAATATCCTACTCTTAACGTGAATTGTGTTCAATATGAGGCATTTCAGGATGCATTTGAGCCCGTGCTCAGATTTAATTAGAAATGAGAAATATAGCAGATGGAGAGAAATCATTGTTGCACAATTGGGCCATAATGCAAAGAAATTTCTCTTAACAGTTGACAGTTAAGAACTGTCCAATTAGCAAACCACAGCAAAAGAAAAATGATCTACAAATAAAATTAAAAAGCAGGATAACAGCTGCTCCAATTCTCTAAAAAAATCTCTTATGGAAACAAGGCAAAGACTAACCATTACACCAAATACCACCATGAAACAACTAGATTGCAGTACTGGTATTAGAGTTTAGTATCTATGAAGCTGCTACAGAAGTGACCCTTATATTTGGCTTTCCTGTCAGAGGAACTCAAAAGAGACATTCTGTTATCAAAGAAAAAAATTCAAAGGGAGTCTTCTACCATTAGTTTTGCATGGTATAACACTGATTTCCCCATATTTTACACAACAGAGGCAAGGTTCTGTACTCGGGAATAGTATTCTGCCCAGATGAAAATATTTTGCCTTTAATGAGCTTTATACACCCAGTCATCCTAACATCTGAGTCCACAATACACAGAAGTAAGCAACACATTAAACTAAACTATCCACAAGAGAAAGCACAAAGCAGCAACAGCGGGCGGGTCAGCAATCCCTCATTTGTGAGGTATCAAAGGCTGTTGATAGATCTAATAAAATTACTCTGAACATCTGACCTTTGTTCATGGCCAGAAGGAATGCAGTTATACAATCGGGGAAGGGAAACCACTGGTGACAAAATGCAGTTTCAAATAAACTATGCTTCTACTGGCAATTTTTCTTTATCCACTATCATGTAATATGCAGAGGGCTGCACAGTATGTACTTAGAACAGGAAATGAAAGTGAAAAAAATGGAAGCTAAAACTGATGCTAACAATACTTAAATTGCTTAATGGGGATGCTGTGTACATACTCCCTCAGGCAACAGATCCTTGTAAGTGTTTAGAGCTCCTAATTGTACCGTATGTCTTAATAAACAGCAGGTTACAGAAACTCCAGGTCAAATGTTAGACAACAGAGAGATTTTGCCTATAATTTATTCAAAAGTTTGATTGTATCATTGCACATTAGTAGGAAATCAAACCTCAGAGTTATGAAACTAATTGCTGCCAAACATCTCTAAAGTATGTGTTCGTGTGTGTGTATTTGGATAGAAGTATATGTGTGTTTTTGCATGAATATATATATATATATATATATATACACACATTTGTGTAGCTGTTATTACTGAGGGCTAAAGGCGTCACCAACAGACAGCAGCAAGATTTTCTTATGTCTGTGTTCTATTTATTTGATAAGTAGAACAAGAATTTAGCATCCAAATATTTCTTTTTTGATCAAAAGATTAGGAAATCTTATTAGATTATTTTACATCAGACATAGTTTCTCTGCTCAAGTAGTTCTCTACCTAGCCTCCCTTTCTGTTTTGATGGGTTAAACAACAGTCCTATAATCACTCCAAGGATCTCTCCTGCAAAACGTCTGTATCAGAGGATCCAACACAAGATGAACAAACTGTTTAAAATAACTCGAGCTTCCTTTTATGCAGACATGCAGGAAGGAAATTTCATGAAACAATACCAAATAAATACCAAAGTTCCCTTGGGTTTTTAGGGTGTTCTTCCACAGGTTTGCAGATTCCCATGCTGCTCTGCTTGTGCCGCTGTCTCTGGAAAAACTGTGTCCGTCTTGTTGGTGAAGTACTCTTTTGATATCCTACTAGGTTTTTCTGAGAGAGAACCTTTGCTCAAGCTTCAGAGCTCTCTGGGTACAAGAAAGCTCATCACTGACATAACCTAGACACAATTAGCACTTTGACAAGTAGGTATTACAGGAGTCACTGTCATTTCCGGGAATGCTGCCTCCACATTGACTCCAAGGATGCTAAAATGCCTTTCATTTAACTGAGTACCTTTGTGGCTATAATGTGAATTTATGACATCAAACAATTCACAGGGACATGTTAGGCAGATGACTGAAACACATACAAAAGTGCATGGGTGATGTAGATAACTAGGTTTAAGACTGTTTCCAAACCTGCTTTCCATTTCCATCCTGTTAGGAAATATGAATAATCTTCATAAACATTTTGTGGATTGGTGTAACACAGCTTAAAAAGCCAAAGGACTAAGAGCTGCCCTATAACAATAACAGAGAAAAAAGAAATTACAAACCTCTGATTCCATCCCTTCCATAATTTAAAAATGAAACAGAAACCTTTGAAGAAAAGCTGCTTTTTAAGTCCTCCTAAGTTTTCTTGAGTAAGGTTAAGGAGACAGTTTATTAATTAAGGAAAATAAATAGCTTATTGAAATTGTATAAATTTTATGATATTACTCTTAAACCAAATGCAGTTTAGAGCTATTGTGTACCTATGGCAATTACTTAATTTATTATTTAATTGGCATAGGTGGTTTCTACAGAAAATCTCTCCATGTCCAGACTAAAACACAGAAAACTAAACAGAACTAGCTAAAATTTGTGAACCCAAGGAACAGCATCCTTTTAAAGAAATCTTCCTATTCTGTCAAGGAGTGCTGCAGGAGATCTGTGCCTGTACTTTTTTTAGAGCACTGATGGCCAACACATCCAACTTAGAGGAGCTGACAACACAATGCACCAGCCAAAAGTCCCTTGTCACAGCCAGACATTTTCTAACTAGAAAATACCAAGTCATTGTGCCCAACAGTCAAAACTCTCAAAGCCAAACAAACAAACAAGCAAACAGTTTTATATGTATAACCACTGAGATTCTATGAGAATCTAGAGAATACTCCTCTTTGAGGTTTTGGTCTCCACCCAAAGTAAAATAATATGTTGAAATAATCCTTCATCTGAAAAAATTAGCAAGCAATTAACCAGGGTCAATATGGATAATAAAAAATATACATCTTGTTTGTTCAAATATATCTGTTAAGATTGTAAGAAATCTTGTTATTCTTCTAAGTATACATTTTAATTATGTTCGGAATGGCAAAAGAAACATGTAATAAAAAATTTTGAAAGAAAAAAAGTATTTTAAAAGTTACTGTGAAAGGGAACTATGCCCTTTTTGACGTTTTCCTATGGAACATTTAAGTGAAGCAAACATACTTTTATTTAAAGTTTGTTTATAGATAAAGAAATGCAAGATAACCTGCACTGTTGTTTGGGGAGGGCGAGGAGGAGGGTGTGGGGAGGTTAATCAAAAATCTTACATGAGGAACAAAATCAAATATTGATGGTTTCTTTGAATAGCCACTATCTTATTAAAGTAATGACTAGAATCTCTGAATACAAAGGAGAAAGAAAGAAGACATTTTTAAACAAACATTGAGAAATGGATATTAAACTTGCTGCTGAGTCAAAAATTTCTCTTCCTGATCTTTTAATATAATGATATGTAATCTTAAAACTCGTGAATTACATACTCATCCTACTTTGGCTATTTTGACTTGCTTTTAATAGCAAACTTCAACTTTAAGTTCATAATCCCAAAAGAATTATTTTCCTCTACTCCAAACAAACTCATTCTGTGTCTATATTTGCTACCACTGTTACTAAGCAATAGGTCTTCACATAAAATCTTCCTCAACTACTCCACCATTGATGTTTCTCTTCTAGGGCATTTGAATGTAGAAAGAAACCGTGGGGTGCATGAGTGGAGAGGTTTGCCATAGTGATCTGTAAACTTCTGTCACAATAGTCAACATATATTTAGAGTAGTTTTTTCATTAATTGCAATATTTGCCAAGAAGCTAAAGCTTTTAGAAGTATACCTAACTCTTGTCACTTTTTCTTGTTACTCATTGTGAGAGGGAACCAGCAATTTATCATTAGATGCCACAAGCATCACTTATGATAAAATTATGTAATATGAATCATCCTGAGTATACAAGACTTAAAAGATCATAAAAAGGTCTTGGTTTGTTCATTTAAACAAAAATAAAAAAACCCTGTGGCCTAGTTACATTCAATACAAACAAATAAAATGAATATGCAATGTAAATATTGAGAACTCAAAGAAGAATTTGTGTATTGTCATCATAAATGGATATACACATAAACCATTAGACAAAGGTTATATTATCCCATTCTTTAATGCCACATCATTCTCTACAGCATGAACTCTACTTCTGTCTTTATCATATGCTGTGTATTCTGTCAATAAGTAGGAAAAGTCAGTAAGTACCCTGTTTTGGAATAAAAATGAAATTTTATGTATAGCTAAGTAGTTACTGGGAAAACCACCATGTAAAATTTGCCCTGTACTGGAACAGTGAGTGATCTCACTACAGTAACTGATCATCCTGCTGAGAGTCACTGGACACCTTTTGCATTCCATTCTTGGAACTCATTTGCAGTAACAGCAATACAAGATCATTTGGAAAGACAATTCTGCTTAGAATATATTTTTTCCGGACTCACTTTAAACAAGGCAGATAACACCTTGAATAGTGATTGAAAACAGAATCCATCTTATGATTAAATCTGACATTTTCATTCTTTTACATATCAACCAGAATACTGAAATCAAATATTGGAGCAGAAGTATCCATAGACCTCAGCTGAACAACCACAAAATATACAATGTTATGGTATGCATTACATCCAAAAAAGTACTGGACCTAAGGACAAGATACACAAGATACATTCAAAAATGGCAGAAAACAAATTTCCTCCTCATCTTTACCTATGATTTCTATGATCACTCCATTCATCATCACATCACAGGGCAGAGTCATTGTCCTGCTTACCTTAATATTTGTCATTGACATGGAGAGACACAAGTCATCCTGCCAAGGAGTTTGTGACAGCTCTGAGATATGTCAAGGCCACAACTAAACCAGTGGCCTTTTTCCCAGAATTCACTGTTTTGAACAGTGGAATTGAATGTAGTACATGATTCTGGATCTCATAGCATATTTCACCCACACTCAGCCTGGAAAACTTTTTTTTCCCGTAACATGAAGAATGTTCACAACATGTTGGCTGCTGCACATAAAATCCAGACATTTCAGATACTTTATAACAAACATGCAGGAAATTAAGACAGCTGCATGGAAAGCATAACTTTCCTTCTATGAACTGAAAAAAAGGTTACAGACAGCTGGGGACATGTCCTTCAGGACAGGGTGGTCAGCACAGAGGAACAGCATATGCCACAGTGAGATGCTCACCACAAACCTCAGAGTGATGAAATATGAAATGCATATGCTCCTCAAGGAATCCACACATGAAACAAAGACAGCAAACCACAATCACACACTTCCTATCTCAAAGCCTGGCAAAGCAAAGAGAAACATTGCTGTAAAAGAAGTGTTATGTCCACATGTGCCATCTGTCATCATGCGCTGGTGGATCACAAAGAGGTCAAGTGGGCTGCAATTTGAATATTTTTGGGTTTCAAAATATTGAACTACTTTCAAGAATAATTGGCACCCCTCCTGTGATGAGATCTGTCTACAAGGATACTTTCTCACTGTTTTTGAAAAAGTGAGCAAAACAAGAGAGAAAAACAATGTTGACAGCAGCCATGCCGGAATGATCTGATATACTTTAGCCTGATGAGACCAGTACCATTAGGCCTTTCTCATGATGAAAATACATACAAATTATGTAATTGCCATTAAGCAGACACTTAATCACAGCAACAGACACTGTCGTTACTGTAGTTTTGCAATTCCTCATGACTTAAGAGTTCTTAAACTAGTATGTACCCTATGAGACAGTGTCTGAGCAATTCACATTTTAGAATGTGTCCTATAGTCACTACTCTTCTCTTGGAGAAATACACTGATTTCTGGTGGGGTTTTATTAGAAATAGGACATAAAGGAATTAAGAGACATGTTGAAAGCCACTTGAGCAATCTGAGGCATAATGGAAAATTGAACTCAAAGTCTTTGAACCACAGGCTCCATAAGATAACCAAAAAATATATTTCCTGTTTAATATTAATACTTCCTGTATGCTTGGGGAAGTGATCACAGGGAACAAATAATTATGCAAGCATCAGGAATCAAAAATATCCATAGAAATAAATGGGAAAACTTTTATGTCCAGAAGACACTGCTGTTGCTGCTACAGATAATGATAGTGCAGCTGATCCTGACACTGCTGAGTGGGACGTAATGTCAGTTCTGGATGAGGAGCTGCACTGCAGCAAAAATTCTGATCATGAATCCCATGATACCATATCAGCATTTAACAGGTCTGACTTTCATGCCTAGGAGACAACTGACTAAAATTCCAAGCAAAGAATCAGAGAAATCATTGTCAACTCTATTTAATATGTCTTAGGAAAAAGCACTAATTATTATTAACTACTGATCAACTACAGAAAGACATAGAAGGGTGACTCTAATCTTTAGGGGAAGACGAATACCCTGCAATTAGAAAAACACGTTCTTTAATTTTAAGCTAGATTTTTGGTGCTGTTTAATAGCATCTGTATTTGGCAGGTTTAATTGCCATATTTTTTGCTATAATACTAAAGCCATGAGTAAAAATTGAGAAGTCTTGAGACAATTTACTGTTTCCTTATCATTTGAATAGAAAAATAATCACACCACTATTATATTGAAATAATCAAAGACTTATTTACAAGTAATTAAGACCATCACTCCTCTTGGTATGAGAAAGAGGAGATGCCTTGCAGCCCCTAAATCCCCTTTTAGTCACCTCTTCAACAGTCATAGATATTTCCCTTCTTTTGTGAGCTTTTGATATTAGCAACTGTTGAATACCTTTCTTTTCTTTTGGCTCAGTCTTCCATATCTAAAAGTTAGTCTTATTCTTAAAATATTTTTCCTATTTTTCTAGATTTTATTATTATTATTGTTACTTATTTTCATAGTGCTAATGCATGAGGACAGAAATCTACTCCATGTGCATGAACTTGTACAAATGCACAGCAAACGTGGTCTCTTAACCGTGAGTATTCAGGGACAGTTCACAGTTAATAATGCATGAACAGCCCAAATTTCACCAACTTGTGTCTGTCTATAGTAATTGTTAGTTTTGGGTTTTTTTCATTTTAACAATGTTTAATTTCAATTATTGTTTCAATTATTTTTTTAAAAAAAAATCGCCTAGAATTCTGGGTTGATAAACACCTCCATGAGCTCCAAGAGTTCGCAACAAAATTAAAGTAGACCTGAAATTTTATCTTTTATCTCTTTAGTATGGAAAAAAAAAGAGGTAGTAGAGCCATCTGAAATACAAGCCATTACACTTGTTTGATACACTAGGATGAAGCAAAAGAAGGCACAAGTCTAATTTTTTTAGCAAATCCTTTGCAGTTCACCTTTAAACTAAAGGTCATCAGGTGAGAATCGGTGTGTTTGAAAGCACTTGAACTGCTTAGGGAGTTCATCTTATCTGTATTATTCGTACATATTTGACGATTATAAATCACAATGGACTGAAATATTTCTGGTCTTTCACATCAGCAGGCATCCAGAGAGTACTGTCTTTTATTTACTGACCATGTTAAAAATGACACACTTTTTTATTATTTTATAATAATATGCTGTCTGGCCAGTTCAGAGAGATCTCTAATAATGTCTCAGTCCAGCCATGGGTCTCATTATGTTGGTAGGAACTGTCATGCAACTGTGAATGTGCAATAAGTGTAGAGGTACAGTAAATGGCAGAAAAATATGAAAAGCATTCTACTTTCAGATGCTGCACAAAGCTATTTATTCCTACTACACTGAATGAACTAAAAATTGAGGGAAGAAAATGAGAACTTTACTTCATCGCCTTGTAAATTTAAACAAAGAGAGGATTTAAGGATATGTCTTACAGCAGAAAATGAGGCATGTTATACAGTGCAAGATATGCACTTAGCATTTCTTATATTCCATCCATTTTTTAAGCACAGCAGCACATTGATTTCAATGGAAGTTCTGTTTAAAAATCAATGCTATACCATGACCTAGGTAACAATGTAGAGAGTACACATATTATTCATAAATTACATGATTCTGCCCCAAATCTATGACCCTTACTGTGGGCATGTTCTTCTGACTGTGGTCTCACAAAACATTTTAAAACAACACTACAATTGTATCTCTGGATTTCAGTTTTATAGAAACCAGAAATATTTGTCTTTTCATTAGATTTTATGTACTAAATTGCATAAAATATGCCATAGAAATGATACCTGGATTTCAAAATGAATTGTTACACAACATGACAAACCAGAAAGAAGGGAGACTTGTTGGAGGATTTTGATGTACAGCAAAGAGAATTTATTATGTCTTCCTAACCTTGGGTCTGGTCCCCCTATTTGGAAGTACAAAATAGTCTACAAAATGAAATTGGAGGTGAACCATCCATTTGCTCTCTGTGCTACATCTCTGCTGCTTCTGGCATGACATTTCTTGGATGAGACAGAGTGAAGAAGAAAGGGAACTGGTGAAGTGCCTTTCACTTCATTAATGTACCTGTCAACAACATCCAGACCTACTTCTATCGACAGTCTCTTCTGTTGCAATTCAGTTTGGTTTACCACATAGGCATAAATTTCATCCATATGGTGAACACTGCCAAAAAATCAGCACTTGTACAAGGATCAATTATTTAAGAGGCTTGGACTCATTGAAATATTTCCTGCATGCAATAAGGTGATTTATAAATTTGCACTGTCCAAGAACTAAACAAAAAATATTCTGCTCAAAAATACCACGCAAGAGTATTTTTTGAAAGAAGAAGGAAAACAACACAATCTCATTTCAATCAATATAAAACATTCCATTCCAAACCCAGTAGTTTGGACTCACTTTCGACAATATGAAAGCAAAGGAAAGGATACATTCACAACTCTTCCAGAGAGAGGTTCCTTAATTAATAGCCTAGTTGGTGGGAAATTCACCCAAGCTTTGCAAGACCTCTATTCCATCCAAGACATATGATCCCAAGCCCTCCCCTGCCAGGAGACTGTACTGACCAGCAGGTCCCAGCAAAGCTAGCCAGCCCCCAGGGGCTGAGCCATTTTGTATGCGGCACTCCGGAGGAGGCTGGAGCCCAGCAGTCGCTTCTGTAATGCATCTCATCTGCAGTGCTAGAAAGCCTTCTTTCCTCTGCTCCATGCATATTTAGGTACCCCAGGCAAACTGGAACAACTTTCCCCAGAAAGGTGCTGGTTCCAGCATCATCCTGAATGAGACAGAGTGAGTTTGGACCAGGGTCTTGTGCCACTCAGGAGAGCAGCCTAACCACCACGCTATTAGGTGTTCAAGTGTGGAGCTCCCGAAATCCCTCCTGTGGGAGCAGTGGCACTTGCCATAATGTATTTAAATATTAATTGAGCAAGAGAATGTGAATGACTCTTTAAGCCTGACTAGCAGCTAAGGTGCTCTCCTGGGACATGGGAGCTACGATTTCAGATACCCTCAGGCAGATTAAGGAATTGAACCCAAGGCTCCCACAGCTGAATCTTTCTTTTTGCCCACATTTGAAGCCAGCTTGAATCCATCCAAAACCACTGAGATCCATGGATAGCTAAATAACCCCCCAAACTACATTGCTCAGTGAATTTATTGTTCACCAAGAAATCTCTGCCCCACTTACAACCCACCCCACTTTTGCCTGCCTGGAGAGTCAAAGGTCCCAACATAAGGCACCTCACTGGTCCTATGGGTATGAGTGACTCTTCACTTTTGAAATATTAGCACTCTTTTGAAGTGCAGTTTCCCTTTACTTTCTCATGCAGAGTGATCAGTGAACTGGGACTGGTCAAGATGGTTTATTTAAGAGTGGGAATTTTACATTGCCACACCAATAACGGCACCTGTATAGTATATCATATTGCAAGAGTGTGTCTAAAGGTAAGGCAAAAGCCTGAGAGATCTGAGGAATGAACTGGGATTAGTTCCAAAGTCCCTTAATGTCCTTTAAAAGGAAAGTCAATACAGGAATATCTTTACAGTACAAGTTATGTGGGCAGAAAGTGTAAGCCCATTCATGTCTCAGATTGTTCCACATCTGAAGGAGGCTGCTGCACATCTGTTAGTCAACCACAAGAGTGGAATATATTATGAATTCGCCTGCACCTATCCAGCTGAGGAAAGGTTTCACTGAGTAGAAAAGGATTTTTTTGCCAAACTGTGCATCCTTTTGGAAACTAACTGGGGCCAACACAGATGTGTTGAGCAGCAAAAATCCCTCTTTGAAGCATAGTTGGTTCCAGAAAAAGCATCGTTTTTCTACTGCTGGCAAGGATCTGTAAACTCATTTATGTTATTTTCTGAGAAGTAAGAGAGGACACTAATGCCAAGTATCTCAGTGTATTTTCTATTTTAATGCAATTAAGTGACTAGGAAAAAAGAGTGATGCCATATGCAACTGCATTACCTGTGAGAACTTTGTAATAAAGCATGGTAAAAAATATGGTAGGATGTGGGGAAATTAGGCATGAGATCTGTGGTCTGGGTTATTTATCCAACAGAAGGTAGCAAGGAGCAGATATTTTGATGGCTTATATGAAATGATTTATTCTCAAAAAAATGCCTAATAGTCCTTACCAGAATATTTTTGGCTCTCTTACTACTCACAGAGAAATTTAGCAAAGTCAGACAAAGTTAAATACTTTGCACTACCTGAGACAGTCTTCTGCAGTTAATATTGAGGCTATACAGGCTGCCAGGTTGGGGCAACCTGACATGTCCTTGTCTTTTCTCTGTTTGATCTTTACATTAAGAGACCATTTTGTTTTCTACCATTATTAAATGAACCTACATGTAACACATAAAGTGATAAAATGCTAAACGTCTTAGCTGGGTGTTCTGGCTTGTTAGATCTACTAACACGGATTAAAGCATGAATTTTCCTTATAAGTAGAATTCTACAAATAATGAATTGGTTTTATGCCTTCACATCAAAAATAAAACAATTAATTTGGGCCTCAAAGCAAAAACGACAAAAAAAAAATCAAACAAGCAATATATGTGTATTTTGATTTCCCTTTAATTTACCCTGCACTGAGAAATACATATCTTTCAGTATTTTTTTTTATTTTGAAGTCCTTATTACACCAGAAATATTGTCAACTTTACAATAAATTATTTGAAACATGTCAGAACAAAATACTTGAGTATTGTTTAGTTTATGTTCCCTCTTTTAAACTCAAACTATTAAGTAAAAACAACATAAATCATGTGTGTTTAGCCCCATGACATTTCATTTTGTGCTAAATATTTTGTCAGCAGATTAATAAAAATTAAAAACAGCCAATATCATTCCTATTAATATTTTTGTCTTCTTTTGAGGTGATGCTGCTAGGCAGTATATATCCTCCAAAAATAGCACATTGGGAGATATTTAGAATATTAAAAATACAGTAAATAGTAATCATAAAAAACCTATAGTATTCATCCCTAGTCAAAAGGCAGACTTAGGTATTTGCAGCAAAAATTAACAAGCAGACACAGTTTGCATTCTAGAGCGTATTTTAAAAAAAACTTTTTTCACATGCTGTACACAAAATGTTGCATTAGAGACAAAAAAATCTGGTTCATGTCTCACCATTACACTATGATCTACTCCCCTTTAAACCTGTTGTTATACCAAATGTACAGGCTGAAGTGGGCTGCCTGATTTTCAAGAGCTGAATGTTAGATCCTGTACATGAATTAACTGTCAGGTCTATGCCATTTTTAATGCACTGTTCAACAGGTATTAATCTACCTGCTGATCACCCAGAAGGGAGCCTCCATTCCAAACAGGGTATTATTATCCATTCACAGAAGAACATATTGGAAGGTCATCTCTTGACTTTTACTGAACAGCTCTCCTGACATAAAGGGTTAACAAGCAAAAATCAGTGTGATTCAAAGAGATTTGTCTTCAATAAACGAACTACATCCTTCTCTTGTGAAAGATTTTGTAAGATAGCAATCCTATACAAATACCACTGGTGCTTTTTTATTAGCCAACAGTCTCTGTAACTAGCACAGTTTGCAGAAGTAAAAGGATTTTATTGAACATCATATTTGCACAGTTATCAATAACTTCATACACAGGCCAAAGATTGAAACAGTGAAATGTGTGTGTGTGTGTGTGTGTGTGTGTGTGTGTATAAATGGAGGAAGAAAGGAGAAAGAAAAGAGGAAAAGTAGAGGGGATGACAGGGGCTGTTTAAGTGCCAAAAAACACAGTTCCAAGGACAAATCTGCAGAGGTATACATGTATGTATAGGATTGACTGTGCAGCTCTTCAAAAGGCTCTGAGATCTAAAAGACATATATTTGGTTAGTACTTCTTATATTTAGGTAATATCTTCTTATTATATCTGAACAGCATTTGCTCGTGCAATGCATAGAGAATATACACCAGCAACAAGAGAGTTTATATTTAACACAGTTTTCAAGATATCTAGTATTTTGTCAAACATTTTATAGGTTTTAGCTTAGGGATAAATTTGAAGCTGGCTTTTCCCCAGTGAAACCTGCAACAGTAAAGAAATATATATTGAAGGAGAAGAGAAACTAGGATATCGAGAAAGCCTAAAAGAAATCTAACATTTCATTTTGTACTTAATAATTACTTTCTACAGATCCCTTTGACTGGGAAAGCTTTTATATCTCAAAGTTTACTGCTCAGCCATGATGCTGAAAATCTCCAGATTTTTTTCCTTGCTTTAGATTCTAAAGTATACATATGGTCTGTTTTCTGACATGAGACAGTAGTTTCAATTTCAAATAGCAACAGCTCATCTGCCAATTCTTTACGTAAGATTTAATGGCTAAGAAACATTTTCAGCCAACCTGTAAAACTCACTATTGAGCCGGAAACAGCTAATTTGTCCTTATACAAACAGAAACTTCATGTTTTGTTGTATAACTATGGCAACTTCTACAAATTACTCAGCCAGGACTTTTGTTATGCTATTTTATGACTCAGACTTATTACTGTTCACCTCCCTCAACTTCCAGTACAGTATTTCTCCTTTCTGAAATGACTCAGAACTACTGCCTCTTAAAAATTACAAACACACAAAAAATTCTTTCTGGATGGGTGTGAGCAGTACCTATAAACTCCAAGTTTTAGCTCTGTGCACCTGAATTGCTAGGTTGTGGTCTATTACATTGTGACAAGACCTATTTTATATTCAAAGTAGAGAAATTGCTATAGTATGTGACAAGGAGATAAGTACACCCACCTCGTTTGTTTCGAAGTGGATCGGTTCTTCAGCATGCATTAAGCCCTTCCAGATCTATGCCCGGCGGCTGGCTCTTTGCCAGGGCTTGGATTCTGTTCTGGTGTGCAGTGTGCTGAGTATTCCCAGGTGCTGGTATATTTCTATGCCTTAGTCCTTATTTACAGTTTTTCTAAGGGTTGCTTTGAAGTCTGAACAATCGTGATGCAGTGCACTACAAAGTTCTTTCCACATCCAGCAATCTTTTCATGTTGCCTTAAGTTAAGCCATTTCTAAATGAGAAAATACGAAGATGAGCACTAATAAATTGCAAAAGAAAAGAGCCTATTTCTTGCATAAAATTAATAATTTCAGTGTACCAGAAGCTATGTGAGCAATCACAGCACAAGATTAATAACTTAAAATCATCATTCACTCCATCTTCCTAAAACTCTTTCACAATGGCTACTAATACAGTACTACTTTCAACTTTATAGCTCCCCTTTTTACCAGCCCTACTATTATAACACTTGACATGCTTGGCTGCCATGGTGTAATATAGAGGGGTAAAATGATGCATTAAAGGTCCCTGGTGCAAATCCTATTCAAATTTTTTCAGTCTGCAATAGGCAGTACAAAAAGGCAATACTGGGAATTTAAGGGTCATAAAGTAGTACAGGCACTCAGCTCTCCAAGTTTCAGTTAACTTTCTAAAAGCCAAAGCAACAATAGCAAAAGCTCTAACGATACGTTCAACTTTCTTTTGGAGAACAGGCACCTAGAGAATTGTAAAGGAGGGCGAGCAGGGAAGCGGCCACATTATGCGGCAGTGTTAGCCAGCATCACTCATATGTGACTCTCGGCAGCTGTCTGATGCAAGTAACTGCTCAGTGCCTGGGCAAACAACATGGTATGGTAGCATGCTTCACACCGTGAGGCAAACAGCACTCTGTGGAACAAGAAAAATCAGAATAAAGCTCTGGAAAATCAATCCAGTGTTTTGGGGGTTTAGTGCATTCACTCCTCAAAATTAAATTCTAATTTCTTGCAGTTATTCTCACAGATTCTTTTCCTATTAAAAAAAAATAACTTTCTCAGTTTAGTGTATATTTTTTTCAATGCTTTATTCTAAAAAACCAAAAAAAATTAATTAAAAAAATTTATATAAACATGTATTTGTGCCTCCAAAGTGGTTTAGTTACTTTGTAGAAAACATGTATACAAACTATAGGACTTTGGTCACCAGATATTAAATGTTTTTATACTTCAGTGGATTTGTGTTTTGGAAGGGGTGAAAAATTTGAGAAGGCAGCTCTGGTAAACCAAAGCACAGACAAGCCTATGGGTCTATGTCCAGGTACAGGGTTTCCAGCTATGGACAGACCTGAGACGCTTAGCAGGCTTTGCCTTACGTTTACCAGCTGATATGTTAAAGAACTGAAGAGGGCTCATATAAAGACAAATTATCTGTACAGTGTGATGTACATGATTATATTTTTGGGGAGAAATGTACTAGTGAGTAAACTGAGAAAGGGAACATGAGTGAGATTCAAAGCCCATTCAAGTTTCTAAAATGCTTCAGTTAACTTCTATAGTTTTCAGAGGAGACATGACACAATTTCTAACAGATAGTGGTGATGTATAAACTGAACAATACTTTCATCTGCCTCAAAAAGACATGGAGACTAAACCAGAGGAGAAATAGCAGAGAAGAATATGCTCTATTTTGCCATCACAGGAATGCATGTATAACAGATAAACATCCTCCCTTACACACTGGATCAAGAGCCAAGGGAGATCCTGCATACTCGAAGCCATCAACCACTTAAAACTGCTATTGTCAAAGCAATTTTTTACAGCAGACTGATTTGTATGCAGACCGTTTTTAATAGCACAGAAAGAGTTTGGGACCATGTGTTAGAGTACACAAGTGATTTCCAAAAGGCATTTGAAATGTAAAAATTCTGGGGGCTGCCTCCTTCCTTTCTCCCCTTCCCTGCAACATGCATACACATGCACACACGCACCATCAACTTCCACTGACATTTCTTCATTACTATGAAGAAGCTCAGGCTCTCTTGAGGGATTTTGCAAAGCACTGCTCCTCTTTTTAAGTAAGGCTACACACTTACGTCTCTCAAAACGATTTCCATAAGTTTATATTCCATCAAAACATATGATTTCAGATCTTAAGGTGTAGAAGTAGTGTTAACAAGGTCCTCCTGTGAAGATTTTAAGCTCTTTTGAATGCAATTTCATTCTTTCTGGTGTCTTCTGCTTGTCAAATTTGCACAGGGCATTGGGACATTCTTTGGCATCAGAAGGTGCAGCTGGGGAATAAAATGTCCTCAAATCCAGACTGCTGAACTGAAACCTTTGCTTTTTTGATCTAAGAAAAGGCCATACCCTGGGTTCGGTGTTATCAAATCATGATATCTGCAGGAGATGCTAACTTTCTGTAAGAAGAGTAATGTTAAAATAAATTAAATTTAATTTAAAAACAACAACAACAAAAAAATACTGAAATGCTCCCCTCTGGTATCAAACCCTATCAACTATTTTAGGGTTCCACTTGGTCACCACAGTATTTGGGGTAGATGCAATGATTTGTCTTTAAAAACTAGCATATTAAGACAGAGCCCCACTTCCCTAAATAGCTGAGCACTGACAGAGGGTTAATATTACACTAGGTTAGGATTTTAGTGGGGATGAACAACATCTTTTTTTTTTTCTACTGTAACGCTACTTAGAACCATGCAGTCCAGCTGTAAGCATGTTCATCAAAAGAGGAACCCAAGAAACCAGACACTTTGCAATTCCATTTCACTGCACTTTCAAGGTACAGTAGCAAAGGTAACAAAAGGATGTTTATTTCCTTTGTATAACAGACAAAGGAAGCTGCAGTAGCACTTACTGTTTAAGTTTCAAGATAAGCACAATACATTCACACCAGTGACAAGATAAAACAGAGATGCTGTGAATTGTAGGGTGGCCTGTACAAAAAAATCAATATTATGGTAATATGGAGTAATTCAGCATTTCTGCAACAAGCTACTATTTCAACTGTGGTATAAACTAATAAAATCTTAAAAATATTTTGTGAACCTTACTTGTTCCATCTACAGTCACACTTTGAAAAAAATTAATTTATAGAAAAATCATCTTAGTTATTTTTAGGTAGCAGCATGGTAGGAAAGAAAAAATAGAAATTAGTTCATCTTCCCTTTATGTGGTGCTGTAAGACAGCAAAATCTAGTGGGATGAATAGAAGAATGGAAATTGGGACTTAGAAGTTTTATTTCTTGCTCTTAAAATGATACACACTTTGTACCTCAGTGAACCACTAAACTCTCTGTCTCATCTTCACCAACTGTATCAGGAGAATAATGATGGTATGGAGAAGTTCTGCAAAGCTTTGGACACGAGATCTGTAGTATAAGGCACTCCATACTGGGAAACAAGTCCTGCTCTTGCCTGGCTCCACAGAGCAGACTCCCAGACTAGCACCATCAGGTAGCATTTGCCTAGGCTCTGCTAGTCCTCACATATATTCCTTATGGCCCTCATTTGCTGTGCAAAAACATGGGGTGCCAAAGCACCATGTAGTGAACATGAAACTAGAAATACGTGTGTAGCCCTGCTTGTTTCTTTTTGATTCTCTGAATTTACCTATTTTTATGCAGAATATTCTTTCAAATTTTCATCGTTTTCCAGGGTTTTAAGCTCCACTTTTGCTATGGTTTTTAAGAGTAGAATTTTGTAATGGAAATGTATTTCTGTTTGGGGGACTAACTGAATTCCATTTAAACACATTTTCAATCTCTCTTGTTAAGCAAAAAATATCCTTTGCGAATAACAATATAATTTAAGAGAGTTAAATGCAGAAGCACCTTAAATATACACAGTATGCCCATTATGAAGATTTTAGAAAAGATGTCTTCATGTCTAAAAGACATGGTTTGAGCATTGGAGCGTGTATATGAGTTCCAATGAATACAGACTGAAGCCACAAAAGTTTCTTAGCATTTAGGCGTTATTTCCTAAAATTAAGTTGAAATTTTGAAAGAAAGAGATATAGTTTTGTGGTGGACTTAGCAGTGCTAGGTTAACAGTTGGACTTGGTGATCTTAAAGGTCTTTTCATACCTAAAGAATTCTATGAGTCTGTGAATCCTCCCTCCCTTGGGCTTGACCGTTTTGCAGGAAGAAAGAGTAGCTGCAGCAGCACCTTCCATATGACTACTCCAACATTCATTCACTCAACATGACTCCGTTTTTGATTTTTCTCCTGTCTCCACCACTTAATGAAGAGAGCACAATTCACAGTCACAAAAGATACAGAAATACTTCTACAAAAGGAACTTCAGTATTCTCTGAGTGCTCTACCGTGGTTCATTAGGAAAAATGTTGTGGGATAACCACCCACTTCATGACAAATGCAATCAAACAACCAGTGTCTCCCTAAGCCTCCATTCTCAAATATGCCCTAAATAGGTCTATTTACACACAAGGCACAGTAACATTGAGTAACTGCCATAAGCCAGGAAAAATATACTGAAAAAGAATTACCCTGTACTTGCATGTTTTGTAAGTCACAGATTTAATATATTCACACATCATTCTCAAATGACTCAAATATATTTCTGAAGAGTGGCCTAGATAACTAAAATAGGTCTTCACTGCAATAGAAAACTAGAAAATCTGCTAATGTTTACAGATACAAAAAAATCAGGGTGCTGGGCTATTTGCGAAAATTTCCCCAGTTAAGCATGCTGGTCAGTCCTGTAAGATCATCTCAGAGAAGTGCCAAGCTGCCAGATGTAATTTAAAATAGTAACTCTTCGACATTCAGATGCTGTAAACTGTTAACATAAAATCCTGGAGTTGTAGGAGAGGACCTTGTAAGATGAAGTGGATTGCAGGATCAAAAAAGGGATTTAAGTGTCCTTCAGTAAACAAACAGATGTAATTCTTAAATGCATCTGTACTCTAAGCAATTTCCATCACATTTGAGGAAAAAGCTTCTTCTCTGCTGTCCTTGTCTCTCTTTGTTACTCATTGTCTCATCTTAAAAACATCTTTCTTCCCTCTGAATGTTGCTCAACCTATGCTTGTCTTCATATGAATAAACTGTATTAGTGATAAGTTTTTAGGGATGTAAATTCATCATGTAATCAAAGGATAGTGATTTAAAAAATTTTAATACACATAAAAATAGTAAAAGTTGTCTTGAAACTATGTATTTAACAAAAAAACTTAATGGAAAATTAAAATTCTGTAATATTTTTCCACCCGGCTCTGTGTCAGACTGATGAGTTCTCTACATTAAATTCAGTTTTGGAATGTTTATGCCAACACTGTGTTAATAAACCTTGCATGTATATTCTACCATTTCAGATCAAGTTATATTCCCATATTAACCGGAATTGTGAATTACAAACTTTCTTTATTACACAAACTTCCTGAGCTTTGCCTCACTTAAATTCACAGCTACTCTTCCACTTTTTTGTCTGGGGATAATTTACATTATTTTAAGATAGATGATATTTTAGAACTGAACACCATTTCTCATTATTAAAGTAATATTCAAATTGACACTAAACATTATAGCCCACTCTCCAGTTAACACTGTATAGGCATAATGTCTTTTGGTGCTCTAAGTCAAGTTTTATCACTAAGCAATCCACATGAGGGGAAGAAAGAGATAAATGCCAATAGATTCAATTTCTGTTGTCCAGCTGGGCATTCTGACCACATTTCAGGATGAAATGCAGATGCTGATGGCTTCCTCTCCCTTCATCCTGACAGTGATTTCCATCATGAAAAGCTAAAGCTGTGGAGAAGGAGGCTCTGGTTCACCCCAGCTGGCCCTACAGCCCAGACCCTGACTACAGCAGTGCTTCTTGGGCTGTCATAGAGCTGACAGCCTGGGGGAGCTCCCTCTTTCACTTTGTTCTCCAAATTAATCTCTAAAAAAAAGCAAAACCAATATAAGTTTCCCTTTTTGCCACAGCAAATCTGTTTGATAGATACAATGGCAGGAGGAATTCAAAAAGCCCTGCTACCATAATTTAAAAATGTACTCTATAATATTCAAAGCTGTGTTGAACAGATGAAATCTCTTTGGAAACCGGATTGAGGAAATACTAGTGCTCAAGAGCTCAGTCCATCAGAGCACATAGCCATGCACACATTCTGTTCTCAGGCATGTGCTCCAATGCCATCCTGGATCAAGCCCTTTTATTCCTCATTTAGGACAAAATTTGAAAATACATGCCACCATGCAGTGTTATATAATTCAGCTCTATTTGAGAGGGCTAAGGCAAGAGAAAGTCATTGTTGGCAAAAAAAAGCAACTAGAAAAGAACAGAACAGCCTTTGTATTATCCTGTCCTGTCTATTTTATATTTTAGACTGAAATATACTTGTTTCTAAGATACTTTCAAACATATTCCTTTGGTTTCCTTTGATATGGCTACTGCAATCTGATGCAGCGTTTCATATGGAATACATATGAAAATCACTTGATTGGATCCTTGGTTTAGGGTTTTTTACTTAATTTAAAAAAAAAATAGGGAAGAAAATATTAAAAGACTAAAATGCTGGTAGCCAAACCTGATACAAACATATGGATAGTCAAGTTGTACTTTCACTTAATGGCAGAAAAACAAGGCAACATAAAATATTAACTCATTCACTCAAAAAAATGAAATAATCTAGTCAGCCGTGATCAGTTGAAAAAATGGTTTTGCTTACTCATTTATTGTGTCTTAATGCTTAGAAAACTTTCCAAATGCCTTGCTGTACTTCTGCTCAAGGTAACATGTTTTACAAATCAACAAAAACCTTTCAGCAAGGAATGTGAGTATAAGTTGCTCTATCAGTTCACGTGAATTACCAAGACTAATTTAAAGATAATTCATCTAGTCTTTGATCTTGGCTTACCAGTGGCACCATTACCATAAAGCATAAGAAAGAGAAGGAACTTCTGTGCAATTAGCTGTGTGGGTACTACTTGGAGTAGCAAACTGAATCCTGCAGATCAGAAATTATCAGCAGAAACCTAACTCAGAGCAATTTAACCAGCTCCTTTTAGGTACCACAGCGTAAAGACATAAAATCTTATACCATAGGAGCCAGCAGAGGGTGCTTCCATTGTAGGGCTGGAATAGGAGTGGATCTCAGGCACAGGAGCAAAAAAAGCCTTTGCCTATCTTTCATTTGCTATAATATTTGCCCCTACTTCAGGTACCCTTCATTTCTTTGTGAAAACAGAGTGGTTGCAGAGTCAATCGTATGCATATTTTAAAATGCACCACCTTTCCCAAATCTACATGTGTTGTGTCATAAGGTAAAGAGTGCAGAGTTTGCATGTAACTTTTTTGGCTTTTAGCGGAAACAATTTCCCTCACTTAAATCAAGGCAAGCTTCATCTAGGCTATGTTTTCACTGCAGCAGCTCTCACTCTGAGAAGCAATATGAAATGTCACTGACATTCTTTAAACTGCTGTTTGCCTTTGAACAGTTTTTTCAGATTTCCTCAGGAACTCTCTATAATGAATATAACACTTTACCGTCTCTACATCACCACTAGGGATGCTTAGACCAGGTGACTGAGTAAACTCACCAGCAAAAAATCCCCAGAGCGATAAGGCTTCCAAAATAGCATATTGTCTAGTTCAAGGTGAGCTGCACAGATAAATACTATGACCTTAGACTTCCCAGTATGTGCCACTATTACCCCAGATTCCCTTCCCTAGGGAAGATCAATGTCTTTAATTAATAACAATTAAAAAAAAAGCAGTCAAAGTTGAAATTTGTAAAAGCAGCTTTTATTTAGCAGCCCAAATGAAAATTTGCCTGGCAGTGCTGGCCCTGATAGCCTGACTGCCAGCTCTGAGAGCTTCATGTTGACAGGAATCACAGCTCTCAGAAGAGCAAACCACGAGTACTAGAAAGGATTAGAGGTTTGAGCCATGAAGCTATCTTCAAGATTTTTCTTTCCTCTTTATTTTTATGTTTGATAGCACGCTTAAATTAAATACTTGGAAGATTACATTTCACTAAATATGTTGCAAGCAACTACATTCTGCAATCCCATCATTCTTTCACCCAGGAACATTTATCTTGAAAAGGTAGCACATTTCCTTGGACAGAAGCCATTCCTGGCAGTAGATCTCAGCACTCAGTAGGAAACCCATGTCTTTGAGTTCTGAACTAGCCCATACTGGAATTAAAACACAACACTAACAGTCAGAGTCAGTTGTTCTTGGTGGGTAAGTGTTTTATAACTGCATGGGGATATAAGAGCAGAGCTTCGAGTTTAAATCCTTTTTTAGAAAATGCTGTGATTAACTGCATGACTTCACTTATTGTTAAGGTAACAGATGGAAGTGCCACAGTGAAATATTTCCTTTTTATTTACAAACAATAGAAAGTCTTTCTGCTGATAGGAATTAAACCATTACAGGAGCATTTGTTCCACAAGCTTAAATTCTTTCATGCTACCACATGCATTTTTCATGAAAAGTCAACATCTTTAACATTTTTGCACTGTCTGAATTTATCATCCATAACTTTTTTCTGATTCCTGTTCAAATGAATTTGCTTAAAGAATTATGTACCTACAGTATAATGAGCTAATTAACTAAAGAACAAAAGGTGCCTTCTGTTATATATGAGACATAACTAGGTCTCAGACTGAGGCAACACATTCTTTATTTTTAAAGGCAATCTGTATTGCTGATTTTGATGTCAGACACCCTGTATCATTTTGTATAGTGACACAAAAGGACTGATAAAACATTAAAATGAAAATTGGCTTTAAAAAAACCCACGCACCACATCTTACCACCAGTATTATGAATTTTGAGACGTTTGTAAAAGATGTGCACTTTGATCAATTGCAGGGCTTCTTAGAAAAAATCACTTTTATGCTCTTTGACTGGCAATAGCACTGAGCAATGGACAAAACTGACAGAGACAGAAGCTGCATAAACAAAATAAGTCAGGGATTTTATTAAATATTAATTCTATTAATTCACAGCAAAAATCTGTGTTTATTATTTTATATTAAAAATATATTTTCTTTATTCTAAATCATTTCTCCACAGACACAGTACAACTTGTCAATGCCTGTAAAGATCTCTTAGCTTGCTAGAAATGCCTCAAGCAGAAAGAGCAATAAAATATTTTTAACACCATAGACTTAGATCTCACCACATTTAACAAAATATATTAAAATAATGATTTACAATGTGGTTAAAAGAGAATGGTAAAGAACACATTTACTTTTAACCAGCAGTAATTGTCACTGTACCATTGAAAGACATCCAAAGAATTAAAAACATTGTGCAAGGAAACTTGGCGGATTCTGTGAGCTGTTGTAAGAGGACATTACCTGTGCCCAGTGCTCACAAATAGGTATGTGAAGCAGAAGGATGCTGGAAATATACTTCTGCATACAAAGAAAAGGAAAACTCTCTTATTACAAGGTTCCTATAGGAATTACAATAATAATTGTATTGTCAGTATACAACTCGTGTGGATTAGAGTTGCAAACACAACAATGACCACACTACCTATGGCTTCCTGGCTCCTTTTTACACCCTCTATGTGAGGCACAGGGTTTGGGCTCATCTTCTGTGCTATGGGTCAGCTCAGCCCAAAGGACTGCAGTCAGCTGCACTGCAAAATCACAGACTGTAACTGTTTGTTGCTTTCTCTTCTAGGTGTCTCCAGAAATCAATAAAAAAAGTAATCTTTCTACTTTAGGGGCATTCATCTCTAGCCATGTATTTCTATTAAACCTAATCTTTATACCTGCATCGTCAAACATCTAAACAGATCCCATATAGTCAATAAGATACCATCCTCATGGGATAGACTTTCTGCTATCCCTAAGAAAAGCTCATATTTATGGTACCTCCTGCCTGTGTTGTGACAGCAAAAGGCTTGAACACCTCTTACATATAATTTCATAGTAATTCCCCCTTTTAAAGTTGTCTTGCAAAAGAGATCCAAGCATCATGCAGAGAGGTATTTGATTTTCAGCTGTGGGCATACACTATTTTAAAAAATGTAAAATGGAAGCTATCCACCATTTTAATTTCTGATTGAAGAGGAACTAAAATGGTGATTAATACATACCATTAGAACTAAGGAAGAGTTTCCTATCATCATTAATAACTGCCTGCCTTCTCTGTGGACACTCATTCACTTGGGGCAATACGAGTACACACACAGAACCAGAAACTCCCTTCCCACTGTCATCTAAGTTTCACAAAAGTTCTTATCCAAAGGTCAGCTGCCAATCAGTATATACATATATACACACATGGGTCCTTGGTGGGAATAAATTCCAAGTTAGTTGGCTACAAGAGCATATAGATACTACTACTTGAGGTAAAGAAGAATCAATCTTTTTTATTTGTTCTTTTGTCCTTCCTGGATGATGGGATGCTCATATATCCTGAGTGCCTGTACATTTCAACAATAAATAGTGACATATAAAAGATAAATTTTCATCAGAATATCTAAAAATTATTAAAATGCCTCTGCATAGCAGTCACCAACCTCTGTTATACCTTGACAGTCAGGTCTTCTGACAGGTCTTAAAATCAACCAAAGCAGTAAAAGAGGAGGTTTTGCAAGCTAACTTCAAAGCTATGAATCTGTGTTCCTTGGAAATCACCAGCAACCTCTTCATCTTTATGAAATCATCTCTAGAAGGTTGTGTTTAGCTGAGATAACAATTATACAAACTTTGTCTGCTGCTCCTTGTCCATACAGAAAGAACAAAATACAGTAAGTGCTTCATGGCCTTCATTACCAAGCTGGAACTGTTTTGAAAGGAGAAGCTGTACAATACTTCAGAAGAGTGGAAAGGCTGAGATGGGCAGCTATGAACGTCCCAAAGGCTGAAGGAACAAGCAAAGTGCACCTACTTGGGATCTGAGGCCATTGTTTAGGATGATTTCCCCTAAAGAATTTTGATTTTCTGTCTCAGGAAATTACAAATTTATTGGTGATTTTACAAATAATTTCTAATAAAAATCAGAAGCTGTTTCTCTTTTTCAGTGAATCTACAAAGTGGTGAAGGCTTTTTCTAGCAATGCTATAGTCTACTCAGATTTTTCCAGGAAGATGTCTGAAAAAAAGAAAGAAGGTGGGGATTGAGTCCTTTTACAAAATCAGAGAGTACTGGTTTGGGAGCACTTGTAGAGAGTAACATCTGCTCTTGGAACAGGAAAGGAAAAGCATTCCAAATTAATAGTATGTCAATATCTTGGCTCTTATACCCTTATTATTCTCGCAGTGATTTCTGCAGGAGACTGCTTACAATAATGAGAAGATACTTATTCCCTTGAAAAAGCTGAAAGTACAAGAAATGGTTTCACTTGGTAAGCTTGCTATTCCTGTCCTAAAGAACATGTTTTCTGTGGAAACTTTTCCTGCTGCACAATCAATCTAAAAAAACCAAAATAAACAAAAATCTGTACAATCTTACATTTCAAGAGTCATATATAACCCAATTAATAGTTTTCCAGCTGTAGTGACATATAATAAAGAAAGGTTGATGTTTCTCTCACTGGAGTGTATTAGGAACACCTATACAACAGACATTGAACATAAATATTCTATGAGAATAGAATCAGAAACTTTAATAATCTGGATTAAAAATCTGTCATTTTTTGCATTGCCACGCACCTCTATTAAGGGTATATGAAAGCATAGATTTTTACAAGCAAAATTATCTGGAAAATTCTTCTTTCTTAAGGAAGTTAAATAGCTGATAGATTTTTCTATTTATTACCAATTTTAGTATGCAGATTTTTTGTTAAATTAACATAAAATTACTTGAATCACGGTATAACTTAATGAAAAACCTTTTTTACCCATAATGATATTAAAAGGCATCTAATTATGTACTGGCAGCAGAATCGTATACTTCAGTCACCGATATCAGATTACTAATTTTAATAATCAGCAATGATTCTAACCCATTTAATGAATTCCTTAGTAGTAGATATGACAAAGTTTAATCCATGTTGCAACTACTTGAAAAATAAACCCAATAGTACTATAATTTGATATGACAGTCAGGACTGCAAGTGTAAGATCATTAACACTTCACAGGTTATACCCTGAAGTAAATCTTACAAGAAGTTCACATAAATAAGGACAGATTTACACAATTATGTAGTTATGAGTATCGCTGCATTTCTAACCATAAGTGAATTCTTCTCAATTTGCTGTTCATTTGACTTTGATATGCATAAAAAACGCAATCCAACAAAAAACAAGTCAACCCATTTTTCCTTTTTTCTTATTTGGTTTCAGGACATTTATATATCAGGTAGAGGTATATGAACCCAGACGGTTTCATCTTAGAGAATTTTTGCTTGTGAAAGAATTCAGGAAAGTTTCATTTGTTCCACTTAGGTTTGCATTTTTGCCTATTGTTTGACTAGAATGATACAAAAGGCTTACAAGGAGTTAAAGAAAAATAAAATTTGGCAAATATAAGACCCCTCTCTGGAAAAAAAAAAAAAAGGAAAAGGAAAAAGAAGAAACTGCTGAGAATAATGATAAAAAAATTTAGACAACCCCTGTGGTGGTAATGTCAGTATTTTGGAATGCTTTTAAAATAAAAAATGCAAAGACAAGGGACCTCTCTACTTTGTCAAGGAGCTTTTCATTGATATTTGAAACTGAACAACTCAGAAATGATACAGTAGCACACCATACTGATGTTGTAATTTACATTAGCTTGTAAAATTTCTCACCTCTGTGGAACCACTGATGACATTGTTTGGTTTTTATCTGATAGGGAGAGAAGGGATTTGCAAAGATATTATTTCAGGATATTACAAATAACTCTACATTAAAGACATAGCCTTGACAGATGGAGGGGGAGGAAGTTAAATTTGCAGTGATACTGATTTTGTCACACTTAGACTTTGAGAACTAGTAGATTTCTTCTCATTTTCTTTGAAATACACACATACACACTCAAATAGTATTTTATGCAACTGTTTTAATTCTTGTGGTTATCACCATTCTGAACTGTTTGACCTCACCATTTTTTAATACAGCTCTTTCTTATGAAATATAAGAGGAACAAATTGCTCAGAACTACTATATGTGAAACTGTGAGAGACTGTGTTTTTGCTAATCAGAACTGAAAGTTATTTATTTTTTACACTCTGCTTTCAGAGGGTTCACATCTAGAGCAGTTTGGTACAGTACACAAAACTACTTAAATATTACTTTGAACATTTTGGAGCCTTTGCAGTTTGGTACAGTACACAAAACTACTTAAATATTGCTTTCAACATTTTGGAGCCTTTTGCTTTACAGACAAACTTCATGTTATTTCACTGTGCAATATACTGAAGGCTAGTAATTATTAGGACATGTGGTAGGCGTTTATCACCACTAACATCACAAAATCCACTCTGTGATCAAGATAAAATAGGGCAAATGGTACAATTAGAGGCACATTCTTTGGTGCACAACAATAGAAGGCTCGTGACATGGAAAGATTAAGAAAAGACTCAAACATCTTTAAAACTACTCATTACCACCAGTTAAAACGTGCATGTCTGACCTTTATGGTAATCAGTAATACTCCATTTGCACACTATAGAACTAAATAAGCTTTATTTTAGACGCAGAGTTCTTTGTGCCGGCCTGCAGTTAACTTGGCTGATCTCGGAGCTGACGCTTGCAATGAATCAATGGCCATAATGATAGGCCATCATATTTATCAACCCGTTTATGATGGCAGGCAGAAAACAGTACGGCAGTTTTTCCTGACAAGTGGAGTAGTATTTAAATGTTGACTGCTACATACATCAGATTAACAAGGTTGCAAAGTTACTGAGAATCCCATTCCCTGAGGTACAGATTCACCCTGTGGTGCTATTATACCATAAGGTATATCAAAGATAATTGCTTAGTTTATTATCCTGTTGTCTTTTATGTCAACCCTTAATTGTGAATTCAGAAGCCTCTTGATCTCCCAGTTCCTTATGGACCTGTTATTAACCCCAATCATTTTCTTTAGGATTTATTACTGTTTTTATTATTAAAGTGCAGATTTTTTTAAAATAATGTTTCAAAATAACCCACAACTCTTTCATATCACTTCAGTAAAAGAGAAATTGATGAGATATTCAGTCAGCATTGTAAATACAGGTCTCTCAAGCTCTTTTCCTTCCTCTGAAAAAATTTTGCCTATCAAAGTTCAGATTGTTTTATTCAGTTACTTCAGCATTCAGTTAAATAGCTTGTAAACATACAAAGATTTCTGTGGTAAAATCAGATTATTATAGTTCTATATGACTTTATAGAATCCTCCCAACAGGAAAGCGCAAAGGTGGCAATGTCACTGCTGCTATCTTTCCCCACAGTCCTGAAATATGGTGGTCAAGCTTTCATACTTCTTGTGCTGCACTTCCAGAGAACAATTTAAGCACATTCCCATAAAATACCACATGAAACCTACAGAACCTAGAAACAGTTAAAAAACTATGGCCTGGCTAGTACAGATAAGTAGTCATTCATAATTCCTCCTAATGTATACAATATTAATCTGTATGTACCTAGAAAATCTGACTACTTCCTATACTTCAAAGTCATTGCCTTTGCTACGAGGCCTAGAAAGTGCTTCAGGATTCATTATGACATGTGGAATATATAAGAATAAGGCATGACAGGGAGTGTGGTTATCATAAGATAATCACACCCCTGGGTCATTACAAAGCATGAGGTGCAGCCGAGCACCTCTCATTCCCCCTGGGGTGTGATTATATCATGATAAGCACACTTCATGCAGTTACCTTATTGCTTTTATAAAAAGTCTTTGTTGGGAAGAAAAACTGTATTTTTACTTAAAGATGATAAAGTTGGCAGTTTACAATGTTGAGCAGTACTTTCTGCTAAGCTCAATGGTTTATATGTATTCATCTACTCCTTTTTAATGTGCATCTGCCAAAGCTGATCCGAACTCATCAATCAAAGGGAGTCTCCGTAATTCAGTATGTGTTCGACTGATCCATCTGGAAAAGAACAACTGCAGGTCCCAGACAATCTCATAGTCGTTGACTGTTCACTGGACACTTACTTCTTTTCTCAGAATATTAAAAAAAAAAAAAAAAAAGAAAAAAGAAAAAAAACAACAAAATTGCTTAATTGTCAGTTAAGTGATAATTTAAACACATACATTGTAAGTAAGAGAGTTCAGCAACTGTAATACTTGAACCTGCAAAAGGAGAAAAAGTTTCTAACTTGTTTTTGCCCCTGGTAGACATTATCCCACAAATTAAGGGTGACAACTTAATTTAGGGTCCTAGATAAACTACAAAATCCCACTGCTGTCATTCAGATGGTAGCCTAAGGGGTCTAATGTGATCTTTTGGATTTACAAACACCTGCCTTGCATTATGCCATATGTCTTCTGAGTGGCTCCAGGGGTGTGTGCTCTGTCCAGTACTCGGCTCATTTTGTGCTTTAAGAATGCATAACTGAACACAGAATATGAAGGTTTGCATCCATTTACAATTTATCAAGTGTGATGGCCATGTTCTGATTTTAGAGGCATTCAGTGGTCTGGAAAGGGGCATATGTATGGGCTGAATTTGGCCCTGGGCCATTTATGAATATAGGTAACACTTTTCACCTAACATGAGCAAGTCACAAATTCAGCTGTTTAATTTAAATAGGTCGTTGTCACCACGTCTTCCAGATTTAAGAGGCAGGGCTAGGAACACTGTCAGTATCCTGGATGAAAAGGAAAAATTCCACTAGCCTTCTATCTTCCAATATTTGGTTTGACACAGTGCTCTCACTACACAAAGATGCATAAAATTTTGCTTCTTCCAACAACTGTTTGAACTCTACCATTTTGCCGTTACATTTTAATCATATAGTGGTTCTTTTTTTTTCTCTCTGAAATGTTGCTAGTTTGTCTTTCAACTAGAAATTTCTTTCTTTATGCAAAATGGTATGTTAAAAGTATTATATAAAAAAAATTTAATATAAATATATGTAGATACATATATTATTACCAAAAAAGGGAAATTTAATCAAAATATGTATTTCTGATCCATTTCCTTAGAGGTCTATAGACTTATAAAAAAGAAAGAGTCCAGTCTTTCAAAAAACAATGATACTAATTACAAGTTAATTTAAAAACCATAACAGAAAGCAGTTTAAAAAAAAGAAGTATGGTTGCAAAAAAATAATATTAAGCTAGTAATTTTTTAGCTAATTTTACAATTTTCTCAGATGGCACTTTTTATATAACAAATTTGAAGTGATTTCACAAATAACTTTGGAAACGGGATGGGTTAAAGGTGAGAGTTGTGGCTACTCACTTCATTACAATTAAGTGGAAAGAGTTAAGATGTTAAAACAGTAAAGGAGAAGTAAACTTTAGCCACTTTGTCCTTATAGCTATTATTTTAAAAATTGCAGCTGGAAAAATTACTGTCTGATGGTTCCTAAAAGCATTCCTCGTATTTTCTAACACTAGAGGTACCAACATATAAATACTGACCTCTGTCAATATATCTATGTTCAGAAAAGAAAATTTTCCTTCCAAAATGTTACTCCGCGTTTTAGATTAATTCTTCATTAATTAAATGAGAACCTGAGAGTGCAAGGGATACCAACCTGGATCAGACTAATTTGGAGCAATACTGTTTAGGGGTTTCCAGTTTATTTGAAGATATAGAAAAGGTTATATGATGCTTATGTATGCAGAGTCAACTTTAATTGCACTAATGTCTACTTTGAGTTTTACTTATGGATTATAAGTATATTAATATAGAATTATTGTGTATGGTATAAAATATACCATACACACCTCAAAATATTATTCATAACAGTATCATGAAGCTTGTGTTGATGAATTACAGGATAGAAAGGATGCCATGAAGAAGGAAAATCAGGAGGTGGGAATTTGGGAAGAAACATGGTTTGTATTAATGAAGTACTACACAAAATAAATGCAGTACGAGTGAAATTTATTTATTAATGCACTTCTACATATTCAGTTTGCTCAAGTCCTTATCCACAACAAGGACCTTCCATAGAGGAATGAAAATACTGGTATTACACAGCATAAGTGGAGGTACATGCAAGGAACTCTCAATGGATAGGTGAGTACCATCTTGGGAGAACTGGCTATTAGAATGCATTTGCCCAAAAGATTTCTCAGTAATTTCTGCATAAAAGCATCAGTGGGTATTAGCATATTTAAAATCTGTTCATTCCCTGGACTGGTAACCATGGCTGCACTTGCCCAGACTTTCTCTCCTCCTCTGCAGTTGGAGCCCAGAACAGCTGGGGGTAGGTAGGCTTAGAAGTGGCTAGTAATGGCTAACCAGGGCACCCTTACTCCGAGGAGCCCGGGGAAGGCTTGTCAACTAGAAAGGATTTAGCAGGAACACAGGAAATGTCTTACTAGAGAATAGTTTGCCAAAAAATTCCCTTCATTTATTGCAGCAACGGCTACCCTGACACTTGTCAGCACTACAGCCCTCCTCAGAAAGTGGGGCAAGAAACTCCACTCTAGTCAGAAAGCAGACCATCTGTCCCCAGGAAAGCAGGCCAAAGTTTGGTATAATATCTGAATTTGAAGAGTTTATATTATTTCCAGGATTGGATTTTTTTCTGATGAGTGAGGTTCTGTGTTTCAGGGGTTTTTTAGTTCTTTTAGGATTATCTGGATACATTTGTTAATTTGATAAATTTCCATTCCCTACTGGATTTCTGTCAAACTTGTGAACTCCCTGACACCAGTTCCTTGGCTTAATCTATGTGTGAAGATATATTTCTATTTACAAGATTTGGATTCACTGCCCTTCAATTTTGGCCATCCTTCTCCTTTGCAAGGCAAGAACAGACCATTGCCATCTGTTTTTCTTTTATCTGATTCTAAATTGGCCTTTGTTATTCTTTTCTCTAAAGCAAATAACACTAAATTCCCATTGCACAGTTTTAAGATGACACTCTTGTTCCTTGGTGCTTTCCCCCACATCTCTCAAAGGGCAACAATGACCCTGCACAGTATCTTGTATGAAATCACAGCTTCATTTTATATCTTGACACTAGAAATTTTAAATTCTTTCTCAGTCTTGTTAATATATGAATATTTAATTCCCTTTTTAACAACAATCATACACTGAGTAGATAAGTTCTCTGAAGAGCCCATAAAGTTTTCAAGGTTTCTGAAATTATTATGTTTGTTTTGTTTGTCATGGTGTTTCCTATCACCTACTTTAAGCAGGTCCTCTTGAAATTCCTCACAAGCTTTACTAATTTTCTGCAAATTTTGATTACTTGCTTTACTCTACCCCCGAGGCAAACACATCCTGATTCTATAGTAGTCTTCTGTTCATTTATAATATATTTACAAATGTAGTTTATTAAAAACTATATTACATAATACAGGACCACAGATTAATCCATGAACCATTGCTAGCCTTTCATACGGAAAAAAACCCTCTATTTCTTCCTATCCCTTTTTCTTGTCGTGAAGGCTTTTTTTCCTAAAATAATTCTTGTCCGTTATCCAACAGCTACTTAGAGACTTTAATAGCCTACCTCAAGGAAGGCTTGTAAAAGCCTTTTTAAATACAGAATTTAGAATATAAAAATTGGTTCTCCTTTTGAAAAATCTATGAGTTTTGCTTTGTAAAGCTTGCCCTACTAGAACCTTCTTACTATCTTCCAGTGACTTTGCTACTCTTTTCTACATTATGCCAAGCAATTAGGTTCATGAAACTTTTTCTGGCCTTTAATTATTTTTCTAAACACAAATATAACTTTTGATGCATTTCAAATTTTAGTCCCATACTTTCTTCCTAACAAGAAAAGAAGACAATATAAGCTCTAGCCATTTGTCCAGTTCATATTAAAACTCTTTCCAGCTTTAAAAGATTTCTCCAGATACAGGGCATGGCATTTACACATATGACAACTTCAGGTCTTCAAGATATTAACAGGTGTTGCACTTTTTGTAAGTAGAGACAACAGGTTCCACACATAGAACAAACGTAGTTGGAATAAAATGTCTAGAATGAGTAAATACTTATCTAGCAAGCAAATAAAAGATACATCAACAATTAAACAAACAAATAATAAATATATAAGTAAATTCAGGTTACTGGTTCAAATGAAAAATGTCTGTCTAGACCCCACTGTGGCCCACTTGCTCCCAGGGACAGAGTCCAGAGTCATTCTGTCTCACCAGCAATGTGACTGAGAACAAAATATTTTTTTCTTCTCTCTGACACAGTGCTGCTGACATATAAAATATATTCAGATTAGAGCAGAATTGTAATTAGGATAAATATTTGATGTCCAAAGTGCTATCATGCTGATATAGGTGGGGAAGATAGAGATTTGTACGTAGGTAGTGTATTGTTGCAGTCTTACACATCTGCTGTGTTTTTAAAGATTAAACAAATAAGAAAGATGGACAGAAGCAGGCAATATCAAAACAGCTTTACTTGAGCTGAGTTGTTAAGAGAGTCTTTCAGAAAATGGAAGCAGCAAACCAAATAGTTACACCTCGGAAACGATACAGTATTGCAATCTATCGGTAATGATGGAATTAGGCACAGTAGAAACAAATTCCTGCTTTTTTACTGAGATCTCATCTATTTGGAACATCTGGGCTTATTATAGGGGATGATGTAGAAAACATCAAAAGGCCAGAAAGGCTCCTGTAATGCTAGGGCTAATTTGATGTATCTTGCTTTAGTTTGAAAGCTGAGCACTGCTTCTCTAACTCAATACTGGATCGGTCTGGCATTCCCTATATACTCAAATTTACATCTTAAATTAATAACATCTTCAACTAAATGTGAAGAAAAGGTTTAGTAAACAAGTGAAGGTTATTTTTTTCCTGAATATAGATATATTATCAAAAACATGTATCTGTGCTTTTTCATGTCCATGATTATAAAATCTCAATAATGATTATATGTAACACAATTATATAAGTGTTATTAGTGGTAATTTTAGAGGCAAAAGCCTGCAAAATAAAAGGGTATAGATTTCTCTTTTTACAGGGATTTACAGTACTCATCAACTTGTATAGTTCACATTAGCATCCAGTGACATTGCTTTGTCTGTATATATTTCTAGCTGTCAACAGAATGTCCTGAGGCAATCGCATCCTGATTCTATAGCTATCTTCTATTCTTTTATAATACACAAGGGTCTAATTTTCCATCAGCAAAGCATGAAATCATGTAAGAATGCCACATAACCAGCATGTGCAAACAAGTAGCACTTTTTCTACACATAAAAATGCTTCATAAAATAACAAATAAATTAAATCTTCTTGTTCAAGTAAAGTGCTTGAAAACCTAGACCCTTTTTAGAAATTAGAGTACTCTGTGCATAATTGGCCATGCCACACTGTTTCTCTAAACATTTGCACCACCTTACAGCATTATTTTTGTGGTAAAGTCATTTCACTCAGGCTGATGGAGGAGCTTTTTATTTCCTGGATACATCATACAGTTGCAAATATCAAGCATATTAATTAAATTAATATAAGTATTAATCAGCTAGGAAGTTAAAAAAAGAAGTGCATTTCAATTTGATGATGCCAGCTTATTGTTCCAACAGTAACAGCCTTGCCCTATACCTCTGCAGGTTTCTACAGAGTGCTTTTAACAGAATTCACAGGAGCAAAATGGGTACAGTGACTCTGTCATTTGCTACTTCCAGCATATTTCTGTGGATTTGCCAGAGGAACCACTAAAGCTCAGCATTTAAATGATTTTAAAAGGTACCAGAACATATGTGCATATACGGCAAGCAGACTCTAGCTCCCTGTCTGGAACTTATGCCTAGCTCTGCAGCACCGTCTGCCAACAGCAATGCCCTCTGTATCAGCTTGTGTTTGCAATATACTCAAATCACATTCAAGACATACGTCTTTCTTCTTAGAAGGACCATGTAAGCAAAGCTCAGTTCAGCCTCAATGTATTGACTGCAACTGCCAGAATCATATTCTTCTTCTTTGCCTCTCATATTTCTACAACTTCAGGGGATTTTTAACACCCTTCTCTACATAATGTACAGTTTATTTAGCACATGGCTTTCAGATGTCTGGCTGCAAAGTAATTTATTGTAATTTAAGTCAAACATGTTTTGAATAAAGCAGCTAGTGTTTTTAATCTCTACTTCATCTAGCACAATGGAAGCTTTCAGAAAAAGTGGATTTTTCAGGAGGAATAGAACCACATAGTCTCTCCTCATGAAAAGAACCAACCTAGAATCTACATACGTAACTTTCAATAAATTTGTCTTTGCCAACTCCTCCATTTTAGCAATACCTTTGAGAAATGAGCCTGCACATGATAAAGTCGGACAACACACACCTGTTTTTCCAACACACTCTTCGTTTATGGAAACATTTCCTAAACAGTACAAAATAAAACAGGATTGATTTCATTTACCTCTTAAGTACAGGAGATAGGAACAAGGATATCAGTTGCCAAAGCATAATGGCCATGACCGAAGGGCTCGCTGATGACTCACTGCAAGCAAACAGCACTAAGCTTGCAGGAAAAGTCTTGACCCCTCTCCACAGCTGGGCAGCCCTGCCCACACTGGAACTAATGAGCTTGTGAGGCTGCTGGCCCACACAGGTGCAAGGATTAGCTCTGAAATCAATCCTACAGAGCAGGAGTACTGAGAGTTGGCATCACCACAACCACAGTGAGACTATGTGCTCATTAATCAGGGACAGTTTTCAGCAAGTTTTTGCTGTTGCTGGTCCACAGAGGCCAAGGAAAAAAAGACCATCTGCAACATCTGAAAATGTGTCCCTCCAATGTTCCTCTCATTAAAAACAGAATTAAAGGAAATAATGATGTAGCACACAAATACCCTTCAGGAAAGAGAACTAGCCCCATAGAACTGAATTAGTCTTGGATTTGAGTATATTCACTTCAGCACTAGATCTTTTCTAGGCTATATATGTGACTTTGTAGTCTACAGCGAGGGAACATCTGTGGAAGCAGATGCTGGGCAAATAGTGAAGCTAGCCTGTGTCCCAGACACGTGCTGTTGCTGTGCATCAAGACAGTCCCCACTCAGTTCAGCTGTGCCTATCAGAACTGAGTCAGAGGGATACCTCTGTTTTCACAGTCATGTTGTCTGCGTTGTAAAAAAAGATACTATAATATCTCCCTTTCTCCCAGTAGTACTACAGGACCTGAAACATGGAAGCTGAAAAGTTCAGCCACTCTACCTGTAGCTTACCTACCTGAGATACAAATAAATTCTCCAAGTGTGGTAAGGCATGGTAACTCCTCCAAGCAAAGAGGAGACACCATGCCTTATATATGTTTAACTTTCCTGCAAGTTATAAATAATCTCAGCAACAACAGCAAATGTAACCCTCGTTCACGCAGATCAACAGCAAGAAAATCAGAAAACTTGTGGTAGTAATAAGTTGGAAAAAACAATCAAAGACAATATAATCACCTATGCAATCCTGCCTCTACTACTTTTCTATGGTTTAGCAGCTCTTGAATTATTTTACCTCAGTCTTTAGACTGTGTTGACGGGCATGCATATTCAGAATATGCTCCTTTTCAGGAGCAAGGTTTTCATCCATCTATCTATCTATCTATTTATCTATCACATTGCTTCTGCAGCTAAATAAATCACAATAATGTAGAATTTTTATGGTTGGAAAAGACCTGTAAGATGACCAAGTTCAACTGTTAACCTAACACTTCAATCTTCACCACTAAACTGTGTCCCCAAGTGCCACATCTGGATGTTTTTTGAACACTTCCAGGGATGGTGATTCCACCATTCCCCTGAAGAGGTTGTTCCAATGCCTGGCCACCCTTTCAATGAAGAAAATTATGATCTTAAAAGCACATAATCAAATTTTAAATTTCTCATTTAACCTACAATACAGATGATGACTCAACTGCATGATTTACATCACTGCTTGTGCTCTAATGGTGTCAACAGACCAGTTGAGCTTTAAGGCAATAGGCCAAATTGACTTGCTTCATATACTCTATAGCCCACATGTTACATTGAAATTCTCCATATTCTAAACTTTCATGTAAAATCTTTCCCATGAAAAGGAAAATATTATTTCTTCCTTTTAAAGTTGTGAAGTAAACCTGCAATTGCTAACAGACTGTAAATGGATGCAATGCCTAAGGCTGGAAACAGATGGAAAACTGGGTTTGGGAAGGTGACAACACTACTTCTCTTATTAAGCTGCCCCAATGCTGATACTAAAACCTAATTATGTCTCTTTAAAACTTAACACTGTGTGTTTTGGTGAACATTCAAATACACAAGGAAAAAAGTGGAAATTAAGCCCTCTTAAGTCATAATGGCAAGCAGAAGAGATACAAGACTGGAAAAAGAGAAAAAAATATTGTGGGAATGCTTGTGTTTATGTAATGCATGAGGAGAAAATAAGAAATGAATTACACATTTTAAAAGTTAAAAGAATGACAGGATTGGGAAATACTATAATGAGGACAAATGGTAGCCATAAATTTACATCTCAAAATAAGAAACTTAAAATAGTTTAGATAAACACATTATTTTAAAACATCTGATTTTAATTGTAGCTTCTTTTAAGAATATTCACTGAATATCTAACCTATTTTTTGTAAATGGTGTTTGTTGAAATTGGCTATTTCTGACATATTTTCAATAAACAGGCTTCTAAAACAGTAGGATGGATAAGTTCACCCAAAAGCAAAGATCAGCTGTACCTGTTGAAGGAGTGCACAACTTGGCAAGAGTGGATTTGTGGAATGACACCACTGATATGTGGAATCAATGTCAAATTCTATGTGGTTTGGAGTTTTTATTCTGGCTGGCTGTAATGGGATCCCAGGGCCTGGATGCCTATTATCAGGTGAACAGAAGAACATCAGTTCCAGCATTGTTTATCTCAAAGGAGCAGAGACTGTGATCCCTGAGATATTCCACAAAGTGAATGAAAGCTCAGTAAAATGGGGTTATCAGGAAATTTGCTCTTTAGCTCAACTAAAACACAAGACTAGGTATGTCTTTGATTTGGTTGTGCAATACTGTGCATGTCTGTACCAAAAGCTGGGTGGAAAGTAAGGGTTGTTGTGCTGTGTACTTGTGTGTGGTATTGCTACCAGCCAACTCTTCCCATCTGTTCTTTCCTGGCTGTGGAACTACTGGAAGAACCTTAGAAGGATGCCTAACCACTTGGTTTACCCAGATCTTCCTGGGGCAAAATTAGAGGGTGAAACTGAATGCAGATATTTACTGCCTTGCTGCAGCATGACTGGACAAAGCCATGCACCCTTGAAACACTAAGGCACATGGTTGTTCTGTGCATGCCTGCTTCGTTCATTTAACATCCATTTACCCCTGCTTCGGTATCTTCTTTCACTCTTTTCCTGCACTGTCATCTGCTAAGACATAACTACACCTATGATAGTCTTTGCACTTCCACAGGAGACACCTGGGAGCAGCAAACTAGGGTTGCTGGACCTTCACTGACCTCTTTTCTCACAACTTTCCCTCTTTCTTTTTTTTTTTGGCTGCTGGATGCACCACCCTGGCAGCAAGTCGGTACAGTGAGTGGCAAGGGAGGGAGACGAGACTTCCCACTCAATTAGTACTAAAAGTGGTCTCTGGTAGGTAGGAGAAATCATGGTAAAACTTTATTAGATCCAAGTCTCCACATGTTTCTGCATCTGTATCTCAGATAGAGCTTGGGAGCAGAGGGTGAAGAATAAGGAACAAGTGTATAAACACAGGGCAAAATGCTTGACAGGTATTTAGGGGTTAGCTGCCTCTCAGAAGAGCTCCTCAGCAGCCTCCTCAGCAAAGGCATGTTATCTGCTCACCTGAAGAAATCACATGTGCTACAAGAAAGGGAGAGGGAGTACAGTTAGATTCCCAGAAGAGCTGAAAGATTATAGACTCACTTCTTCATTTCAGTACAACATGCTCCCATCTCATCCTTTCCAGATGTGCCACCACACAGCTGGTGGTTTTGCAGGAGGAGAATAAACCTCTTCTCCTGTACATTTACTGGGACTCTGTCTGCTCAAACCACTCACACAAGAAATTCTCAAGGGTGGAATATGCAGGCAGATGCAATTCTGAGAATTACTTAATTTTAGAATTAGATCTGGCCAGAAAACAGATTACATGTCCCAGGAAAATGATGGCATTTGAGACATTAAAATTTTTTAAAAACCAAGAAACCCTCAGTGAAAACTAAGGCAGAAAAAAAGAGCTTTCAGCTTGCTCTCTAAGTATCATTACAAAGAATATGTTGTAATATTTTGAAATAAATTGAAATATCTTTTAAAAATTTGTATCTATTTCTCCAGAAAACCAAATTAAATTTCAAAACAAAACTTCTTGAAAGTAAATAATTGCTTAGCTGGAAAAGAGAAAAAGGTAGCTCCACCATTTCAAAAAGTTTTCCTTACTGTCCCTATCAGCCTGCATTCTTATAAGAAAATGATCTAAAATTTATTATGACATGAAAGCATTAGTCTGTGTGTCTACAAGTCTGTCTGTCTGTTTATGGCTATCCATCTATGTTTTTATTTGGCCCACAAGCTTTCTTAATATTTGCTTGCCTAACAAAAGTAAATGTGAACTGAAATCCAAACTAGCTAGTTATCACACCACTAGTTTTGGGATAATCTAAAAAGGTTTCATTCAGTTGCAGGGATTATCAAGTCTCTTGAATATAACAGTAGCTGAGGACAATTCATAATTTCAAGCTGTTCGGGATTTTATATCAGAAAGGAGCACAACATATTTATAAACCAGCAATGACAGGTTTCACTTGCTCTGAGTAATAATGTAATTAAGAGTGCTAATAAAGCCTAAGGAGAGTTTTTCCCTAAAACCATCATGTTTTCAAACAGCCTTAATGACTTTTTTGTATTTGATTGTTATTATTATTTCTGAGACAGTCTGAAAGTTTATCAATACTACCACCTTTTTAAGATATATAGCAAAAATTAGCACCATGCCACCTCCAAACAGATTTATTAAATGCAGTGCTAAGCTGACAAGACACCAACAATATAAGCAGATGTTCATTTCTCACCAGGCCTATCCCATTCAAACCATTCATCCAGAGCCAGAACAGCACCAGTTTTCAAGACAGAACCTTTTAAAGATATATTATGTACTTTTTCTCAGAATGGGCTAAAACCTCATTGCATGATTTTTTATTATATGCAAATAATCAGCATCTGATTAGGTCCTGAGGCAGCTTCACCTAGGTGTTCATGGGAACAGCAATGGGAGCTGGGGAAGAATATTTCATAACTGAAGTATATTTTCCCTTGGGGGACACCACTATTTGATTTTGACATTTATTTGTCCTGTGCTGTTAAGGACAAAACTACAATTACACTTTTTTTTCTACTGTGCAGTGGGCACAGTGTCAGAAAAAATTAAATCAAAGGTAATGTGTTCTCACAAAAAAAAAAACAAAAAAAGAACAAGCTTTAAAACCAAATTTAAAGAACATATTCAGAGTTAAGTCACACTACATTAGAACAGCTTAAGTGATTGAAAATATGTCTCATAAATATATTTTACAAAATTCCAGTAAGCATAAAATTAATATATAGCCCTGCACTTGATTTTTCTTATTAATTAATATTAACCTGTTCAACATTTTACTTTATTAATATTTTTCATTGACAGCTTTACAAACAAGACATAAAATATAAATTGGTTGTTTGAGTTCATTTCTATTTTAATTGCTACAATCTTTTTCATGTTTGGAGAAAGTTGATGAAAATTAATTGAGTACAAGATTAAATGAATGATATACATTATGACTCTTGCATCCTGCATTTCAACTGTAGACAAATCTATTTTTATTATGTATATTTTCGTGCAAAAAATAGTTTTTCTTTTTTGAATTCCACTGTCAAAATTCACAGAACCTGCAAAGAAATTTGTTCATATTTCATACAGAGCATGCCTGGAATTTACCAATACTGAAAACAACTTATAAGTTACCATTGCATGTTTTACTTCAAGGGTTCCCAAACACATTGCACATAATTTTCCCAAATGAACCTAATGTTTCCAGAAAAATTATACAATGAAAGAGTTAGAGAGCTAGTCAGAAAGTGACACTTCATCCTCAAATTAGTAATATGTGCTTATTTGCAAATCTCTTCTAAATCCCAGTCCAAAATAGAACAGTCAAACATGTCATCATTTCTTTCTTGCCACTGAATTTAAATGCAGTTGAACATGAAGAGTTCCTAACAGATCTCTAGTACGTGAAATTAACATGTCTTATAATTTTATTGAACTCCTTTAGTTGGAATAAATAACAACAAACAGGAAAAAAATAGATACCTCTTGGCAAAAATGTGAAAAGTAGCCCATTAAGCAAAATTTAGGAAAATGTAAACCTGCATTTGGGGTAGAGATAGACTGAATTACAATAGCAAGATATCTGCAAAAAGCAGACATGGTCACTTTGATCTGAATACAGATAAAATCTGATAGGAAAAATAGGATGAATTGAAAAAAAAAATACAATACATAAAAACTGGAAAGCTTTTTTTCCATTTCATTTAATTTGGTTTTGAATCTTTCATCCACTGCTGATTTAAACAGTGGTGTTTGGTCAGTAGATCAGAGTGATGACTCATCTACTAGAACATTTGCTTTCCTCCTGCATTGGACTTAATTCAAGTAAGAATTGCAGAAAATCACTTTAAACACACAAATAGTCCTGTTACAGAAAGAATATTATTTGTATGCTTGCATTGCACACTCGCATTGCAGACACATAATTTAACCAGGTCACAAAAAAGAAAACAACTTATTAGTATGCAAGAATCTAAGATCTGGAATATGTGGTTTTTTATGAACTGCATATACAAGAGACATTACATTCAAGTCATTCAAAGTGGATGCTCTCTATTTCTAGAAAGGATTTGTAGTAATAACCGTCCTGGAAGTTCTCTATGCCAGTTGTGTCTTTAGTCTGAAAAGAGGCCACCCCTCAAAAGGTGGAAGTCGAGGTGATCTTTATATCCACTTACTGCTTACCCTCTGACACTCTGATGACACTGTTAATAGGAACACTAACAGATTCTAAGGAAAAGTGGTTTTTTGCAAAAGTTTTATCAGTGAAGTTCCTTATGTTTTGGTTGGATGCATGTTTAATTGGTTTGTTAATAAATAAGCAATTTTTGAAATGCCATAAAAAAGTTCTTCTGATTAACATTAGCCTTAGTTTTTCTCTCAGCAGTGCAATAGTGTGGAAAGTTTCCTTACCTGGATAACTCTAAGTATGGCACAACATACTGTGTGATAGATTGAAGTGCAATCACCTTCAGTTCTGGAATTGGGGAGAGGGAATATTGCTTGTTATATACAATTATTTCTTTAAAATCTTGATACTGAAAGTATTATTATAATTTTTTTTTTCCACAACAGTCCATGCTTTCTACTGAAGTTTTTGAAATTTCACTGGATCTCCTGAAAAGTGAAAGCTACATACTGATATGATTTTGTATCGCAAATTTTAATAAAATCCCCACACTGCTCTTTAAAATGCAGTGGTTTATAATAGTATATTATAATATTTAGGATTTTAATACCAATGCTTCAGTGTAATAAAACTTTTAGTGATTCCCTGGCATGTCTTGTTCAGACTTAAGTTCCTCATTTACATATCTGATGTCCCCCAAGAGACAGACAAGCTTCAAGTTAATTATCCATGTAGCTGTAAGAACTCCTGCTTCCTTGGTAAGAACTCTCTAAAAGAAAACTAACAGTTATTAAATATTACTTTGAGTTTTAAAAAGTAATCAATTTGCATTTAAAGAGACACTAAAGAGATACTTAAATTTAATACTCTTTGCAGACTAAATAATATATAAGCCATGTACAACTCTCACACAATTCACAAATAAAACAACTGTTAAAAACTAACAACAAGCCCAACCTTCAGTAATTTCAAGCACTACAAATACTTGGAAGCTAAAGGGCTCTTCAGCAGACCCCTCATTGCTCCATAACAGTCATTTTACATGAAGGCAAGACAGCACCTGTTGAAAGCAGTGACACATTCTTGACTTCTTCTAGTGGAGCAAGATTACATTACTAATAGTTCATAAAAATTATGAGCCAATTATGCTTTTTACAGAAAATAACAAGTGAGAGAATACATACTTCTGAAATTAAATGAAACTATTGTAAAGACACCAACATATCTTTTATCTCACCAAACTACAGTTACAGGGAGGAGTAGCAGAGAAATATTGTAGAGTGTATGTTGTCACTTGTGACCAAAAAGCATCTTTAAAAAAATAGTTTGATGTAGCATGGAAAAGAGGAACACAGTAACTGGCAAGCATAAAATGGGCTTTAATTCTAACTGTTCTACACTGCTTCCGCTCATGTAGTACCAAATGCCTTCAGCAGAGTGTTAGACCATACCTAATGTATGTCATCCATGACTCATTGTCATCCTCAGCTTCAGCTGGCAGTTTACAAGTACAGATATCAGGTGAAATAATTAATCTGAGTATTTTACAATAAATGAACATGTGCATCTATTTCCCAGAGTCCCGTGATGACTTACATGAGAGGCAAATTCATTGACTGTCTCCAAATTATTACATGCATCTTATAATTAAGTTACAATAAATGAATAGAGTGTGGATGCTCTTCTGTACACAGAAGACAACAATCTCATTCCACAAAGACCTTGGAGGTCATTCAAGAAACAATTAGATGTCCTGCTACATATACTAAAAAGAAAGAAGGTTGAAGGCAGAATAGTCTTTCTTCTGTTTCCTACATCTTCAGTGCTTACACATTCAAATGAAGCCAAACAATATTAAGACACAGAGCAACACACACAGAATACAAATGCCTTGGAAAAAGTTTGTATTCTTCTCAGCAAAATGAGGTGGGAAGAATAATGTCTGACATTTTACAGAAAGGCATTTGTTAACAGATTTCTGTTATTTTAGTTTTTCAGCATTACTGAGTACAAAGTGAAAAACACTAAATAAAATTATTGTCATTATTCTGTTAGGATAAGACAGAAGAGGATACATACTGATGTCAGCTGTGCATACATTCAGCTCTGGGGTAAAGGCATTATGAGAACAGAAAGAGGTAAGACCTAACTTTCACATGTCAACCAGGAGTCTTCTATAGTATGTAGAAAGCATATCTGATATTTTCTGGCACTTTACATTTGATCAGAGTTTTTATCTAATGTGATAAAGACAGTTAAAACTCAGTAATGCTCACAGACTTTGGGAATGCAAAATCTTTCAATCCTTAGGCAGACAGTGCTGCCACTGACTTCAAAGAAGACAAAAGAAGAAGACTTCAAACAGACAAAGTCTATTGTCACTCTGGGATGATGCCTTCTGGCTGAAACACAAAACAATATTGATAGACAACTGCAAAATAGCAATTTCCAGGTCTCCTCAGTCAAAAAGAGGGTCACTGAGTAGTAGACCTTTAAGGGTGCTTGCAGGACCATATGGAGCTGGTTCCTCCAGGAGCCTCTTCTGAATTGGGGAAATCTTAGGCTGTGAAGCTTGCTTCTGTAGGATTGAAATACAATGCAAAAATTTACAGAAAATACCTTGTAAGATACAAATGGTACACAACTCAATACCCTGAAATATTTCAACCTTTCCTTCCTTTTTTTTTCAATTTTTTCCCTCGGCCTTCCTATTTCTAGCGGAACCAAGAAATAATTACAGGGTGAGTGGAGCAAGTATCAGTAATGAGGTAGGCTTTGCAGTTTGATCTGAACAGTTGCCTAGGTGAAGTTCAAAGAACAATGCAGACCACTAGAAGATTTGTCAGTAGAAGATTTGCCAGTAGAAGATTTGTCTCAGAAATAATGGCTTGTTTAATGTACATCTTTAGATCAGAGATACACAAAACATTAAGAAGATGGAATTGTCCTGGACTCTCACTAGAGTGAGGTTTTTGCAAAAAAAACCATAACTCTAACCACAGAAATAAACGAAATTAATAAAGAAAAATGCTTCCAGGTTGTCTTTTATTTTTCAAATGTAAGCATTAGCATTTCTTCTCTTTTCATATTCAAGTCCACTGATAAAAAGTCAAACTTTGCAGGACCTGAGTACTGAATTAACTAGGGAAATACAGAGAAATTGAACAATATAGAGCCATGTTAAGAGATGCTTTAAAACAAACAAAAAATATAGAAAAGGAAATTAAATTGCTACTCCTTAAAAGAAGGTATGAAATTAAGAGCCTTTTTTCTCTTTGTCTGGATGAGGACCAAGAGTGATTGCACCCAGCACTCCCATTATCTAGAATACAGATCCAGTGACTCACAAGAGAGAATACATGCTAAAGAGTAGATGGGAAATAATCTGCTTTTCAAAGTAGGTGAAGCTGCCTACTTTCTATGAAGATCGAAGCTGGATTTTCCCTCATCAGAAGAGTGTGTAATTGCCTTTGGATTCTTGCCATTGTTTTCAGTGCATGCAGTAGTTATTTCACAAGAAGAAACTGAAGCTAAACAGAGCTCTCTATGCTATTGATCCTATTTATGACAGTCTTGATCCTTCAGTGAAATGAGTTCAGACAGACAGAGCACATTCTTGGATCTGCAACTAAATATATATTATGAAGGCTCCTGATTAATAGGTGATAGGTTCCATATTTGTACCCTTCCATCATTCTCAAGACCATATCCCATCACATCATTCACGGCAAAACAAGATTAAGATCTGAATTCATTCCACAGCACTGCATTTAGTATTTGCAACCTATTGAGTTTGTGTGGTACAGAATACCCAAATTCACTGTTTTGTACTTAACGAGAATTGGAACATTTTGTGTTGTATTTAAATTTACACAAGTGTTGATGGCATAAATTTTCTCACCCTTCATTACAGTAGGTGAGATTATTTGGACATGCAAAAGGCAAAGAATATATCCTGTCTCCTCCTTGTGGCACAGAGAGAGGAGATCAATCAAAAAGGTGCTCAGAGTCAGACAAAATGGCCGTATGGTGCTTCAGTGTTCAAATTATGTGTGTTCTTTAAAAAATTGAATGCTGGATAATGATTTTCCACACTGCTATACTACAGGTAAGTTCAAAAGCAGTCATTGTCAGTATGCTGATTGATGTAAAGCTTTCAGTCTCTGGGGGGAAGAGTATAGCACTTCCTACTGCTTGATCCATAAAGCAGCATTTACTGCAGCCCACCTTCCTGGTCTGCGCTGCATAATACATTGCCAGATTATGGGAGTTAGGGAATTAAAAGGCAAAGAAAAGAATGGATGAAAAAGCCCTGACCCCCTCCTCCACAGGTGAAATATTTGAGTCCCTGCCTCAGGGTATTGGAAGTTGACACTAATTGCCATCCAGATACCCACTACTCACATTCACCTAAATATTTCCCACTTCTGGCTGATCAACCAATGTAAAATTTAATTGAAAAAGTTTTCATTTAAGGTTTGCATCCTGTGATGACTAGCTGGGACTGGAAGCATTCACTATCAGAGTTACAGTATAAAAAGGGAGAATAGCGCTGTGTGAAGGAGCCCAAGTAAAAGGGAAGAAATGAGAAGGTGGGGAAAAAGGCTCTTAAAGATACACACTTCAAGTTTCTTTTACTACGAACCAACAACTTGCACTTCAAGTGATACTTCATGTGTGCCAGGTACTGTGCCAGTTGTTTGATTCTGTATTTGCTACTTGGTGATCACTATCTGGATTTTTGTTGGCATTTTCCTATGCCTGTTGAACAGAAACCTGCAACACTATCCACAGATAGGAAGGGGAAAGTATTATTGATCTGTGTCTGCTTTGATGTGCTGCTTTCTGGGAATGAAAACCAATCTGTTACAATCAGATGCTGCACAGCCTGAATTACATTGAGGTTCCCATCAATATATAGAATATGTGGGAGCAAATAAACAGTAGTCACAAAAGAAGGACTTGACCAGGTTATTAACCAACTCTGGGTGTTGAAAAAAAGAAATTCATGTGGGATCCAGACGGGTCTCATTCTTAAAGACCTTTTGGGGACAAAAGTACAAGAAAGGAAGTGTTTGATATGGGAGACCATGCAGAGAAGTCAAAGAAGAGGATTTGTGCTTTATGAAGCATTAAAGTTACTTCTGTAATGACAGTCTATTTGGAACAGAAATGCCCCATATAAAAAAAAAAAAGGGAATGAAAGCAACCGACATTTAGAACGTGCAAACCTTGTTGGCAGCCTTAGAGATATTTTCTATGTTAGAGTTTTACCTAAAAGGGATAAATGGAGTACAGAGCACCAAACCCCCAAATCCTTGCTCAAAATTATTTACAATCCAAGAGAAGGAACATAAGCATAACCAGCCATCAGAAATACTCAAAGGCAATGATTGGAAACAAGGCGAACAAGATCTGAAAGAGAAAAGAGTAAAGAGATTGATAGTGTTGAGCAGATAACATTCTCTCTACCTCCTCAGAACTTGCCACCATCTGCATATCAGCCTCCAGGAAGGGCAAGCAGGCAAAAGGAAATATTGGTTACAACCAGGGATGGATGCCAAAATAATATTGGCCGGAGTAGGAGGAAGAAGTGACACAATGAAATTTTTTCAGAAACAAAGCATTCCTGGTAATGATTAACAGTTTAACAACAAAATTGAAACACAAGTGTGTATGTGTCTTACAGAAGTAAAATATGTTTGGATATGATTACACAATATTTTGCATTTTGTTTTCTTCCTTAAAAATCATCTGCAAATCAAAACAATATGAATTTTTGCAGAGATCTAACTACAAAAAGTTTAAGTGTTAGCCTTGTGCAGAAATAACTTTCAGCTGCCTCTCCACACAGAGATTTCTTGTAGGTATCTCGCTTCAAATGCAGAGATGTTAATACTTTGCCAAGGCAAAAGTGTTCTTAACAGTGGTAAACTGTGGCATGAAGGCTGAATTCATCAGTGAAACAGGTAAAATGGCCAAATATGTTAATGACAATAGCTGAATAGAAGCAGAATTACATAGGCCTAAGGGAATGATGAAAATATTGGAGAATGGAGTCCAAGGGAGCTTAATGAATATCACTTGCATGGCAAGCATATGTACTAGAGCGACAAAGTATTATAAGTAACAACCTTTCATTTTGCTTAACTCATTCGATGCGTTGTTTCAGTGTGCAATGGTAGAAAACACAGATAACTGGAAAAAACTTTAAAGGCAACTTAGGTACCCTAACTACTGCCAATGCATTACAATATCTGGGACAATGGGTCTTCTTCTATCAGAAGACTCCTAAGCTTGGAGCCAAGCAGATTACCTTAGAATGAAAAAATGGCACTTGACATCTGCAATGAGGCACCAGAAATATTCTCAAAGAGCCAAAACCAAATATTTTATCCCCAGAAGTACCAGGTAAACATTTTTCTAAACACAACCACCAACACAAGATGCCTTTATTCTTTTTATTCCACCTATTTAACTCTATCAAAATATCTTTAAGTAGAGTTCTTAGAAGAAAAGACAAGTTCCAGAGATTGGGTTGATGCCTCTGTACACAGGTTATTTCTCCTGCAAATGTATATGGTCATGACCTAATGAGATGTAGAGCAATATACTACATGATAGAGAACTCTGAAACAGAATCTTAACTTTAATTATTTGGAGAAGTTTATGAGAATCTCGTATTCTTGGGGCTTCAATTTTTCTTTGAAAGAGTAAATAAAATTAACTCAATTTCCAGCTGTGGACAGATTGTGAGCAGATAAAAAATTACCCTGCCATACCTGTGGGTAGCCAACTTCCCCCATTGTCCAGTAGCATCTGAATTGTTTGCCTTATATCTCACTGGTTTGGACTTTGTTGAGAAGAATGCAGCGGACATTTATCTCTTAACGCAAACATACATTAGCAAGCTGTTTTTAGAGATGCAGCTTAAGTGAGGGACCATAAGGCACACATATGGGCAGACACAGTACAGCAATTTTAGTAACAACAAAGATCAGAAGAGAATTGTTACGTTTGGAGAGAATGTGATTGAAAGTTTAAGGATAAATTCAGGTATGTGTCACTATTCTCTCAATGCTAAAAGAAAGCAGGAAAATAATGACCTGTAATTCCAACAGGGAGCAAAAAAGAATTAGACCTTCTACAGCCATTAGGGGTGCTTCACCCCATACTCCTCCTTTGATTTCCACATGAAGCCATACACTGTGTAAATTCCTGGCATAGTTCTGTCAAATTTCCTATCACTGTAGCCAGTTATTAAATACCTGGGTTCAACAAGAGAAGGGACAAATGACAATTACATGAAAAGGAAGTATTTTGGTAGTTTCTTGACACACCATCTATAACCAATAAGAGCCGGATTAATCCAGATGGCAATGACTTAATGTTAAGACTTTACATTAACACTTAAAGTGCTACAAAAATCAGGTAACTGACCCCAATCAGGAGATCCAGAATGTGTTACCCTGGTACCAAAGTGCTCTACAATCAACAGACAGAGTGAAAATACTCAGAAGAGAGATCAAAAAAACTCAGGGTTGGCTAGAGTTGGCCAGGATCAGGTCTGTGTCTGAACTTTGGCCCCTCACAAAAGCTCAGGTGTGGCTCCACCTTGAGCCTCCAGGCCCAGACCTGATGAATGCATTTTTGCAAAATATCCTAATGACCAGAGCACACAGAGAAGCAATATCTGCGTTCCAGCTTCTCCTCAGCTTAAGGAGATTTGATCCCCAAAATGCCATGCCCAATAAGAGTGCCCTATGATCAACTAGAGCTAACTGTAAGACTAATAGAGGCTAATGAGAAGATTGTCTCTAACCTTTCTTTGCAGGCTGGGCCACTGTGCAGTCAAAAGGGAAAAAGTCTTGAAGTGACAAGACAACACAGAATTGAGAGTCTGTGGATAGGAGCAGATAGGTGCAGTCCACATGTGGACAGATAGGTAGAGTCTACTCCCTAGCCTTTTAACATGTAACATTTAAAGAAATTTATTTATGAGACATACCGTGGATAAAGACAGAAAAGATGATGTCCATTCTAGTAGCTTTCAATATTCTTCAAGATGGAAGATGACAGAAAGAAATGTATATGATTAGAAAGTTACTTAAACTGACTATTTTTTAATACTGCGTCATAAGTGATGATAGAAATCAACACCTGACATATTAATGCCTAGAGTTAGGGACAAATTCTTCTGAAAAATTCTTTGATTGCATTATAAATTCATAGTATTTGGTAAATAAAAGGTTTTAAATTGTATAAAATTAGATAAAATTTCAGTATGCTATCTATACATTATTTTTTTTTATTGTTTTCAATTGATAAATAACAGGGAGGCAAAAAAATGCCTTCACTCTCAACTCTAGACAAGAATATGGAGGTAGTTAAGAATGAATAGAGTAGAAAAATGCCGTGACATCTGAGAACTAGTTTTGACAGAAATGTTTCTAGCATTAATTGGGGCATTGTAAGTAAAATGTGGCAGACTTTGCACAGATTCATAGTCAGTACCGCAGTAATAACCCTTGACACACATTATTTTTGAGCCACTGCTGCCCCGACGCAATGTGTTAAAAGGAACTTCCAAACCCAATCAGAAGATGTCACAAACATTACTGCTCCACTCCTCAGCACATGGTAGCGAGTCAGGGCAGGCCTCCGGGAGACTTGCAACGAGTGGTGAAGTACGGCAGCAAGGCAAGAGAGGCCCCCAGACGTTTAAACTCTTACACTTCTGTAACTGTAACTTGGTCTGACCTGGAACCAGTGAACACTGCAGCTGCTGCTCTTTCTCATACTCTCTGTAAACACATGTGCCCTGTGCATTTAGCAGGTTCTTGTTTAAATGAAAAAAATCCCATAACTAAACCCCCACATTTTTTCGTATTAGAAAAAACTATCTTTCTTGTATTCTTTTTTAACCACAAATTTTACTTCATCAGGCTTCTTTTTAAATTGCCTTACACTATAGTACTTCATCTCAGTTTAAAAGAAAGTGAAATTTTTATATATAAATATATATACATATACATATATATATATATGTCCTATATGCACCACAGAATTTCTCTGCATGCGTTCTCTGCTACTCAGTTTACATGGGCAATAAGGATAATAGAATTTCCACAGCTTTTTCACCTTTCAGACCCATTCCAGATTCTTTAAGGGTCTCTGAGAGACTACTTTTAAGTATGCTATTTAATCATCCATAGAAAATACAAATCCACTAATCTGAATTTAAAAATGCCCACTTACTTTGGTACATAAAGCTATTTGAAAAGTATTTTTGTACCAGAACATATATAATACTATTTTGAATGATCACAGGGATTGTGAAAGCACAAATTCAGAATGTCTGTTGTGTATAAAATCCCTGAATAGATGGAGCCAGATATTGCTAACTGCTCCTTATTTAAAGTTGTCATTAACATAAACAAAAGGTAAATATTTTCCAATTACTCCATACCCCTTCTTTCCTTAGGGGGTCAGAGTCTGCAAGTACCTGATTCAGTTCCGGAGGGATACATTTTCCACTGGCACACAACTACAGCATCAAGTACTAGCACTGCAATATGTTGGATGGCTGAGGATGTCAAGGGGTGAGATTTAAGCCTGAAGCAAATCTCAATTTGCAGACTGAGTTCATCTCTAATATATGCTCAGGTTCAAATACTATTTATTTAAAAAATGGTTCCAGAGTAGATACACACTGAAAAAATCAAGGATGCACTGGTTTTGCTTTACCTGTCTTCTGAAGAATACAGTAGTGCTCTTCAATGGATGGGCATGTGGAGAGGATCAGTCATGTGTCTGATTACAGTTGCAAGGCATGGGGTGCCATAATCACAGTATATGAAATGTTGGACTGAAGAAAGTCCTGAATATATAGCTGTGTATTAGTGGGCATTTATAACACAATATTGTTTATCTCTAGTACAGTATTTCCTATATTTTAGTAAGAAAAGCTACAAACATGATAGTAAACAAAATTAAACACAAGCCTCACTTTGTTGTTTTCATAAAAAAGGAGGTCCTAACAAATTAAGCTTTTTGTGGTTCATTAGACCTAGACAACCACAACAAATCTTCAACAAGTGTTCTGTGGGCTAAAATCTGACGTAGTTACAGGCCCAATAGTTTTATCAATTGCTGATTCATCTGAGGCTGAAACGATCATGACCAAATGTCTTGCTCTTCTACTGATGCCATGAAGATTTTTGCCTTTTCTTTTATACCCCTGTTATACCTTTTTTACAACTTGTGTATTCTTAGTGCTTTTTGCCTACATTCTTGGACTTGTTTGTCAAGCTAAGAGACTAAACATTTTAGAAGCTTCATAGCTAGGGATCAGTGTGCCCCAGACCCCAAGGTCCTCTCCAGAACACACTCTGTAACAAACTAAGAACCTTCCAGGGAAAGGTTCCTTGGGGAGGGGGGCTCGCTTGAGCCTCTAACTGGGGAATCTTTGATAGATATGCTAATTAGTAAAGCCTATAATGTTATACCCAATGTTGGGGGGAGGGAGAGACAGACTCGGTGGGGTGCATCTTGATGCATATGACCTGGACATGTGTACCTAAGGATCCTTACAATAAATACCAAGGTAAAATCCCTTTTCCCCTTCTAACCGTGTATGACTCTTGATTTTAAGACCAGGAAAAGGCATCACTACCAGTCTCACCATAACTCAAAGGATCTGTTTTATACACTCAAAAAACCCCTCCTACCTTCAGAGGTCCAAACCCTTCAAGCCAACTCTTTTGACCTGGCTCTGATTGTTACAGATCAGGGCCAAATTGTGAACTTAAATGCAGGCATTCATAGTTTACGACAAAGCCATTCCTTGCTTCTCAGGGTGAGATTTGGGCAGAAACTATTTTATTCAAAACAAATCTGATAAAAGGGAGAATGACAGGACTGAGACGTGGCTCCTCCTTCCACAAAGGATGCTTCCTTACTAGCAGAATCCTCCTCTCCTTTTCCCTCCCTCAGTTTGACAATTGCAGAGTGCCAAGACACGGAAATCATCTTTCCACTGGTGACATCTGTCTCCCCAAAGAGCTCCGGAGGCAGTTATTGTGATAGCTTTGGAGTCTGTCATATGATTAGGTGAATATCGAACAATCTGGGACTTCATTTTCTTAATGCCAGTGGCTCACATTTGACTGTCTGGTGTCCTGATTTCAGCTGGCATAGATTTAATTTGCTTCCTAGTAGCTGGTACAGTGCTGTGTTTCGGATTTAGAATGAGAGTAATGTTGATAACACATTGATGTTTTAGTTGTTGCTAAGCAGTATTTATACTCAATCAAGGACTTACCTGCTTCTCACACCACCCCATCAATAAGGAGGCTGGGAGGGGACACAGCGGGGACGGATGACCCAAACTGGCCAAAGGGATACTTCAGATTATTTAACATTGTGCTCAGTGGAGGGGAGGGGAGGGGGTAGAGAGTGTCTGTGTGGTTTTTAGCTACCTGCTGAGTTAAAGTACAAGAGCTGGAATTAATACTATGTGTGATTTTGTTTTCATTTTTTGTGCTAAAAACAAGGAAATAAAAGCTTTTAAATAAATGTATATATTTATAGAGCTTGTAGTTTAGGAATGCCTTCTCTTTCATTTATTGTGTGGTATATATCTGTCATAACTATCAGTCAGCATTGTCCATTTATGCATCTACTAGAAATATTGAGTTCTCATTGTGGAAAGCGTGATGCTTATGAGCATGTTAGAAAGCTTTATCTGCCACTTCTTTGCAAACAGAGACTTCAGAACACTCTCATTAATGAAACGTAAGTGAAAAAGATTTTTTAAAGTAATAGCTCTCCTAAGAAATGGCATTTAAAAGGAGGAGTGATAAATATCAGAAACAAGTCAAAGAGTTGAAGAAGTTTTAAGCGTTATCCTTTTCAGCATGTCTATCAATAGAAAGCTGACAATGGTATTATTGCTATTTACATATTGGTAACACACTGGTATGAATTTGCATAACGTATTGTAGTTCTGTGCTCTAGGGACTTGCATTGTAACATATTGGTGCTTAATGAACTCTGAAAAAATTGATTTTCCACAGAGTAAATTAAGGAATGCATTATAGCTGTTAAAGCAATCTTAAGGGAAATCTGAGGCTTCCACTGCAGCACCGTGCTTAGTAAGTAATAAATTACATGTTATACTTATTTGCCTTAATTCATGCTAATTTTGTCCAATTAATGTATCACAGTAATTCAGAAGCCTGTCACAGGAGAGCTAATTATTTATTGGATTTTTGTGTTCAGCTCCCTAGGAGTCTACTAGCAAACAAACTTGCGACTGTCTTTCTGTTAGGTCCACAATGACATTCTTATGTCTTACTGGGGAAAGAAAAAGAATGTTAATCTTTTTTTATTTCAGTTATATAAATGGATCATTATTCATTTAAGTTAGTTTTTTGTTTACAAATTGGTGTCACGTCATGACAGACTGCCATACTGTTAGAATGAAATCCAGTGTTTTTCCTCTTCCTGTAAATGCCTGAACATAACATAATTCTTCTTAAAGACCATGGCAGTACTTTTCACAATCTGAAAGCTTCTTCCTAGTGGTGTGTAAAGTTAAAGAAAAAAACCCTTCTCATTCTTTTCACTGCAACTTGCCTTTCAAAATCCACTGGCTTGAAAAATCACAACGTGCCTATAGCAATTGATACTGTTTCATAAAATTAGATTTTTAACTGTGGCAGAATGTTAATTCACAGCAAAAAATGAATTATTTATGAGATTAATTTGTGCAATTCATACCTATAAATAATATGGCAGTTGCTAAATAATTTGCACAGTGTGATAAGATGCAGACATCACAGTTAAACAATAAGAGAGTCACCAGCTGTGAAATACCCACTATCTGCTGGCATTCTGTCATGCACAAGCGTTTACAGAAAATTATTTGTTGGGGGTGGAAAGTATTAGATCTGATACTTGGCTTCTTCTCATGGGTAGCAGGAGAATACTTGTCAGTTGATTACTGTCTTCTACACTATGTGAAAAGAAGTGGTATTTCTTTAAATGTATAATGCAAAGTGATGTTACCAGCAGGCTACATAAAATCATGTGATGTAACCTGCCATAATATGATGCACATGACCGACTGTGTCACAAATTTAAAGAGACTTATTTTAGAAGAACTGTTGAGAAAAAAAATATTACCCCTTCTCCATTTCAGTCAGTTGCCATTGATCTGTGTTTGCCTATAGCCAAATGAATACCTGGTAGTTCAGTAAACGTCCCTGAGCAATATACAATCTTACATTGTAGCTATTATTATCACTTTAAAAGCATCTGTCAAGTACTTCATAGTTTTCTATCATTGTTCTTCAATCTCTGTCTTCCTAGCAAGCACACAAAAGCTCATCAAGAAATTAATTATCCAGTCCCTGTTTCATGGAAAACAGTTGTTTAATTGTTTATGGCATTCAGAATTTGAAATTGTTTTCGTCATTTTCTTTCTTGATTTCTCCACTCTGGAAAATATAAAGCCTGCACTTAAGCACGTTTTAAGTCCCATCAAAGTCAGCAGAGACAATGACTGAGTTTTCCTCCTAACTAGGAGCTTTATTTTCAGACCTGCATTACTAGGACATTCTGGGCAAGGGGACAGAGTATGTGCACACCTTCCAAGGGTGGGAGCACATGTGGCCAACCGTACCATGCAAACATGATGGCTGTTCTACAAACGATTCAAAGGGGTGAACTATGCAAAAGAGTAGCAATCAATAAAGAACACTCAAGAATCAGGAAGAAAAAAACCTTATGACAATGTCAGAAAATTCTTCCTGTCAGAAAATACATCAGTTTTGAAAGCACACTTGCCTGAAAGTGTTTATAACTTTTTTCACCTCTCAATCCTTTTCCCTTATGAGTAGTCTGCATCATTGCCTATATGGATAAGTGTAAATAGCCTCTTCTTGTGAGCCAAAACCCACACAATCTGACACTAAAAATCACCTTAAGCATTAATTATATGGAACAGGTGACAGAGGGTTTGCACTGTAAAGATGTCACACTGTGGATAGATAGAATAGGAAAAAGCCTAAAATTTAAAACAAGAACTGGAATCCCCAGCTGGGACAAAAGTTTAAAGTGCCCATGCTTATTCTCTTGTTAAGCTACTATGTTTGCTCCTGCTAGATGTGGCAGAAGCTTATAAGCTAACTTTTGTGTTACTTTAACCTAGTATAGAAACTTCAAAAAAAACTCCCACAGTATCAAAAAACCCTTGGAGAGGGAAGGCTGGTGATGAGGAACTAGATATTCATTAGAAACACTGTCTGTAACAGAGGCTATGTTTGCTCCTTCCTCCTCCAGGCCACCTTCCTGTAGAGCCCAGCTGCACAAGAAAGGTAGGGAGGAATCGTATTGTACTTTCCTTCTGCTTCTTTCTGGTTGTGGTGTCTAATAAGGACCTGTCTTTAGAATCCTCTTATTGCCATGAAGGCAGCTGCTTTTTTTCTAGCTATTTCATTGGGTTCTTTCCTGGTCATTCAGAATATGACAAAAGAAATCAAATTTCAAACACCTTCTTGTACCTCAGAAATGTATGGGAATCTTGAGCCACACAGCAGCAAGCGGCAAGACTGCTGTGAACTTTAACAGCCCAAGAGCTCATCCACAGCCTCTGGTTACACCTGTAGATTCTGATTTTTGCATCTGTAACTTTCCCATTGGCAATGTATTTTTTCATTCCTCATGACACAAGACATTTCCTGACACACCATTTGTTTCCAATGCAAAGACAACACCTTCCTCTACACCTGGAATGTCTTTGTCTCCCTTCTTTTTCTCCCATGCTCTCCTGCCACCTCCGTAGCAAAGACCCATCAGCAAAGGGTTTCATATATTTCTTTTCAGACTGACAAGATTTCAGTGGTCTTTCATCATGCAACAAATTAAGAAAGGCTTCTCATGAAAGCATAAATATGTATTTAAGATAATGTTCACAGTGCAGATTATTTTTGTAATCAGTGCCTGTAGTGTTTCCTGCCACACAAAGTCTGTCATGTCAATAGGCTCTTTGTCAGAGCATAAAACATACCTTAAAAATTTTTTTTTTTTACAAATTATAAATATTACTACAGATTATTAAAATAATTTTACAAATGATTGAGACCAAATCAGTCTTGGTCTCAGTGGTTTTAGCAAAGAGTGAAATGGTCCTTCAAAATAGCTGCATCCTTCTAAGCCACAGCTGGATGCAGAGCATGCACAAAATGTCTTTTTGGCAGTTCATATTATCATGGACAAAATCAGTGCAAGTATCACTAGAAAGGGAGAAAGAAAGATGTGGATACTCTCATAAAACTGCAAGTTTATATAAACTGCTTTCATTTACTCACTGAGTTCAGAAACAGATTATTTAAAGAGATAGAGAACAATGACAGCAACACCTTTAAATTATAACTAAGCAGCACCTGGGCCTCAATTACAATACTAAATTAAAGCAGAAATCATATAAAGGAAAAGATGACCCAACTCAACGTTAATTGTAGAATGACAAAACCATGCAGCCTAGAAGGAAGCTCCAGAAGTCATCTGGTTTGACTTTCTGCTCAAAGCAGATCCAGTAAGTCAGGCTGCCCTCCTGGTGAATGATTATCTTACTGTGGCACAATGGAAATCAGAGATAACTAGTCAAGTAAGGAAGTTACTGGTTTGTTTTAGAGTGAATTGTAGCAATAGGGAAGACGAAAGAAAGGAACCTCAAAAGAAGATATAAAAATAAGGCAAATTATGGCTACAAATAGAAGTTGCAGGTGACCACACATCTACATCTTGCTTCCATGTTGCCTTACAATATAGGTGATTGAATGAATTGTGCTAAGAGATGCCCATTGCAGATCTTTGTTTTCCTGCCCACCAGCAGGAAAACAAGGTGAAGAATATCCAGAATCCTCCTTCCCGGACTCATTTATGATGATATTCCTCATCCTGAGCACTATGAGCTCTTCAAGTTCCTATTGTGTATGAAACTATTGCATTCCTGTTTCATGTCTCCCAAAACACCATCAAAACAAACTATAATTATTTTTCTGTAATTTTAAAGGTGACTTTCCAACTATATACAGTTTGAAAACAAGGTTGTTTCTTTCTTTCTTTTGATAAAATCAAGCTGGTTAGCAGAAACAGCAGGAATTCTGCTTGCTTATCAGGACTTTGTATTATTGTGGATTCCATTTTTTCTATCTTGGCATTCTGGTATATATTTGAGTGCTTCCCCAAGACAGAGGAGAGAACACAGGCATTGATTCTACACTGCTTGCTGCTACAACTGCAATTGCCGACTTTCTACAAAACTGTTTCTTGCAAATGATGGTTCCATATGTAAATACAGGATGAGCAATAATCATCTTCAAAACTATAGTTCAATAAAATCACTTATGAAGAGGCCCATTACACAAGTCATGCCCCCTGATGTGCAATTGACCCTGTAGTCTGTTGGAGGGTTGCACCTCACCTGCTGCTCATACAAAGCTCCTTTTTCCAGCATACTACTGCAGTTCACTGTTGTATTTTTAAAGTGCTTTATATTGTTCTGCTGGAATTAACTGAGGGACTGGCTTGAAATCTTCAGGTGAAATGTGTGATAGAAATGCAAATAAACTACTAGCTTACTATTTGATGCAGAGACTGCTATATAGCTCTACTTAGACATTACATTTACTTTCCATGCCTATCAGTATGCACTCAGAGATTGATATATGATGGTTTCATAATTCTTAAATACTTTTTTGATATCCTAAACCTATAGAGCCTTCAGACATTTTCTTCAGGAGATCTGGAATACTTTGCTACTTGAAATAAAAAGAGCTTCAATTGGCAGGGTTTTAAATCCAAACATTTAAGGCATTGATTTTACTTAGTTTTTCTAAAGTAACTCCTTTAGGAAATTGAGTGCTACATTGCTAATTTTAACTTTATTCATTTTAAAGTGCTCCGGGATACTAGCACAAAGGGCACTGTAAAAATTGCATTGTGCTGTATTAGGTTTGAATAGGATGAGTTATAGAACTGTTTGAGACTTTGAATTTCCAGAATGTAGTTATTACAATGCTTATAATACTAAAGGCTTCTTATGTGTGCATTTTATGTTTGGGGCTTTTTTTAAAAATAATCATAACTTCTAAGAAATACTGACTATACATAGTCTGTAACTAAAGCTTTATAATAATTTCTATTGCGATACATCTATACAAGAGGATTTTATAGAACACTTATTCACACCTACATAAATATAATTTAAAATGTAAATGTGCATGCTTAAATTACAGTGGAAATTTACTTTTTCATGCAATGAATCTTTACACTATTTACAGTCTTGATTTACCTGCAATGGAATTTTTCTTTTGCAACACAATTAATATGTTCATGTTGTATAAATCTAAGTACAGCACGCAAAAATCTATCTGAATATCACATAGTAAGTGATTGTGGATTCTGAATAAACAATGCAAAATGAAGCAATTTGTAATGTATTTTGAATTCTAGGACATTTTTCCAAAAGAAGGTTAGGGGTTTATGACTTACAGCAGCACAATTAAATATACAATAAAAACAAAGATTGTATTCCTTTTCGTTTGATGATTATACAAATTTATTCTGAACTGTTTCATTGATTTCAGTAAAAACTGGTCCATAATACTTTAACTTTTAAAAGAATAATGTAATTTCATAGGTGTCTCTTTCCCATAAGAATTCCCTGAAAAAATAGATTATTATAAAAAATGTAAATGATGTTGCAGAGAGTCTCTTTTTTTCCAGTGATTCATCCCAATACATGTATAATCTAGCATTCACTGGAGGGGACAAATATCTAACACAAGAAAGTAAAAAATTACTTTAAAAGCAATGAAAAAAATTTGAAAAATACTGTGAGTTGAGAGAGAAAAATAAAAAATATCCAAACAGACAAATATTGGCTTTGGAAGAATAAATAAAACATCCCTTAATTGCTTTTTCAAGACCGGTGGAAAATATTTCTCACAGACACAGGATTTTTTTTTTCCTGCTGCCTCTCAACACTGGATAATTTGTGAAGGAATAACTTAGTGTAGAAAAACAAGGAAGATGAACTTAAGCAATGTTTTAATAGATATACCACCAAAGTTCAGCAGGTCATTGGGGAGACAGATCGATGGAATGTATGTTATCACTAACTTCAAAAAGAATAGATCTATCATAGAAAAAACACCCCAAACTATTTAAAAATTTAAGGCATTATCTATAGTATTTTTATTCAAAGGCTTTTTTGAACAATTGTGTTTCTTGCACACTTCTTAGACAATAGCAAGTTTCCACAAACCCTATCCTCATGGTCAAAATACCACATGGGGTTTTTAGATTTTGTGTGTAACTTGATTTGATAAGTACTTTAGTTCTGTTTAAAATATATATGCATTAGTGATTATAAGTTGTCTTTAAAAGAAAAGAGCAATACTGCTGTCATCCAACAGAAAAAAAAAATACCCAAAACTAAACCAAAGTCAGAAAATGATAGACATTTTTGCTGTTATGTTCTCTATATTAAAATACATGTTTATCACAATAAATCATGTACTACATAGCATATTTTGTGTTATCTGCCTGAGTCATATCCAAAAGAGACTGAAATCCACAGGTACCTTCTCACTGGTCCTCATATTTCTTGGAGCATGTCTTTTGTGTATTTCAGTGTGTTCTTCATTCTGATACTATAGATCTGCCTTTATTCTTCCTCCCTGAGGCCCATGGATTTTGTGAGTATATCACTGCCCGCTTGTTCAGTGCTGCAGTACAGTCGGCCCTTTCCTGATGAACTGAAAGTGCAGTGTTTGTGCTAAAAGGACCCATCGACTTGAATAGCACAGGGCCTCTAAAGACCTTCACCCTGCTACTCAGACATGGGGAAACACGGCCTCATAGGCCAAAGAGATTGTGGAGAAGAGCAGTCAGTAGCAACAAGGCAACACAAACAAGAAGCATCACCTGAAGGCATGAGCATGTGTGTAACATTCACATCCTGCTGGTAGGTTGGGGAGACCAGAGAATTCTCTTCCTCAGAGAAATAATAACTGCAAATTTGTTACAACGTTGTGAAAACCAGGAGGTGTGATTAAAATACGTGATGTGTTCTACAGCTTCTACTGCAAAATAGTCTGATTAATCTAAATTAATTTAATGTAATAAACTACTTACTTTTCCAGTGGTGAAATCTGCCTGGGGTTAGAGAAGAATAAAACAATTTCACACTTCTCACAAGCTGTATAATGACTGCTATCTTATTTAGAAAATAGAAATTTACAAACAAGTGGGAAATGTTGCTCACCCCTGCAGAGAAAAATTTTCATTAAAATATTCTGGTTGTGCAAATAAAACTCAAAACTTTGTCTGTCAAGCAGAAAATCAAGTTATTTTTTAAATGCCTTGCTTTTTCCATCAAATGAGTTTTGAGTAAGCATATTCAGTTTTATTTCTATGAGTTGCTCTGCTTGAACAAAATATTTGTACAAAACAATCAATGTTCAAAATAAAATCATTTATGTTGGCTGAATTCAGCATTTTTTTATATCCTAGTTAGGCCTAAGGTTTCATTCATTGTGGTTATTTTGGACAACTCAAACTATTTTTCCCTTTGGGACTGGGAGAAAAAGTAGAATACTGGAACAAGTTCATTGAAACATATTTGCAGTCAGAATTAACTGAAAATTCACCCCAAGGAAAATTTCAGATAGGAAGGAAAATGTAAGAAGTGGAAATATTTCCATATGGAAATCCTGCCATATTGCCTGCCAAGAGTTGTCCTCCAAGTCTCATTTGCCAGAGGAGTGTTGCACGATCAAGACATTATACATACAATAGTAGCCTTTCTTAGCTAATCTGACTGAAGAAAATCCCCAGAAGATGTAATGTAGCTAGGCAATCCAGCTATCCATTTATTAGTAGAGAGACATGGAAGATGACCTACCCCCCTTCTAAAAGTACTGGAGTAGCAGCCTTCCAGCTTTCTGACACATGGCTCTTACACTCTTTTTTAATACAAAAACCAGTTCTGTTCCACGAATAAAGAAATGGGTTTAGGTCACAAACCCAGCTGGCCATTGAAAAAAACCCAAACAGTGAAATAGAACTTCTCACGCTCCTCTGACCCAAGACTCTCTTAATAGTTAGTGGGAGCAGCAGACACCTCTGCGCCACAACTCCTCTAAAACAGGTCAGATAAATTTTACCCAAAAGTGCCTATTTCTCTCCATGGACTCCCAAAATTATTGAGTAACACATTCAGATATAGATCTACAGCACTAGGTGAGATTAGTCCTCATTCTGGTCTTCAGTCACATAGTGTTCTAGTGGAAGGAGAGAAAAGAAAGGGAAAAAAGACTTTACTTGAACTAGGAGGTTACTTTTACTGTCTTGTCTAAGCTCTTTTTGCCCAGGCCTTGATGCTATTTCACAGATCTCTTTCAGACGCCTTTTACACTTTGTCCTGAAGAGTGGTGAAACAGAAATTTTCAGTCCCAGCTCTTCTCTGTACTTCCATGTAGCTCCCACAAAATTTCAGCAATCAAAACTACACTAATATTTTGTAAAAGAAAACAAAACCTCTTTGTTCTGAATAGCGTTTTTGGTTCAACTTCCCTATTCAGCTCAGTGAAGTAAATAATAACATTATGTATGTACCTTTTGATATATTTCTGCAATGCTAATTAATTTAAATGTATTAATATTTTTGAATTAATAGTTTCAAGAAACACCAGTTTTGTGGTCTGTATTCGCATCTCAAGAGCAATATTTTAAATTTCCATGGACTTCATTGAAGACAGTGAACTCAGTCCAGTGTAAGTGACAACAAAGCCTACTCTGTGGCTGTAACTTTCTCCTAGTAGGACTCCATCTGTAATCATACTTTATGGCATATTACACTGGAGGATAAAAATTTGCTGCAGAAATCCAGTCTTGAACTTTGAATTTTTTCCCTTAAACTGCTAGCTTAATGGAAGAATTTAAGGATATTTTGCCAGCAAAGTATGGATAAAAGAGATGAATGAATAAAAAATAAAGAGCATAATGAGTGCATATATTTTAAATCCTTTCACCACTAATCAGCTATTCTTACACAATTAAAACAGGAAACAAGCATGAAGATCTGGAGAGGTTACTCAACTCATCCTCTACTCCAAAAGAGGGTCAGCATTTAGGAGGTTAACTAGGATATACAATATAGCCTTCTTTTTGCCTACCACAACATGAAGGTATCAAGAAAGTCAGATTTTCAATATTTTTCAGGAGTGCAGTCCATGAGCCTAGACATATAAAGGCAAATGAAAAACTAGTTACCTCAATGTTTGTATATTCTAGTTCCAGTTGGCAATTATCTAAATCTGTGCATAAGGACTGACCTAACATCCAGTGAAATCAATGTGGATTACTTTACCATTAACTTCCATGAACTTCAGAGCAAGCCCCTATCCAGCCCCCACATGGAAAAATTACATGCACAACTGTAAACGTGCAATGTTTCAAACAAATTTGACTACTTAAAATTTTTTTTCTGGAAGTTTAATCCACAAACAAACACAAATCAGCTTGTTAGAAGAAAATCTTGCCTGCCAAATTGAAACATCATTTTTAAAATCAGAATAGATTAATTAATAAAATCACTAATTAATGTAAGGGTATTTTCCTCTCTTCTCACATATTTTTGCTGCATATGGCTTCATACACCTGAATAACTTGGAGTTTCTTCATGCAGCTCTAATAACAGCTCTTAATAACAGCTCTTAACAAAGCAACAAAGACACTCACATGAAAAATTTAGATATCTACAGAGAACCTTTAAAAAACACTAAAGCTCTGTTTTACTTCGTGTTTCTTGAACAACAACCTTTTACTATTCTGAGTACTTGCTGTACAATGGAGATGTTAATAGTTACCCTCAGACTGTACCTTATCTTTTACTGTAAACCTCTTAGGCAGTGCATTCACATTTCATGTCCTTTCACAGTGCAGCTCACTTGGAGACAAAAGCAAGAGGAATTTGTTTCAGTTGAAATATTCCTTTTTAACAGACACTTTCCAGCTCCCTTGCAGAAGCTGCCAAAAGGAAAATCAAGGATTGGGATTAGCTTTTTTTTTCCTCAAGATTTGAAAGATCTGTAAAGTCATGGGGATTTTTAAAACTTATTTGTTATTGATTAAAGTGTCATTAAAGCATTTGCTAGTTGATGGGCTGTCAACTATGAGAGAGTCCTACACCTCTAATACTCTAATTGTAGTCTTTTAAGATGTTATCCTCAAATCTTAAATTTGTTCAGTTGGAAACTGCTCCAAAGTTTTACACTTTTCCAAACACAGCTATTGATTTTTTTTTTGCTACAAGAACAATAAAAGACTAATCATGTTGATCATATATTAGTCTCAGGCTGGGCATTCTAGACACAGTGCTGAACTTTCATTTGTTTACATGTTCAAATCTAATGCTATTACAGATGTGTATGAGTAGGAAATATTCTGTCCAGGTATTTTTAAATATACTACTAAAAATTACAATAGTAAATTTTTTATAAGCTTTTCTACTTTCATATGTATATTGCTTATACATAAAAAAGAATGAAGTCTCATTCATTCAGAATTTAACTGACTTAGAAGCATACATTTTTGTTATTTATGTTACACAAAACATAACAGAAAAATATGTATTGCCTAAAGACTTTAAAGATGATTATGACCTTGTAATACAAAATATTATTCTAAGCAGAGGTGTACCCAGTCACTAATTCAAAGCTTCATTATAAGGGAACTTATTTCATTAAGAATTTGTGATGAACCTTTTGGCTACCACTTTCCTCTGCAGAAATGCTGGAAATCATATAATAATGCTCCTATCCATCTTTCTACTCTATTTGCAGACCCTGCATAAAATCTCAAGACAGAGGGACTGCTGGTGTTCATGGACCCTAAAGATTCAACAATTTTTCTTGTCTCTAAATGGAGAAGTGAAGGTTATCTCCAACATAAGTCTTAGCACTAGGCAAGCACAGTGCTTGATACAGTAGAAAAACCACTGTATCAACACCCAGAATGGTGCCACAGCTGTTTTCATGCTATATGCTCTAAAGCTCCAAAAGAGAGACCTGTCTCCAGCCCCTTTGATAACAAGATCTGGTTCCCTGGCTAAAAACTGCAACAAGGTCATAACTAACAAAAGGACTTTAGTATTTCTTGTATGAAAACATACAACATAAATGTACAAAATTTTCAAAATTATTAAGCAACAGAAATAGCAGAAATAGAATATACTGTAAGTAAGTAATACAGTATATTTCAATAATTCATTTTAAGATTTGCAACCAGATCATGCAAGGTGGATTTCATCAGTGTAAATACTATCATTTGGTATTTTCTATATATCTTCTAAATTGGGGTGCTGTTTTTTTCTCCATCAGAGGTCTGCACTGAGAACTACTGTCAACATTCCCACCAAGAAAAATATGACCAAAACTGGTTCATAATGTCTAAGACCTACACAAGGGACATGGCTGCTTTTGGGAGTCTTTACCTTAATACAGGCATTGGACATAAGCCTTGATTTAAGTTCCCAGGCAACAGATCTATTAAAGCTATATTACTAAGGTTCACACTGCCCCTGAAAGCTTTATTAAATGATTATTTCATAGCATGGAGGGAAATGTATTGAAAATTAATGTGCAGCATCAGCCAGTCATGGCTCATAGCTGAGATATGCTCTTTGTATCAAAAAGTAGGAATTTCCAAATAAGACAGGGTAAGTGAAATTCCTCTCATTAACTTTACTTTTCTAATCTGACTTCTAGGGCTACAGTGAGTGGGTGGAATGGCCATTTCTAGAGCTGATTCCATTTTTCTTCTGTCTTAGGAGCCCAATTTCATGTAGGATGCACTGCCCTCTTGGAGTGCCCCTCTGCTTCTGCATATCATAGAAGGAGCCCAGCTGCCTCACTTTAATGGCTGAAGTGAAACAACATGAACCTCAACTTGTATGAAAAGAGTAAGATTTGATGTATCCATCCAGCCCATGGGATTCTGACAGACTCAAAGACGCATCTTGAATATTTACAGAATTCAGTGCATTAGGCCATTCTTTTTGTAGAAAACAATCCGAGACAACTAATGCCAAGTAAAATCATGCCCACATACATCTCTTCAAAAGGATTTTTCAGAAAAAGCTAATTAGCTGAACTTCTGCAGTGTTGCCACACTCAGAATATACATAATTTCTTCTATAAAAACACAATTACATGTTTTATGGAAGTGATTTTTAATGAATAGTAAGACCTCTAAATAATTTAAAGACACAATTTAAACCTAACAAAGTTTGTCATTTTACATTATTATATTGCTAAGAAATGTATTAACTCCGATCATGCAGTTCTAAAGCTGTGAACAATTAAGAAAATGGGCAAGTTCTCTTGTTGTCTTCAATTGATTTGGAAGGTGAGGGCTAGGAAAAGCCCAGGCAGGCAGCTCCTACCCTACGAGCACCAGGTGGCAGTCCAGCGTTGACTGACAGGTCTTCATGTTCTCCTGCACTCCCCAGGCCAAAGGCTTTCCTTGTTACAGTATTTGTCTGCCTAACCCAGTTCTGAAAGTCTTCCATGCTTTTCTATATGCTAAATAACATACATTCACCCTGGGATTTAAGGGCAGAGAATAAGAATAATGTTTTTCATAAACTTGCCCATACTGCCTTACTGATGCTGAAACGCCAGGGAATTATTACTTACAGCGTATTTCCACAAATTGGGTTCTGAATTTTCCTGGTTGGACAGACCATACTAGTACACCCCAAAAGTTTAAACAACTATAAAACCATGTACAAGAAATATGAGGCATATAAGTCTATTAGAGCATGATGTTTTTCCCAGAACATATAGCAAAGGTAATTTCAAATCTCAGTTACTCAAAGTAAAATAATAACAAAGCCAGAAAATCTTCACATCTTCAAATTAACACTGAAAAATCTTGCAAAATTGTGCTCACATATACAGATAGCTGTAGTTTCTAAGATGGAACAATAGCAATAATAATTTAAGTAATTTCGATGTTTACTGGGATGGTCATACTCCTAAAATGCAAACCTGCAAACACTGCCTTATGAGGACATAAATTTTGTAGGCTTTTCTTTCCTATTTTGAGATAAATACAAACAGACCTTTACCAGAGCTGTGAAATGGCTCTCGCTACACATTTCAGGGTCATGTTTACCTATCTGTTTTTAGGCATGTATAGTTTTTACTAGTTTAATTACAGTTTATCATTTGGTATCAACATACTCAAATACTATTCAATAAAGTTCAAATAAATTTAAAAAAAATAAAGGAAATATCTGCACAAAGAAAAGAAATTAAAGTCATACATTCTATAAAATATCACTAGTGATGACCAAAGGAATAAGAATTTGACAAGCTACACTGGCTAACATCAGTGAGCCACAGGAAAAATGGAGTAGTCCTGCACTTCTCAAGTCTTTTTTTTCTCTTCTATCCCAAAGTGGTACAATTTCTGAGTAATAATAGCATGGTTTTATTCCACAGAGCCAGTCCTTTTGAGCATTCTGAGCAGGATCTGCTGACTTCAGTAAGGAAAAAAAAGAAAGTTTTAATGCTTTTTAATGCAGCTAGACCTGCAAAACCATCACAGCTGAGAAAGATGGATTCTGTTCCTTCCTGTTCATCTTTAGTAGAATTCTTCAAAATTACGATGAAAAAATGCCTGGTTGACATAGGTCATTAAATGTGGATGTTCCCAGTCATGAACTGTGCTAAAGAAGCAGGATTCTGTGCCTGTAAATAGGCTTACAGGACAGGTGCCTCATAAATGACTTGGAAGCAATACATATTTTCTCTGAATCAAACACAGAAGGGGACACACATCATGCTCTGAAAAACAGCTCACATTCCTAAAGTTACTTAAGGGTAATCACAGAACTTTTCCAACCACAATCCCACTGGCTCTGAAGCAGCTGAGGCAACCCCATATCAAGTCATGTATGCACAACTCTAGATCCGGCTTTTGTGTCCAGGCTGTCCCCACCATCTCCATACCAATCCTGTTTCTGTATAATCCAGAATGCTGACTCCCCTTAGTATCAAAGGGAGAGAACTGCTGGCACAATGCTTTTTCCAAAGGTAGGTTGACACGGCAACTGACTTTTGCTGCCAATCTGCCCCAGCCTTGAGTTCCTAACAAAGCCTGCTTTTCTCTTGGATCGTTTTTAGCACAACTCTGAGTTTCATTTGGAGGGATGGATTTTTGTTATTAACTATTTTCTGTTACAATTGTCTTCAAATTTTATCCATAGTACAAACTGACACAATGACTATTAACATGGCCATGGAGCAAGTAGTGCATTATATGTACTACTTGCATAAAAAAGGCACCTATTGAGACCTTTTCATCAATCAGAAATAAACATTTTTTTAACCACACATGCAACACTTGATTTGCTGTGTCTTTTATAATATTAACTATTTGCCTGTCAATTTAAGAAACAACTTTAATTGATTTTCAGATTTCAGGCATCATTACAAAGAACTATTTTTATTTTATTGCAGTGGTTCCTACTTTATTGTTTCCTTTTATGTTAGTCTGTTGAGGTCTATTTATATGAGGTATTTTCTTCTTAACCATATTATAGTACCAGGGAGCTTTCCATAGTTCTTTTGAAACTTAGAAATAGCGTGGCACTTACATGATACTTTCATAATGTTGCCAATCCTCTGATAAGTGGTTCACATCAGATATTTAGCCCCAATACCTACTGCTTGAGAATCTACACTGATTCTCTTCACGTTTTGCCTCTGCATTTCAAGATTTATGAATATTAAGTTGTGCTTGCCCCAAAGCAAAAGTATACTCACTAAGATATTTGCTGAGATCAGGAGTCTCTCTGCCCCATTTTTAAAACAAAGGCATTAATAAGGAAGCACTATAAAATGTACGACATTGAAAAAATAAGGAAAATTCAGTATTTTTAATAAAGTGAGAAAAAAACTCTAGTTCAAAGCACCCTATCTGAGCTACCCTAAATAATGCAAAAGAGTAACAATTCATGGCACTTGAACAGAACTATTTCTGCTAAGAATATACCCTGATTTCTAAAACTATGACCATTATTTTTTTAACTATGGTCACCTATGGTAAAAAATATAACTGTCTATAATTTTAACCCTTAGAAACACATGGGCAGATACTATATACAGCATCTATGTAGGTCAATTAGACCCAGTGGCAGTGGTTGCATCATTACCCAGCACACACATAATTACTTTGTGTACCAAGCACAGAAGTCATGGATGCATTCAGAGAGTACACACCTACATATTCCAATACTGAAACCCTTTCATAAGGACTAACACAACTTCAGAATTTAAAATGCATACATAAACATGTGAACTTAAAAAATTTCCTGAAATTAAAAAAACTCCTGAAATATCTTTTTTTTTTTAATTATTACATTTCTTAAATTCTATTCCAAATGCTCTCAGCTTCCTTTGTGATTTGATCTGTTTTTATGTGTACATGAAAATAAGTAACTTGTTTAAAGCAAGATGAAACTGGTCCATATTGAAACGAAAAAAAAAAAATCACAGAAGAAATAGGAATTAAGAGGTTTATAGGTTTACAAATAGGTGGAATAAACGTGCTATGGCAAAAACATCCCATTGAGATATATGCTGAAGCAAACTAATGGAGACTTGGTTTCTAAACTGTGACTACACAATATTAATTTTGCCCCTCTGTTTGGAATTACATTGCTTTCCATTCTATATATTAAACAGTTCCCCAGCTCCTCTTCAGAAAATAATAAATTGTTTAATTCTAAGAGAAACCACATATGGTTAAGATAATTCAAGAGAGACAACTGAGTAATGCAATTCATATCTTTTTTTTTTTTTACACAAATCTTTATATTAAACTGAAAATAGAGGTCTATTCTGTTTATTACAGTAGATATTCTTACTGAAGTCAATAGTATATGGGTATTCACAGCGGGTTCTGTATAAGTCATTATTGAAATATCTTATTGCAATTATTTTTCAGCAATTTCCTCCCACTGTTTTTCTATATATTATAGCATATCGAGCACAAAATAAGATGTTGATATCTCGCAGTATAGCTTCTATTGGATTATAAATTAAGATAAATTGGATTGTCAATTAAGAAACTCAAAAAGTCAAGGCACCCCTTGGATTTAGAATGCTCACTCTGCAACACAGCCCTCACCTCCCCACCAGCATCAGGGCTGAAACTCGAGCCACTTCAGGATAATTCTCTCACTCAGCATACCTGCAGAAAGAAGAAATTCCCTGGCTTCAAGAAATAGTGTTACAGAAATTTTTTTTTCCCTTTACTGGCAATTGCTATGTAGGACATTATATGGATTCCCAGATAGCATTAATGGTTCTGTTTTCTGCATGCCTCAGGCCACAGGGCTGTGATTACTTTTAATCAGTTTCAAGACTCCCCACCCTCAGCTGTGCTTTGGTTATCTTCAGACTGGATCAGTACTTTGTAGCCTACCTACCATAACACTTGGAAGTTTCCCTGAGGCTTTCAGGCTATGTAGAATGCAGCCAAAATGAAAGTTTAGGTCCCTTTCCTTCCCCTTTCTTTCCCTACAGGAACTTTTCTGGCTGCTCCCTGTTTCCCATCACTAGTCCCAAGTACTACACAGCAAGCAGAAATCCTACCCTTTTTTCTGTAAGGCAATACCATAAAACAAAACCAAAACCAAGACAACCAAAGTAAACAAAAACAAAAGGAAAATAAAAATATAATTGGTAAAATAAAAATTTCCAGGAAGCATGCAATGCTTATTTATATTACTCTTAAATTTCTTCTGATTAAACATGCAAATACACATAAATTTACTTCACACATATTCCTCATAAAAAATAGTTCCAAAATACACTTGACAAGTCAACAACCTCTAAAGCTCAGTGGAATGGGTGGAATGGGGAGACAGTGTGTGGTACCTCCCCAAAAACATAACGAAAAAGATTCTGTCACACACACACTTGTTCTTCACTCATTAGCCTTCTTCATTTCAGTCAAACTTATAACTTAAGTGTAATTGACCTCTACCAATATAACAAGCATGCTTTCTTTTTCATATGATCTCTAAGATAAAGAGATGCCGAAACTTAACACAAGTGCTTAAAGAGAGTGAATACTACTGACAACAGTAATTTTCACTATCATATGCTAACTATCAGTAGCATAACAAACACTAATTTTTCTATCATTGCAGCAAAATCATGTCAGTGTACGGGGTGGGAAAAAAATGGGAAGATGTAGTGACAGTAGTCTGGGCATATCCAACTCTTATTATTCAGAAAAGCTAGGGAAGGGTGGAGGAAATCTATTTATAAAAATCCCCATTGAATAATATATTAATTATCCAAAGTGTTTTCTCAGCAAAATACTCAGACAATTTATACAGGACATAGACAAAATACAGCAGCCATTCAGAAAACCGAGGCAGATGAGATTAGGCTTGTGCAGGTTGTGTCACTGACATGCAGCCTTCTAGACAAGCAAGTGAACATGCTACTAGACAAGCAAGTGAACATATTACACAAGGACCTACGCAAACTACAAAACGATCAAAGACTGCTTCAATATCATAATGTAAAATTGTAATGGGAATGCAGACAGGATGATAAAAAGAACCAAATCTCTTTGAAATGTGAATCAAGAGAAAAAAAAGTGACAGGCTCATAACATTTTCAGATGAGGGTTTAAGATTATGGCACTTTCTGCAAGAGCAACATAGTAAGTGAACACTAACACATGCAGCTGTTCAAACAACAAGATTAACATATTTTTTACAAGCTGTATAACTCCACCATTAGAGAACTCTTCAAATTTCAGAAAGGAAGATATCCCAGGACAGGGGGATGGAAGGTCTAGTTAAATGGAGAGCAGTGCTGTTAAATGAAGTCGAGTGGTTTTTAACCTTCAGTACAGAAACTGCATCTCCTATAAAATAACCAGACTGGCCTTCACTGATTTCCCAGCAGTAATTCCAAAAGGAAATGCAGCAAAATAGTAGCAAACTACTCTTTTGGTAGTTTTGTGATAACAGTCATAAACTCAAATTTAGCCAAAAGGAGAGTTTTGCAATTGCAAAACCACGGGCTACAGTACCAGCAGTGTTCAAAAGCTGCCTCTTGCAGCTCTGGTTGTGGGAAGCCTAATGCAAAACTAAGACTCCAGCTGCAGGAAACCATGTGTTTTTATTTAGTGTTGACTACAATACTTCACTTTATTCATTATTGAAATATGAGTTGCAGGAACAGTTTTGTCCTTTAACTGGAAAAATACCCAAGTCCCAGCTAACTTCTCTGTGAAAGACTGGCTGACTGGCTATGCTGTGACAAAAAGAGCAAGGGCAGAAGCTCTGTACAAAGACAGGAGACTGTCATGAACAGCCATGAAAAAGACAGGCCTAAACACAGTGTAATAAATGTGAAAGAAAAATAAACAAAGAGAATTAAGATAAAGACCCAGCAAAGGTACACTTTTTTTTTTTGGGAAAAAGCAATCCCAAAATCACTGCTAAACCATCTGTGGGAAAACATGCTTTTCGAATTATGGGAAAAGGTGTACTTGACTGCCCCAAGTAAAATGTTGCAACTGTCTGGTTTGAAAATAGTACAAATATTTCTGTTAAATTCACCTGTAAAATAAAAGGAGAATTGGAACAATTTGACAGTTTTTGATGGATTTGTACTTTGACTGCCTCTTGTAGTAATTCTACAACATAAATCTTCATCTTCAGGCATAACAAAACACCAGGCAGCAGGTTGAAAATGCTTCTTGAAGTAGCAGTCAGTTTGGTCCTACCAAATTGAGACAGTCTAATATATAAACACAACACTATAGAAAAAGAAACAGCAAAAAAATGTTGCAGGTTTAGTTTAAGGTTCAAATAATTTCATGATAAGTAGGAAACACTTGCTAGTAACCAGAAAACAAAGGGAACAATTTATGATCAAGCTTATAGCGACAGCCCTGCACATAGATGTAGGAGCATAAGCTGCTTCTGCAAGGTCTTTTGTGGCCTCAAGCACAGGATTCAAATACTTTAGGATAAGCATTGGTTACTTTTCAAGATGAAATATTATCTATGTGATAACCTCTTGGAATATCTCTTTCTTTCTTTGCTACTGAACACTGGCTCAAGCCCAAAGTAGCTATAATAAGAAATCAAAGCAACATAAAAAATAAATATTTACAAGCATGTATTCCAGGGAAGCCAAAATGGGAGGAAGATCAGAAGCAGTAGATTTTCTCTGAGTGCCAGCTGGTAGGATGCATGTTGCAAGCCCCATGAGGAGGCATGTTTGGCCCACAGGAGCTCCAGTACCCACAACTGTGATTTGAGGCAGGGAGTAAACTCCAAAAAACTTAAATCAAGAGGATCAAATTCAGCAATTCACACAGTACCAGTAACTGAAAAACAGATTAAACCCCCCACAACTGGATATTTATTCAAAAATTAATTTTTTTTTTTTTTTCCAAGGAGAAAGAGCATTTTACTCCAGCTATGTATTGCTTTCTACTAAGGGTGGTGATTTGCTGGTGCATGCAGGGAGAGGGAGAAAAGGTGTTCAAGTTTTTAAAATACATGTTTATGAACAAACATGTGGCTTTGGTCCAAGTCTTTTTGTTTACTCATTTTGACCTTAATAACTTAATACCTTAGTAACTACTACACAAAGTATTTTCTACAGAACTAGAAGAACACTGCATTTAGAAGGGGTACAAGTTTTGTTGGCTTGACAGGTCAAGGTGGAGGGCTTTTTGGAGGCTTGTGGGACCTTCACTTCTCCTCATTTTGAGCTTAAAAAAAAAGACAAATATTCATAATTCTTCATTTCTGTTGAATCCTTAGAAATGTTTTTCTGCAGTTTAGCTACTATTGTGAATGATTCCTTTACATAGCTCCACAAACTACCCTCATACAAGGAATAGAAGAGCAAGCTAAGAAAATGTCAAGAGAAATGCCTAGGGAAGACAGCACTGCACTGTACATTACAAAGATCAGAGGCAGCCCAGAAGCAGAACTAGAAAAAAAAACCTCTGTTCACAACTTGCATCACAATGCAGAAATTCCCAGAAATCTCAAACATCGTAATTCTCATTTCTGAAATCAAGAGAGCTGGAGGAAAAAAATTGCAGGAGGGACCTGATAAAAGTACAAGTTAATGAGTCACTTTTGTGGAAGGTTTTACTGAGACATTTGACCTTAAATAACAGATACAGTAGATTTTTAAGTCAAGTCAAAAGACTATCAGTCCTTGAATCCAAACCACTTTCATATCTGGTGAAGAAAGCTACTAAAATTGAAAGTTTTCTTTGCTTTTTTGGAAGGAATTCACTGAAACAACAAACCAAACAAAAGGCTTTCAGCAAACAAACTGAAATTGTGTTAGGAAGAGTTCTGAGAAGCATATTCTTCCTAAAGTGTCAATCATGACAGAGTAATATACGATAGGGGAAAGAACTTAAGGATCTGTTCAAAACATAGAATGTGACAGGAAACAACACTGAAATTTGTACATACACAACAATATTAATCCCTCAGTTTCCTTTGCTCTCACCTCTGACTGGCAACCTCAGTTCATAGAAGTAGTAATAGAATATATTTTTGTGATATGTTTACATATCATATCTATTTCCATGATTGTAAGAGAGAACACCGAAAATAGAAAGGAAATGACTGGTTTCTCAGAAATAGAAATAAAATTTTAGAGAAATTGTGTTAGTGCTCTTAATAGCTAACTATAAGAAAACTGGAACAATTGAGAAATTTTCACAGCAACAGAGAGAAATCAGAAATCTTCATGGTCATTTAGTGGACTAAATGACTTGGAAGACCTTTCGGAAAAGCTGAAACATGGAGATCCATGCTGAACTTTATCCTACTCTACATGAATTATAAATCAATAAACTAAGATATACAGAGGCTTATTATTTTGCAATATTTACAACACTTCTCTGAGAAGCATGCTGTGAGTTTATCATGTTCAAGAGGCATCTGGATCTGACACTGGGTGACATTGGTCAGTGGTTTAGGGGTTACAGTGATAATGCTGGGTGGATGGTTGGACTGGGTGATCCTAGAGGTCTCTTCCAGCCATGAGGATTCTATGAGTTTGTTCAAATTTTGCTTGTCAGCATAAGAAGGAGAAAGAAGAGGCCCCAGCTAGTGCAAACATTGCTAATGAAATAAAGGTAAGTCTTTGTGCTGATGCCTGGTATATCACTGCAATTTGTATTGTATCTTGTACTGTCTTTTAAATGTCAGGTATTGCAATAAGCGGTTCACAGAAACACAGACTTTGTCTAGACTGAAAAAGATTTCGAGATCAACAGGTCCAGCCTATGACTGAACACCATGTCAACTAGACCATGGCACTAAGTGCAATGTCCAGTCTTTCCCTAAACTCCTCTAGGGATGGTGGGCAGCCCATCCCAGTATCTAATCACCCTTTCTGTGATGGATTTCTTTCTAATGTCTAACCTAAACCTCCCCCAGCACAGCTTAAGACCATGTCCCCTCGTCCAATCGCTTGTGGTCTGGCAGAAAAGGCCAATCCCCACCTGGATACAACCTCCTTTCATATGAAAATCTTTGTTTTCTTGACTTTTTCTTTAAAATGATTTTTGCTACAGCTTTTAAAGGAAGTATTAATCTCTGGGTTCCAAAGAAAAGATTGAAAATAAAAGTTGTGTTCTCGGGCATCCAGCTAGTCTGTCACCCAAAATCTGAATAGTTGTAGATCATACAGTCACAGATCAATGATCTCTGTTGTTTAAGATATTCTAATATAGAGTAGTTAATGAACACTAATACATATGGATTTGTTTTTCTACATTAAAAAAATCTAGACATAATTCTAATTGTGATATTCTGACATTTTGTTTATTTGATGAAGGAAAAATAACCCCAAACCAAACATGAATTATGGTATGGCTCAGTTGGGAATTAGAAGCTCTGCAGGAAGGATGATGAAGTCTCTATCTGTGTCAACTGGGAAGCACACATTAGCATAAATTTTGCTCTTTCCTGGATGGCTAGACTTGCAATGCTACTACCAACCACAGAAGCCCAACTTGCACATGCTTACATGGGATATTCCCTTGATGCAGTCTCCACTAATCTTCTAAGTGTTGTATGTGATTTCTTCTGTGTGCAAAAGCTACAGGGCAAACAGCAATCAATGTGTAATTTGACTTGATGCCCTTTGAGTTTCCCAGTACTCTGAAACAGGCAAAATCACTTAGAGCAGATGATTCAATTTGTCAGTCAGCACTGTGGGTAATGTGCATCAGCCCTAATTCAGCTGTAGCAGAAGAGGGTGTCTTGTCAGTCCGTCAGCATATTGGGCTGGTAATTCACAGGAGCAAGGCAGATTAGGATGTGAGCCATAAGCAATCCAAGCAAGAATATTTAGTTAGAGAGGAACTCATGTGCATGTACAAATACTAACATTTATAGTCACATAGCAATACATTTTATAGACATAAATACAGTGATTATAGGTATTGAAAGGAAAGTTCACAAACAGGTGCTTTCCCACACACCTCACCAAAGCTCATCGAAGGAACAAAGAAATTCTCCCTTTGGCTGTTTTTGAACATGCTTTCCAGTTTTCCAGGCCTCTCAGGAGGTTTTCTTTTTGGTTTCACTTTGGTTTTGGGTTTTTTTGCTCTCAAACTGCCTGGCTCCATCTGTCCTAGAACTCTGGGGCACAATTCTGGGAAGGGAAAGGTAAGAGGGAAATGCAGGTTCCTTCATTTAATATTCATTTCAATGGTGAAGTTTTTTTATAGGTATCAGCAAAGACAGAAGGACCCCTTGCTACACTTCTGTCAGACCTTTATACATGGTGTTTGAAATCACCTAAAAAATAGAAAATGATAACAGAGCAAACAATGCATGTCCGCTGTTCAGTATATTAATGTCAGGAAATAATCATTTACACTAATTGTATCTACATATGAACAATCAGTTCTGCTGTCTAGGGTTTAAAAGTCCATTAAAGAAGACTATGTATTGATATAATACCCTTAATTCTGGGACTTACCTGAAGGTCATAGTAATATTCATACAGGTAGGCAGACAGTAGGCCTGTGCAGATGCAGATTTATAATTCTCTTTCATAAATAATAGTTTCATAAAATATATAAATATGGTGTTTGAGAACATCCCAGTATCGTATCTTAGCTTCTGTTTGAAATATGCTAGAATACCTTTGGCCTCTATTGAAAATACAAAAGACCTGAGAAAAAATAAGATATCCTACATTTATTTAAACCACAATAAGACACTGAAGAATCTTTTATCAAAGATGCAGGAGTACTTACCTTTCCTGATAGACTATTTCTTGAAATGCCAGGATCCTGGAGAATTACCATTAAGCCTCCAGAGGACATGTACTTTTCCTTATTGTCTCTTCTATTGTTTATCTGAGCTCAAATTTGGCCCAAATCATTCAGACACAAGATTTCAACAAGCATATTAACCCAAGCAGCGCTGGATAGAGTGTTTCATACATAATTAGTAAAAATCAGACATCTGAAATACAATCACCACGGAGGATATTGCAAACAAGTGTGCCCTTCCCATTTTAATTTTAACAAGAGGCCTCAAAAAGCCCTTACACTTTTGCACAAATTGCCTGCCCTTTGTGCAGCACTGTCCTCGCTGGGACGCTGATAACCTACGCAGGGCACCTACAGTCAACACGACTTTGCCTTTCACTACCCTGATTAAGTAAGTAATGTTCACTTTCCAGGAATCCCCCATGGAGCAGCAGCATTCCTATGTGCCTGGCCGTAACAGCAGTAATGACTGGATTCTGAGAGAATTTGAAAACCTTCCTCAACACACTTATTTCTGGTTTTCAACCTATATTCAAAGCGATACTTTGGCATTGCTATGTAATTTTTGACAGGGTTACAGTAAATTCATCATGCTAAACTGAAATGTTTCTGGCAGATGTCTGCTCTGCAACAATCAAGCTATGTGTACAGTAAAATATGACAACCACAGAGATACTTCTAGTTGTAAAAATTACACATATAACATTTTATTAATAACTTGGAGTACGATTATGCAGTATATTATTTATTGTTTTAATTATGAAATATTTATTTCAAAAACTTGCTTCAGCATGTTATATGGATAAAAAATTTTTAAAATTTAGTCTTGAGTCAAAAACTGTTATTGGTAAAAAGGAAAGAAACAAGCAAATATGTTAATAACAACAGAGATTCTTTTTCAATCTTTCAGTCTTTTCTTTCTTGGCTACTAGCAAATTACTTTTTCAGTCATTTCTAGTTTTCTTCCTCAAGATTTCCTTGGAGCAATGGATTTAGAAAGCTATATAGGGGGAAGGGGGGGAAACCCTGAATCATTAAAGGGGAATACCATAACTTTTCCAAAAGTAAACCTTACAAAACAGGAGACAAAGAAGTAGGATTTATTTTGAAAGTAATTTAAACTATTCATATGTATGAGAGTCAAGCTTAAACCATGCCAAATATCTAGTTCCATGAGCAGAAGAATTAATTTTCATTTGTGTGATTTCAGTTTCTCAGCTTGAGTTCCATGCATTTAATAAAATGGGAACTTCAACTGTAGGTTTTTCCACTACTAAACATTTTTAGTAAGTCTCCCTTCTGTGGATTCCTTGACAGCTTACAGGAGCTGACCAAATTCTGCCAGTGTCCTCTCACTGGGGTAAGAAAAAGATCTGTCTCCTTTGTTTTTGTTTGGCTTTTTAAAATTGCTCTAACTTTTCATTTCATTTAAACGAGACCAAAAGGCTTAAAAGTTCTTAGTAGGGAGTAAGAAAATGGATAAACACACATGCAGGCATATACATCACAGTAGATTATTAAACCCTTTTCTCTCTAGAAACCAGGAAAAGAAAAGGGTAAAATTCATTTGGTCATTGGAGAAATCCCCTTGTCACATAATACAGTCTTACAAACTACTAATGATTTCCATAGGGGTCAATTTTCATTTTATCATTTGACTCCCTTAAGAATAACACAGGACCAAGGAAGCCTAGGGGAAATAAATAAATAAATAAACCTAATGGTATAGTTTGCGAGCTAAATTTCTCCTGGAGTAAAGGAATGCAAAATTATAGCTGAATCAATGTAACACAGCATTTTATTAACCTGTAACTAAGGAGGAGGGAAGTGAAATATGCAGTAAAGTCTCTACACATGCCTGACCTCTCCACCTGCTCTATAATTTCCTGCATTGCAAGGTGTGGAAGGATAGTGTACAAAGAACAGTCAGTATCCACTTCCTTTTCTCAGCCCAGAGGAATTGGACCTTGTAGCTCTGTATTTTTGCTCTTTTAACATTTCAGAGTAGATTTGTAATGGTTATGATGTGCCTACTGGCAGCTCACAAAACATGAATCCCATTGGTCCTTTGTTTAATACACTGGAATGCATTTTGTCTTGTAAATTTTCCATAAACTTCTATATCATAGATGAACTTCGATGCTTTATTTCACCATGAGTGAACTATTTATCTTAACACTGCTGCTTATCTTCCTTTCACAGCCCATTTTATTAAATTTTTTTATATTAAGCAAATTCACTTTTTATCTATGATGTTTGTTTTACAGGTAATTCATCCAATTTAAGGTATTATCTTAGGGACTCCAATTTCATTTTGCCCTTGAAATTAACATTTAACGTGTTTTACATTTCTGAAATAGAAATTAATCTTTATTTGAATTATTAGTCCAGAACTATAACCTACATTCACCATATTTGAATGCTGGTATGGGAATCATATGTGACCACATGTTATCTCAGACAACTACTGTGAGAGAGGACATACATATTTGTGTTGTGGAGATCCTGCAGTGGTTAAAAACATATGTCTTTTATTTTAATGTCTGACAAAAGTAAGAATGCTATAAACCCCATTCACACAGGGTAATTTATTCCTGCCACTAGACAAATCCATGAGGTAGTACTGTGCCATCTCATCTAACGTCTCTAAGATGAAAGGAAAGAAAATTCTGTCCAGTTCAGCATTTATCGACTACATTTTTTCTCTGTATACGCTATACATATAAATATGCATTCATATACTCACACAGCCTTTTAAAGGTAAGCCTATCTCTGAGAAAAGCATCAGTTTTGGACCAAGACTACCAGGAGGTGGGTAATCAAATGCTGGGTTAGATGGTTTGTTCAACTCATTACTATCTTCACAGCTACATTCAGGTGGGAAATTGGACATCAATTTTTGTTTGCCTTTAGAGTTTAGTTCTTTCTGTATCTCTCTGGCAAATAAGAAAAGTTTCAAAGCACTGTAATTTGTGCCTGTGAAGATACCAGTACAGCATGATGAAGTCACAGCTCAGTTTTCTGCTGGATAAACTTGAGTAGAATAAGCTCTGAAATTCTCTCTTTTTAAAGTGATTTTATATCTGTAAGTAATTTCTGATGTTCTGTTTTGAACTTTCTGTTTTTCAAAACGTGAAAGACTGAAAGCATGTTCTGAAACTGATTTCCTTAGCACACTCACTCTTCCTTGCTTCCACTCACTGCATTATCCTTTGAAATACTGAAAGGTCGCCATAAAAGGCTGCAGGATTTCCGCTGAAACTCATTGTTCAGTACCTTCTTCACCATGATGCTCAAGCCTTTTCAAAGTGTTTAAAATTAATCTTTTTTATATGAAGTATATTCTGAATATTTCCTTTCCCTCTCATAGCATGGAAAAACATTTTTTCAGAAGAGATCCATCCTATCAGGCTCAGTTTGCTCTAAATAAGTAACTGAATGTATTTAATTTACTGTTCCATCAACTATTGACTCATCTACAAATTCTGCTAGAAATGTTTCCAGATCATTGGTTAAAATGTTGAAGAGTGGCAGGCACAGTGCCAATTTCCTCAGAACCTCTCTAAAATCACCCTTTTAATATGTTTTCATTTGACAACTACTGTTTTGAGACCTTTCAGTTACGTGGTTTCAGTCTACATCACCTGTACATATTAAAGAATAATATTGCAAATCAGGATGTCATATAAGTCCTAAATCAAGTGTTAAGAACTCAGGTATATTATGGCTACATAATTATTTTTATAAAACTTTTATTCTCATTAGTGAATAATAATAATCGAGAAGTATTTTCCATAAAACTACACTGAAAATTATATTTTCTCTGTGAATAAAATGATTCCAATTACTATTTTTGAACATGAAGAGTAGTAAGGGAGCACTAACCTTTTGAAACAGTTTATGTTAAAATCCACTCTCACCTATGATCTTAAAAACAAATTGCAAGGTTACAAGATTACAGGTAAGTTCAATAAGAAAAAACATCACTCTTCAGTAGTTTTTCCTTCATAAATATGTATTAAGCATCAAAGAAGCAATGAGACCCAACAGAACTGGACAGGAAGTTTCAGTGAAAACACAGAGGATGCTGGATTAGTAAACCAAGTGCCCAAAAGAGTGGCAAGAAGCTGAAAGCTGAGATGGAGTGAAAACACAGAACTAACAAACATAGATAAGCGTTAATGACATGGTCAATTCATTTTCTCAGTTTGTCTGCTAATACAACACTTGCAGGTCTCCATCCTGGAAATTTTAAAAAGTGTTCTGCAAATCCCATGGAAATCTTTCAAGGGATTATGTAGATGATCATAATGCTGATTCTTTGGACCATTTCCTTTACAGAAGTTAAGGTGCAAGTGAAATGCTCTCAACTTTCATGCCACAGAAATCCATGCGTATTATAGACATGAATGTATCTCTTACCTCAATACACTTTCCAACATCTGTGTTTCTTATTAGCAGAAAAAAAATTCCTTCATGAGTTGCTCCCTCAGTCTTGTCATAGTTTGAAATGAGAAGCACAGCTCATACAGTTTATAACGCCTGAAATGAATGTTGCACTGAAAACAAGTTGAGACCAGATTTGATTGGACTAGGCAAGAGAAACTAGGCAGGGGCATACAAGCTATATGAAAGGTTAATATAGGAAAGGTTATGACAAGAGAATGGTGATTGTTCTACACATCCACTGGGAATAGAACATGGGTACATCAGTTTTATTTGCAGAAATGAAAATGAGATTAAATGGGATGAAAGAAAAAAGCTTTCTATCTGTAAGACTCTACTGTAGCACCAGTGAGAACCATCTCTGGTGTCCAAAACTCCCTTCATCAGAGGTTTCCAAGAACATGTTTTTAGACACCGTTTCAGCTTAGACTGCTGAACTCAAAGTTCTCTAGAAGTTTCTTCCAATCATGTACTTCTGTGTTTCCACAAGATTTGTATGCACATTTTGGGATTAATATCTTTCAGCATTAGCCTTATTTATACAAGTGATTATGCAAAGTAATGTCCCGAAAAGTTGTAAGTTAATATTACTCAGAAACACAATATAATTTTGTCCTTTCCAAACAATGTGTAAGATAGGAATTCAGTACGAAATAACCTTTTTTTCATTTACAAGTCCATATACTACAAAAAATATTATGGTTCTGCTTTCAGATGTTATAAAAATTAGTATCAGGTTCAAAAGGATGTGATACATGTAAAAATACCATTTTAACACCTAAAAGTAGATTTTCACCACAGACTTTTGTAACAAGACTTGCATATGCTATACATGGAACAATTTAAAAATCATTTTGATGCATTATGAATCACCTGTAAAATAAGTAAGTGAGGACAGTCTCAATTTTGGTAAATATTTATAGAGCCAAACAATATGAAGTATATGTAACAATCAAATTTCTAGTGAAAATGTGTGCAAGAAGGTTTATTTTGAAAGGAAAATTCCTACTCCCAGTGTCATACCCAATTAAATTCTCCAGGTAATGACCCCATTTGCATAGAGAGCTGAACCCACAAGTGGGAATTTTAATGGGCACACCACCTGAGTACATTAATTGAGAGTGACACTACTTGAACTAGTTTTGTGCTTACCCCACTGAAAATTCTACTCATATTATTTTTAATGTCAAGCTACAAGTCAAATTTCAAGATGATGGATTTGTTCTTTTTTAAGCATTGAATTTGAATAAAAGGCGGCTTTAATTCTGTTATGCATTGCATAGCTTTAACTAATCTGTAGTTCTGATTCTTACCATTGCTTCTTTTTTTCAGCAGTTGGAATTTAATTTTATTCATTAATTTGCAAATAATTAGATAGAAAATAATGCCTTCAGCAGCTAAATTACTTCTGGATTGCTGTTTAATGTACTTTTACCAGAATATGTGTTACAGTTAAGCTGACATAATAGTTTACTACAATCCAATTGTGTAAATATGTCTAATTACTCTTTCTGAAGAAACAAGCGTGAATATAAAATTTCAGTCATGGATACCTTAATTTTCTTAAACTTAACCCCATGAAAGCTTGGTAGTTGCAAAGCAGATTACGGAGGCAGAGACAGCAGTTGTCAAGAGTAGTGGGATCCTTGCAACACATTTCCCTTTATCCTTCACACACTACTTCTAATGACCTTGAAGTTATTGTGGATTCTAAGCCACTGCTGTTAGTCTACATTAAATATGTAATCAAGGTGTCTCCTCCTTATGTGAAGAAACAGACACATGGAGTTGCATTTCCAAGGGAAGAAAGGAAATCCGCGTTGTTTAATACATTTATTCTCCCCAGCTTGTTCTTATTAGTCCTCAGTAACTGAAAGTAGCTCAAAATCAAAAAACTGGTGCATATATATATACATATGTACACACACACACACATATATATATGCTACTGTAAAATGTACTAATTTGAAACTAATGTGCTAGTCTTATTCTTGTAAGCAGAACTATTTTGAAGGTTGCCAGTTTGCAAGATTCTGCAGAATCCATCTTGATAGAACTTCAGGTGCTTTATTTGAGCAAGAAAGACATGACCAATACGTTTTCATTTTCAGATATTTCAACACTGTTGAGCTTCAGTTATTTAGATGCTAAGTTCAAAGTTCCAAAGACATCACTCTTACAAGGCTCTTTGACTAGAAGTTGCATATTGCAGAGCACATAAAAAGATGAAGAAATAACTTACAATGTAACATATATCTTGGTATTGTCCCAGACCGCCATAATGAAGACCCTTTCAATTCTCTTTGAACCAAAATTTAAAAGCAAAACAAAACCAAACATACTACCTTGCAATAAAGCTAAGGAAACAAAGGTAGGCGCTGTGAATCTGGTGCCTAAAAAAGTAGGATTGTAACATGAAACGTAGTGGAGTACAGCACATTCACAGTGTGGTCACTTTATGCAACTTGGAGATGAGACAAATTTCTGAATCCTACATCAGTGATTGAAGAGGAATTGTGTAGTGCTTGGGCGCCAATTACATACCCTACTGAGATGATATAAAGAGCCCCAATTATAGTGGAGTATTTTGTCAGTTAAAATAGCATACGCATACCTGAATAAAAATCAGTAAGGTACTATTAAATGTATAAAAGGTATTATACAGTCTTTCATCTTACATTCCATTTTTATGAGTACTGAATGGTAATGTACTAACAATTGCTATAATATGCATATATAAAATAAGCAAACAGGATTGTACGCAGTGTTTTATTGAGCGTGGTGAACCAATAGGAGAATTGGAATTGTTCAGCCTGGAAAAAAGACCTTTTGGGCAGCCTAACTGAAGCTTTCCAGTTACCTGAAGGGAGCCTAAAAGGAAAAAGGTCATGTAGAGTGATAGGACAAGGGAGAATGGCTTTAAGCTGAAAGAGGGGAGGCTTAGATTAGATACTGGGAAGCAATTCCCAGTATGAGGGTGATGAGGCACTAGAAAAAGGTTGTCCAGAGAAGTTGTGGATGCCCCATCCTGGAAGTGTTCAAAGCCAGGTTGGATGGGGCTCTGAGCAACATGATCTAGTTGAAGTTGTCCCTGCCCATGGCAAGTGGGTTAAGGTCCCTCCCAACCCAAGCCATTCTATGAACCTTTGGTTAAAACCCGTAAAACCCATAAGAACTTCTAATCAAATTCAACATCTGCCTGTTTGGCAGAATGGTAATTCAGAGAACATTCTCTTTCCAACTATACCAGAAACAGCCCAGCATATTAAAGATTTCTATGGGAGAGAAAACCCATCCTTCTATGACACTAGCACCAAATCACTGGTAAATAGCATAAGCAAGTGTTTAAGAGAAGGCTAAACTTTGTACAAGCAACCAACTTCACATCAAGCGTACTGAGCACACTCAGCAAGTGCTTCTTGGAAGTGAGTGCAGAGTATTATTTTTACTGAACTTCTTTCAATGTTAAAATTGAGTTAAGGTCTCCCTGCTCTCTTTGGAAGTGCGAAGAACTGGCAAAAAGTTTGGAAGGTAAGGAAAAAAGTAAGGTTAATGTCTGTAGGATTCTAGAGTTACTACTGTCACCATCAACACCACGTGGGTTTTTCCAGTACATAGTGTATGCACTCAATTAAAGACTAAGACTAGGGCGGTATTTCTGTAATATTTTAATCATCTGTTTGACTTAATTTTGGTGCCAAGAGTAAGATTTCAGCTACATGATTCATTCTATGATCTATCTGTTGCCTTTAAGAAAGTTACAAGACTGGAGACAATAAGAGCTTTATCATTGAGATACATCAATACAATTGGCATTGCTCTCCAAGAACATACATCAAATATTGCAACCATTAAGATAATGTGAAAAAAGCCTAAATGTGTGAACAGCTCAGAAAAGTTTCTCATTTAGAATGTTATAAAATCAGTGATTCATCAAAGTCAACAAACAGTTTTTAACATGAGGACTATGGCTGAAATAGAGCCATCATTCAATCCAAATGCTCCTGAATGTTCCTGATCCTTCTTCACAGGAGCCATTTTTTCTAGAAATATGTATTATGGATACTGGCTAAACCAACTAAAATAGGTGTCAAATGGTGCTATTTGTCTGTGTTTATAAGTTCTTTTACTAAAACAATTATTTTCATGCATAGTCTCAATGCAAGACTTCATTATACCTACTCAAACACAATTTCTGCCGGTTTTAACATCTTTCCTCTGTAATGGCCAGAAAAGCAATTTTATTTTACCCTCTACAGGGGTATAGATGTAGAAAAATTAGTGTGAAAGACTGTAGACATGCAGTTTCTGCAGTTTTAAAGTAGTATAAGGATTCATACTTAGCTTAGGCCAACATGAAAAAAAAAAAATTGAATACTAAAAGCCAATTACACTCTTGGATCAGCTTGTTTTTAGTAAACTGAAGACTTGCTGTGGATATATTAAAATAATTTTCATATTGATAAAATTTAATCATTACTGGAATTTCACCTAATTAATCCAATTTCACCAAGGAACGGATTTGCCCTCTTAATGACAAACTTTTTTACTGCTGGAGGTTCATGCTAGCACAGTTTCTAGTGCCCAAACTGGCTTAGCTCTATCTGTAGGACAACTTGGTACACTGGTTCACCCTCTGTGTAAATCACCCAAAGGCCAACACCTTTCGGAATTGTTAAAGAAGAAGAAAAAACACAAAAGACATGAAATTATTCTTCAGAGGAGTAACAGGGCAAGACTAGAAGACAATGATATCCCAAAGTTTCAAAATAAAGATCTTTATTTCAAAATAGTGTTCGCAAGTAGCACATCCAATTGATATAAAATACAAACAGCATGTTTTTTAAATGGACCAGTTTGCAGAATTATAAACTGAAACACTGTACAAGTTCAGAAGAACTATTATAAAATAGACAGTTAAGCTCTAATGTTTTAATTTCATTTAAACTCTATTTTCACATTTGACTTCTAATTCTGCTTGTTTTCATTACACAAGGTGCTTACAAGATTGCTTATAGAGTGAAAATTACAAAACAGAATTTAAGAATATAAAAAGGAATTCCTTAAACTACATGCTAATATTCTCTGCTACAAAGATACATTTTTCAAAAGTGCTAATATCTCTATGTCAAACAGTAGCAGATTACATGTAAATGTCAAACAAAATACACAAGTTTTTATTTTTTCAATTGTCTGTAATACTTTGATACGTCTAATCAATATGAGGTTTAATAACACTATTTTCACTTCTTAGTATTTCACAAATAAAGAGGGAAAAGACAAACCTGTGTGTCCATGTGTGTGAGAAAAGGTATATACACATATGCATATATGCATGAACAAAGTTCTTGTAATTATTGTTTTCATAATTTCAATAAATCAAAAACCCACTGAGTTCCAGTAAGTAGAAACAAGGGCTTGCACAGGGCAAACTGTATAGATAACTTTTACACAGGAAGAGAACTCCCTAGATTGGTTTTTTGTTTTAGTTGGTTTTTTTTAAACCATATCAACCTGTGGTAAAAGTAATTTTTAGTAAGATCTAGCATTCACTAAAAGCATGATATATAAATGTGCAGTTTTCCAAGCACAGAACTGGAACTGTTCCAGCAGGTCATGGATATTGGGGCAGGACAAGAGACTGAAAGTCATCTTCTCTGTCCCAAAAGCACAATCAGATAAGAAACAGCCATAATTCACCTCTCTGTGACCAGAAGGACATGAGGAAAGCCAGTTCAGGGTGCTGTCTATCCCCAGAGAACATGTTCCCACAACCATGGTGTCAACCATAGACCCACAATGGACAAAGCACTGTCTAGACTTTTTCCAAGGTGCATTGAGTCCCAATGCTCAATGTGATGCCCCCAGTTTCCCCAGAGGCATTATGCCTTACAAAGACAAAATGCCTCCAGGCAATGCCACTCAACCAAGGCACTTCTTCCCCCTTCCCAATGTGGTTCAGCCTTTTAGGAGTCATAATTGAGCCCCATGGGCCTGATTCTGAGCACTGGGAATTTATCATTTTAACTATATGATTCCTTATTAACCTGCCTATTACCATAATATTTTTGTGCTCTCTAACTGGAAATTAACCAAAGGAAAATTCTGACATGAATGGAAATGCGCTCAGTTTATGTAACACAGATCAGAATCTGGCCCAATTTATGGGAAAAAAAAACCATAATAAGAATAATACTTGTAGCAACTATCAAAAAACAGATTAGGAAACCCTCTGAGGGTGAATCTGCATTGCATCAGAATACACCACAATATTGCATATGTTAAAGCAAAACACTTCCCAGCTCCTATAGTTAAGGATTTGGCTTCAGTGATAACTTGCAGTAGTAGGCACTACTAATCAGTGTTCACAAGAAGAAGCTTTGGTTAATATCAGACCATTCGTTGACTTAGCTTCACACTCCTGTGATCTTTAGCTTGTCACATTTGCATAAACTGAATTCACTGTAGTAGAAAGAGACATTTATGGCCAAGTCACTCAACACATGCTATTGGCTATTGATGACTCTTGTAACAAGGACTAGATTTAGGAGATCTACAAATGTACAATCTACAAATGGGATATCCTGGGTAAACAGGAAAGTTTAAGTATGTGAGATCAAGATGTGTAGGTGGTTTACACAGAAAACTGCATGAGCTACAGACATGGAGGGGAGAAATTAGCACATGGTAAAGAAGAAAATTGGTACTTTGATTCCCTAAATCTGGGAATGCCATAAACCCCTATGTGTTCCACAATTACAATTACAGAAGAGACGTATTTCTCAGAAAACCTTAATGGCGTAACAGGGAATACAGTTAGGTCCAACAGATCCTAACTGTATTTTTCAAACATTTTAAACCCCAATCCTTTTATTTTTAAAGCATAGCATATACTTTTTAAATGATCTTTTTTTACACAGTTATTTAAAAATAACACTTAAAATGTATCTGAGAATAAACATTTTTTCATTTACTTTTTGCATTTAATGACAGAATTCCTTGGTCAAGTCAGTTCTAATTTGGTTTTTATACCCTGTTTAAATTCTGCTACCCTCTGCAGATCTTTCTCACACCGTAAAGAAACAAATTCTAGGTTATGTGCACTGGCTCTGCCACGTAACACTGACCAGACCACTTAATGTACAGGTTTAGATTCTTGAGTAAACTTCTAATAATTTTCCTGTTATAGACAAACTTTGAAGATTTGTTAGTCTATCTGTTTGTTACTCTAAGGATATATTTCATGTCTACACAGATTTCCAAAGTCTCTTTCTGAGACGAAGCATTTCAAGTAATAATAGTACTGAAGTAAAATGATAAGTTCTCTATTCTGTCTTGATTGATAACAAAGAAATCCTGGTACTCTTCTAGTCCAGGGCAAAAATTATATTTCACTTTAGTTTGTCAGATAATCTCAGCAATGGAATACCAGGAATTGCTCTCTAATCAATTACATATTCAAAACAAAGGACATACTGCCAACATGACCACTGCAGCAAAACCAACGGTAGATTTCTGATGCTGGCTTTTGAATTAAGTTTAAAACAATAGAGCAAAGTTGCTTTCAACCCAAAGAGAGAGAAATAAAGACATTTTGATTTTCAGAATGCCTGTAAATGTGTGCAGGCATTTGAGTGTTTAAACATTAAAGTAGGTAAAGGCAAATACTTAAGGCTTTGTCTTGCAGTCTGTTCTCTGACCAAAACCTATCACTTGATTCAAACAGCAATTTTGCCTTCATATGGCCTGCAGTATCAGGCCTATAATTCACTTTCAATAAACTCTTCCATTTGCAAAGCCAAAAGGAAGATGGAATGTAGCTTTAGTCTCACATACAAAACTATACATTTTGTGTTAGAATACAGATTTGAGGATTGCTTTTTAAAAAAATATTTATATAAAGGGAATTAACAGTGCAAGTGTGAAAATCTTACCTTGTCTTTCTTCAAATGTATTTAAAGAAAAGCTCTCCAGTTTTACAGAGAATAAAATAGAATGGGATAAATATTTCATGATGGGAAGCAGATCCCACAGCATTCCATGCAGATCTCCAAGCAATCTGAAGATTCACAACATGCGTCCATTATGCCACAGTCCATATCACACGGGCAGTTACAGTCATCCCCCATCTCGTCCCCGCAGCAACAGCAGCAGGCTTCTGACGTGCAGATGCCACAGGATGCTTGTCCCAGAACAATGTTACAGAGGGTGAGAAATTCACAGAACAAGCAAGCCAGGATACAGTGAACACAGCAATCTTCATATGTAATAGTTCAGTAGCATGTCAGGAACAAACAAAACAAACAAAAAAAAAGCAAAGAAGAAAAGAGAAAATCATTAATGTGTCATTCTAAATCCAGATATATCACAATGGCAAATAAGTAGCTAGATGAAAATGGTTCAGAGTTGACATAATCTACCACAAAAAATGTGTTTCCCATCTTCACAGTCACTTCTGCACCTTAACTCATCTCCAACTCAGTGCAAGTTTCCCGTCACCACTTCATGCAAATCCTAAATGCTCAGATCTGCTTAGATCAATCTCCTCAGTCATTTATTATGCAAAATATCCATATATATTATTTTCAGTTATACATTCCTACACAAACTGATTAAAAAAAAAAAAAAACAAGCAAACAAACAACTAATCAGGGAAATTACCTAAAATTATTTCCAGCCTTTCCCAATTCATCTCACCTTTTTGAATCTGTTTTGTTGGCTTGATACTTATGAAGAAAAGTAAAGGAGTTACCTCAGCATTGTTGCTTTCTTTATTGTTTTACGCACATGTTAAAACCAGCTTAACAGCATGTTATATGCATTTCTTACTTTCAACAATATGTAAGATATTCAGTCAAAACATAGATTTTTTTCTACTGCTTTTCTACACAAATCTATGGGCAATCCTTTTAATGTACCGCTTCAATCTTCAAGAGAGTTCATAACTACACCTGAACATCAATATCCAGCTTTTAGAAGTACTATTAAATTATATGAGATAATTAAGGTGTCGCACAAACTATCTGCAAAAAATACGGCACCCAAAGAGTAAATAAATGGAATAACTTCAAACAATTAATACATCCATGAGACATGACAGGAAAACAAAGATTTGAACTAAACATGTGCCAGTGAAAAGGAGGCTACAGGAGTGAGGGATATACTCAACTGTACATAATATGTATAAACATATTTAATTTGTAAGAGGCAGTGAATAGTCATTCAGAAACAAAATGAAAACTTAAAAATACAAGAAGTGTTCAGGATGGAGAAATATTTTTCTTTCCTAGCCCCAGCTTTCTTTCTTTTTACTGCTTGCAAACTTTGAGCTCTTGAGCCACAGACAGGTGAAGATAGGGAAAATGTTCTGGGGAAAATATCCTGCACAACCTCACCCTTTCCCTCTTGCTACAGTCTATCACAAGTATCCTCTATGAGAGGCTGCTAGGAATGACAGGATATTGAGCTATATGGACAACTGGTCTGACCACCTACAGACATTACGTTCTATACATGTTATGTTCTTACAGTTCACAGGCTGAAGTCTGTTTTCATAGGGAAAAATTTGCAATTACTTGCAACAGTAATACTATTATCAGGCTTTCTAAACAAATTTATAAATGTAAAAAATTATGCAGTAGCCATGGCAAGTATCTTGATTGATTCCAAATACCTCTACCATTGCAGAAACTCTGACTGCATGATAGTGCAGCAATGACTTACACAAGCAAGAGTGAATACTTACAGCAGTGCAGCGACAGAAGCTCAGACCTGCCAAATCTGTTCCAAGAAGCCAAGGAATTACTTGAACTCTTAGCCCATTCCTACTTACTATAGTACTTAGACACAAACTTAGCATGCACATTCCTGTACTGAAATGTGGCCACAGTCATAATCTACTAATGAACTCTTATGCCTAAAAGGAAAAAATGGAAACATCAGGAAAAGCAAGATGGGGGAAAAAAATCCCAAAACCCTAACCTTAAAATTTCCCTACTACTGTGCAGGAAGCAAAACTGAGAGGAAACCACAGGTACATTTAGGGTGCTTTAAAGAAAGTTGTTTCTTGTATTAAAAGGTTTCTTTTCCCAATGACATAATGTCGCTAAATAAATGACCTTCACAGAAAACACAGAAGGTATGTGAAAAAAAGCTGGGGAGTATCAATTCACTGAAGAGGACCAAAGCCAGACTGATAGTGATTAATTAGCTGGTTGTCATGGAGATGGTGTTAAATATGCTCAGGTAAAATCTCCTTTCAGATTTTCTTTGAATATGAAGGAAAAAGATAAAGAAGCTAAGAGTTTTATCTAAGAAACCTTCATATTTGAGGAACTAAGGTTTTAGTATACTGCATCTTTAAAATACAGCTTGAAGAAGCTAATACAACAACAAATGTTGTTCTACAATTTTTTTTTAGTACAAAACATAATAAAACTTTGTGTGTAAAGGTATTGTGAGTAAGATGTTCAAAAAATCTTTCCTGTTTCATGCAGGGATATGTAAAACTGCAGGGAGAGAAATACACATTCACAGACATTATAATATGTTTTTATTCATGGACAAGGAACAGAGTTCATAGGTTAAAAAAAAGGAACTGTACTCAGAAAGCATTTTCTGGACCCACAAAAGAACTTTCCCCTCCTAATCTAAAAAACCCACCAAATCAAGACTTAAAAGAAAAGGCTGTGTTGGTTTAAATAAAGGTATTTCAAAGGTATAAGCTATCAAAAATGGTCCAAGACACTGTAATAAATTTTGGCCATTAGTGTTATTATGGAAACTCTGTAGAGGGTCTTTCTTTTCATCTCTTCTTCCCTGACTGAAACACTAAAAGGATTTATTTAGCTACTCTTTATTTTTATTTCCTTCTCCCCAGACGGCAAACCTAATACTCGATTCAGAAAATCTTTATATAACAAATTTACTTAACCTCCACAAACAATTAACAGAAAGCAGAGATACCCTTTAGTGCTCTGTTCATTCTTGCAATGACTCATTTGTACAATGAACATATACTTTGATCCACATTTCAAGGACAAACCTGAAATAATCATGCTTTTATGTTCTTCATGTTATTGACTTTTAATAGCTATCCAGGTAGCAATTATTCAACACATGACAAAGCATGCTGTTACCTAGTCCTACCTAACTTGCTGAATTCAGAATCGTGACTCTAAAAGGCTGTAATACATTTCGATAAAACAGGTGGAAGAATAATTTCTTCCACGTATGACCCCCATTTCCTGGCTTCTTATCTACAGATGCAATTATAGGAAAAAGATAGTTACACTGTATTTTTGTAGTAATAACAAACCTACATGCCACACAAAACTCATCCTTCTCCAGTATCTACATTCCTACAGCAACCTGTCCATTCCACAGAAAACATTATACAGCTAAAACTGACTTCCTTTGACTGCTGTTATGATCAGTGGAATGCAGCCATGAAGGTGCTATACAAAGCTCACTCCAAAAGAGAGGACCACAAGTTTTTCATTACCATGTTGGAGACCACTACAATATATTTCATTGCTTGCACAAGACACCCCAGTAATTTTTTCCTGCTTATAAGATCAAGGAGACTATTTTAAGTTACATATTATTCTAAATTTCAAAACTTTTTAGTATATTAAGAATAAAGACTATACTTAACCTCCACTCTTTAACCTTACCCCATCAAAAGCCTAATTTTTTTTTCAGATGATTGAGGAGTGGAACACTTTAATCCAACTAGAACTAAACATATTTTATGTATTTGTAAAGTTGGTGATTTTAATGTCTGATAATGTGTTTTCTGGCAACTTTTAGTATATTCTAGTCTTTTCTAATAAGGAAATGATACAGTAATACCAGTTATGACACTGGCTCTTTTTTGTTTGGTTGGTTTTTTTTCAGAATTAGAGGTTCTCATTCTTATTTTTCCATTAGATACATTAATGCAATCAAGAATCAGGGGCATGTCTTTATTGTGGACAAAACTCCATCAGCCTTGACGTTCATGATGCACTACTGTTGATAGTAAGTTAACTCCCAAGTTCCTTGAGGTTTAAGTTTTCATTAAACCAATTTCCCTCTCTGTGGAAGTATTTAAGTCTCATCACACAGGCAAATCATTAATGAAGATAAACTTTTTCTTAGGACTTCTATACTACTCCACACCAATCTCAAATTTCCATTGCTTTTCAATTCTTACATTACACACTTCTCTAATTGAAAAATGCTGCAGTAGAGACTGTCACTATACAAAAGTGAGAATGTGAGGTACAAACATTCTCTAGAGGCATACTTTAAAAGAAAAAATAAATATTCCAAACCAGTACATCTACCTTAGTTCTTTTACCAAATGCTCCTGATTTCACTGAAGCACTATATCACATTTGTTGACTGGATCCAAGCTCCCATAAGCTAGGCTGAGTGGCATAAATTACAACAGTCTTGGTCTGTCAGCAGGGCTAGTACATTTTATTAGACCAACTCGCATTTGGGGAAAAAAGATGAACTTTCAGATACTCAAGCTTATCTTCAATTATTCTCTCATTTTGTCTGGGATGAAAGTTAGACCTCAAGTTAAAAGGGTCACTCCATCTGACATTTTTTAAAACCAATTTAAGTAAAGGTGTTTCCTTAATCCTTTGGCATGTCCCCAAAAGGCAAAGATTTGTTACAGAACTTCATCAAAACTGTTAAACAATGCCAAGGCAAGTAGAACCCAACCAACACGTTCAAGTTTTTGCTGCTTTATATCACACACACCCCCCTCCCTCACTATGTGCTGATTTAACCAAAGAGTGTGTACAGTACACATAACATCTACTTTAACTGGACTCTAAATGTTACCACAGACAATATCCAGACAAGAAATAGGCTTAAGATCCCTTCAAACTGTTTACACACTGTTATTCAAAGCCCAGAAGGCCCCCCCTTCTAACTTACCCCAGTTACAACAGCTATGCTCATTAAAGGAAAAGAAACAATATCAACAATAAAACTCTTTTAATGTTTGTCCATGTCTTTAAACATCTGCATGTGCACACCACTTTTTACTTCTAAAAGCTCTGCGTACAGATATTACCATGGTATCCAATTCCTTTCAAATACTGAAATGTATATTTATTTTACTTCAATTTCCCTTGTATCATCTCCTCTTCATTTTTAAGAAAAGGTGCCACTCTACTTAAGAAACAGATTTTTAAGAGAGCTATAAACCATCAAAACTGTACAGGAAATGCAGAAGGTGAACTGAAAAATGTACAGAGAAATGCATGTGTAGGCTGGTATGTCCTGCTTTCATAATGTTTGACACTAACCTGTCACAAACTGACTCAAAAAGCTTTCATACCAAGCAGGCAGGTCATATATGATAAAAGTTTTTCATGTCTACAGCGGTAAATAAGCTCACTTACAGGACGGCGACCTTGATCAGCTTCTTACTAACTATATTCACCCAGTTCAGACAACTCAAAACACATCTCTAGGCACTCTGCTGTCTCACAGAGAGAATCAAAAAGGGCAAACCCACAATCAAAGTGACAGCTGAGGTCTTCAGCAGGGGTTTACTGCGGGCCCCCGCAGAGCCCTGAACAGAAGCCCCAGCAGGTGCTACAGGCGTCCCACAGTCCGGCAGCGCGGGCTGGCAGTGGCAGGAATGAACACACAGCCCACAGCCAGAAACCACCCCAGCACAAGGTTCTTAAACAGCTGCAGAGGCAAGGAGCAAAATTCCCAACCAGAGGCACAGACGCCATCACACCTCCCACCGCTCTGCAACGCACGGGGCCCATGGGCGGCCTCTGTGACCCATTCCCTTTCTTTTGAGAAAACCCACTGCACCCAGGAAAATGCTCACAGGAAAATAAGAAAAGGCAGAAAGAACAAACTGACACGTTGTATGGAGTATGGTTATTTCTAAATAATAGAGTGACATTTATTTAGACGGGGGAAAACATAGTTACAAAGCCTAGCATATGTGATATTTCACCATTTAAAAAATAAAACTATTATCTCTATTGAACAAGAAAATGAATATGTTGCCTGCACAGGCAAATCACACTGAACACATGGAAACTTTCATCAAAGCTTATATTCTCAGCTCTCAATACAGATATAACCTCAGAGTAAAATGATCCATTTCAAACATACAGATATACTAAGAAATATGTTAATTTCCAATACCTAAGACTTCCTTAGAATATGAAGCCTTCATTGCACTGCTCATCATTGCAAACACTGAGACAAGTTAGCTGCTAGTTAGCCCATGTCCTTATAAAACAAACAGATGCTGTTGGAAGGCCCTTATTTTTGTTACAGGCCCTGCTTTCCACTCAATCCAGTTAAAGAACATGTAAATTACCTTTCAAGACTTCTGTACAAAAAATGATGTAAACCATGCTTAAAACACATCATGCTTCAAAATGCATTCTTAAAAAACACACATTTGACCATATGATAGTTATTTGTCCACTGCCTGATTGACAACTGTGTTCTGATACAACCCTGTCTAACAAAACCCCCTGTTTAGCACTTCATGCTCAGACACAAATCCACTTTGAACCAATTTCTAAAACACAACAAATAAAATGTTGGCTAAAGTACAAAGATTGCAGGATATTAACAAGTAGCTGCCTAAATACTACCTAACAGTAGGGGATGGATTTCAGAAGTGTATGTATACTTAAAAAAATAAGAAGCCTGGTTGAGAGATGGCGAACATATTTCTGCAGTGTTAGTCTATTGATGCACACTCTTACTGAATTTCAGGAAATAATACTGATCAAATGACTGAACACTATACAAAAGAAAACTTACTGCTGCTCTGGTGTCCCTCAAGAGGAAAAAAACCCAACACAGTCCTATTGAAAATCATGTACACTAAAGGAAAGTTTCCTGGAAACCATTTTCCATATATAAAGTTATATAAACCAAAGTAAAACACTCCTACTTTAAACAGAAGTCTGCTAGCATCTAAGACAACTATTCACTCACTATTTCCCATGTATATATGCACCTAGTGGCTCTTAAGACCCTAGCTTAACACAAAGGCTATTTGTTGGACTTGCTTTGTCTTCAGTTAAGCCATCAGTATCACTTGGGATATTCTAATAAATTAATGTAGTCAGCAGCATGAGTTAAATAGTGTCCACCAACCCCATGCGTTGACTCAAAATCTAGAACAGATGAAGTTGCATTATACTAAAAAGGGGGAGGGGGAGAGGGATATCTCATTTAAATGCACCCTGAAATGTTAAATTCAAACATTGAATTTAAAAGAACACCCACACTTTGGGTGAAATAGTTCATCGCATCTCTAAGCTCAGTACCACAAGAAGCACAGTCCAGAAAGCTGAGGAAGGCTGCTTCAGGCTTTGCTTCTGGAAAAGTATGAGTGGTAACCTAAATGTGGTGGCAAGTCTGCACTGACTGTCCTTCCCCAGAGTCTTGTCCCCATGCCACAGGCTTTCCTTATCTAGCTCACTGCTGCATCTAGCCTTCCTACACTTCCTAAAGACCTCTCCTGAAAGAAACCCATTGAAAAAACATGCCTTTCTGGTTTAGAGATCCTGGGAAGGAAGGAATAAAGAGTAGATCTCACTGTCCATACAGGAGGCAGGCTCATGATCTGTTCACCATTATCTACTGTTTCCAAATGAATACAGCAATTGTGTGTGCTCAAAGCCTTTTGAGCATGTGAAGTACCACATTAAACTCAAATTATCGAGTCATTGGAATTGTGGGAACTTCCCTGCCAAACACAGTAACTTCTGAGGTCACAACTTGACCAGAAGCGAGAGCTCCATGTTAAAAATTAATTAAAACCTGTATTCCCTCTCTCCATCCTTAACTTTTCAAAAATGATTGCTTTGATTCAAAAAATGCATAACATCAAGCTTCATAAGGATTTGGTAGGAAAACTTGGTTTGTATTTTAGAAAATAATAAGCACATACCTTGGCCCTTCACTCCCTTAATTAAATTCCTCTTCCACCCTTCCCCCGTCCAACTTCTTTCCTTTCCTCCTCCAACGCTGCATGTCATTATTACTTACCGTCCACCACTCTGATATATGTATGTATGTATGCATGTATGTATGTATTCAGTTACTCATCTGTCTTCATTTCCTGACACCTAGATCTACTGTTCTGCTGCCTCACTGCTGTATCCCTTAGACCTCCTCTCTTTTAAGTTGCTCTGGACAGGTACCAATGCATCTGATCACAGCAGCTAGACTGCCTTCCTTTTTACTCATTTACATTGCTTTTTCATGTTTCCAAGGTGTTTTTCTCCATTGCTCATAACAAACAGGTGCAAGACAGTAACAATTCTCTTTGCTAGTGGCCTACCAACCAGAGTTTTGGAAGTACTGTGACACCTCTGGCATAAATAATTCAAAATATTATTAAAATTTCTTTGAGCTAAAAAATTTTTTATTCCCAATATTCACTGAAACCTATCCAATCCCTTTGAAAAATCTTTAGAACTGAAACAGTGTTTAAAAACTGCTTTTTAGGAGTGACACTCCAACTATTTCATAATTCCTTTGGTTTTTTGTAGTGTAAGTTATGAAGCTGAGTAAGATTTCTTCAGGGACAATATGGATTAATAATAGATGTGGAGGAAAAGCAGAACTGGTGAGTGCACTCACACCCTCCTAAGTCTCACTGGATGTGAAAGTATTTCTAACCAGCATATTCTGGAATGCTGACACGACTACATGTACTACAGACTCATTTAAAAAAGAAGTTTTTAAAGCTTTTATACTACTGCTACCAAAATGTCTGTTACATTTTAAGCATTTCCTACACATATTCAGTTCCGAAAGCTCACAACGTGTGACCCGCAGAACAAGGGAAATTTGCTGCTGGAACAATTGATAGAAGAGTTCTTAACTGTGGTGGGTGGATTTTTGAGGGGTGGCAGACCGGGAGGCTTCATAGCTTGTGTTAGGATTGCCTAGTACCTTGGAGCAGTACTGACCGTCATGGGAAGACATGTTACCCAGGGTAAAGTAATACTGAGCTTCATTTAGCTTTCTATTAAATATACTGGAATCTGCTGTATATGAAGCAGCATGCTACATTTCAAATAAGCATGAGCATGAATATATTCCTGGGCAGGATGGCAGGCAAGCCTATCATGTTTCTTGATTCTATCCTGCTTCAAGCCTTTCCAGGCTCTCTGTTCTGTCAACAGATACAGTATTCTAGAGCAAATTACCAGACCTGAACAAACTTTGCATTACAACCAAGTGTGGTGGTCCAAATATTCACATCTTGTCTTTTAGGAAGAATCAAGAAGAATGCAGCTTTTGAGAGGGAATAAGAAAAAAATGAAAAGTATTTTTCTCTTTTCTGTAGTTTAAACTCAGCTTGACAGACAGAATTTTCACTTCTCTTCCTTTTTTCTTTTCTCTGGCCACTTTCCTTCACTTAATTCAGTTAGTCTCCTGACTGACAAAAGAACAGAACACTTAAGGAGGAAGACAAGGCAGATGAAGTAAAAATACAAGGTGTGTATTTTCAGGTGTGAAAAAACAAACAAGGCTAGCAACTAGATTATAAAATCCAAGGGACTACATAAGGAATAGCAAAATTAAAGTGAATTGAAATATCTGAAAGTGTACAAGTTTACCTTATTTCTTTCTACTAAAACTTTCTGGATGCTATAGTAAACAAAGTAGGTGAGTTAATTCAGGTGATTCATTACTCACAGTACAAAATAAATATAGTTTGTCTCTTTCTGCATAAGACCCTTTAAAAAACTGCCTAGAATTCATACTAGTACACTACATAGATGTGCCCAAATACAAATCCACATCTTCAAGTAAATTCAAACCCAGCCATTCTTCAGCATTAACTACTGGCTTATGAGGTTAACATGGTACAAGTTAAAGCAAAGCCAAGTAGCTGAGCAATGTTGCAAATAATTTTCAATAGTTTCCATAATAGTTTCCATCTTCCTGTAAGCCTTGTCAATAGCCTCTACAGAAATGTCATTGAATCAGAAGAGGCAACTCCTCAGAAAAACACCTCCTTGCCAAAAAATGTTCATTATACAAAGAAGCTGTAGAAGTTAGGTTCAAATCAAATTGTGTATACCATTTTGAAAGAGTGTATATGCAATTAATATACTCTTCTGACAGTATAGTCAGATGTATTTATCAAGCGCATATATATATATATGCATATATATGCATATATTCCTGATTTAAATGCAATTACAGTCCTTTGAACAAGTAACTGGGCTAATTTTATCAGGTTTTTATAGTGCAGCCTTCCAGAAGTAGTCATAAGGGGTTAACATAACTTGTAGTAATAACACAATTATTTTTAAGTTATCAGCAAATCATTTTTCCCTTAAATAGAGAGCTCTTCATTGTGTTAATTTAGATATTTCAAGTGACTGTTGCCAGACTTTCTGATTGTGCATCTTCCAAAAAACTGGGCTGATAGAACAAATAAAGTATGTATTGATACTTCCTGAAAGGCAACAGCTTGATAAGAATACTACTTATAGTTTAAGAGTTCTGTCATGCAGCCCCATAGGGTACCTTGCTGAAAAGCAGAAGAAGCTGTCAGAAGGCTTGTACATGTGTGCATGTAGATGTGTTTACACAAATATAAAACATGTCTGTCAGAAAACTGTAAAGCAAAATAAATTTCAAAACCAGAAAATCACTTTTACAAACAAATACTCCCTTACGGGCATATTCCAATACACCAGACATACTTTAATCACTGCACGATAAAACCTGTGCTTCACTGGGACTGGGTAACAGCAAACTGCAGAGCTGCAGACATTTGCAAAACGGGACACGCTATTCAGAGCATATATCCAAGTTCTCACATTCAAAATGAAAACATTACAATGTATCAGATGTACAATGTTGACTATATTTAACCTTAGCTATTAGGTGACTGGAGAAACAGCATGTGACAATAGGACTACCCTGTATTTCTGTGCTTTGAAAGAATGCAAGTTATACAATGTGACAACACTATTTAATTATCTATATTCTAATCAGACATGCATTTAAGAATAATAACATTTCTGACTGTATATAAAAATATTATATAACGGCAGTTTCAGGCTACTAACAATTGTGTTGGATATTAAAATCAGACATTAGAATTTAAAGCTAAATCTGAAGGTATCATTAACTTTCTCCTCAATCATTTAGTCATTTGACATAATTACATTCAGTTATTAAACAAAAAAAACCTCAACAACTGTATTTATTACAGGATAATTTTAGAAGAAAAAGGAAATGTTTGCCATAATTAATGATATAGGGGAATGAACAGGGCAGGCACTGCCTCTTTGAAACTACAATTTTTTTTTTTTATTCAGAGGTTGAATTTTTTAAAATTCAGAGGCCTGCACTTTCCTTCAGTCACATGAGCAGATCTAAGACTTCAGGTAGAGTCTTGCCGAAGTGCACTAAGGAGAACCATATAAGAATATTTCACATAACAGAAAAGGGCATACAGGAAGTATGAAGTTGTGATTTTGGAAAGAAATGTTAGAGGACTAAAAGTGCAACAGAAAAGTTAACAGTAGATTCTTGAAGACAAATATGAAAATAAACAATAGCAAGGGGGACCAGCCCATGGAAGGGTCTGAGTGAAGCTGTTCTTGATATTACTACACATATTCACTGAGTAAGTTTGACTAAAGTAGTTGAAGTCAAAAGGAGTCACTCCACTGACATCAGTAGTCTTCGTTCAGGCCGCTACACGCGGTCCTTCTGATCCCTCTTCCTTTCATCTAGACTGACAATCCTCCCCATTTCACTGAACACTTACTGTCTCCCATTTCTCTAAGAATCTGTCTGTCCCCTCCCTCTGGAGGTGTTTTTTTAACCAGTCACATCTATGCTTGCCTCAAACCAATAAAATTTCTGGTGCCTCTACACTCTTCTTGTTAAGGGCAGTAGCAAAATCCATTGAGTATATTAGTGCTAATGGGAAGGCCATGGAGCTCTGGAACCCTGAGTGTAAATGCAAGAAATGAGAGCACAGAGACACAGCTAAAACATAAGAGAAATTATTTACTTTTGCTTATTTAAGCTATGCAGAAGGAGTATGAAGCTTTTTCATGCACATTATCAACATCCCAAATATAGCATAAGGCACACTGAAGCACAGGTCGATGTTTTATTATCTAGTGTCCAGACCTCATGGCTAAAAAGGATATCAGCTAACAGAACATTTCAAAAGCAAAGCCTACCCTCACAGAGCCTGCCATTACTGGATTTAAATATTTACTATGCTTTGAACTAGTAGTACTTCAATTTTTTTTTTCTGGTGCATGTGTGACAATGTTGACAGGAGTTTCTCAGTTCAGGATACTAAGTACAGAGACTAAAACATTATCAGATCATGTTGACCAAACATTTGAAAGCAAGAACTCTCCCATTCCTTCCCTTTCCTTCAAATACTTAACATTTTTCTTTGGGAAAGAAGCTTGTCTTTTATCTTAGTAACTTCTATTTGCTTCTGGAGCATGAGTCATGCTTTTCCATTATTTTCAGTTGATTGTATAATTTTTACTGAGGTTTGGTTGGTCTTTATTCAGTTTGGGTTTTTTAATAAGAATATCAGCTTACCTTCTGGTGAAGTACCTGGCTTTTGAGAAAATGCAGAGCTTATTTTACTCTTCTTGCTGCTGTTGCTGTTGACAGACAAGGTGGACTGAATTTTCCTGTGCATTTTTTCTGAAACGGGAGCCGAAAGCTTTCTGTTGTCTGCAGGCATGTGCTTAACCCCGTTGTGAATTCCACTTCCCTTACTCAGACCCACATGGCCATTTTGGATTTTGCCACTTTCTTCCTCACTCCTTTCCAGTGCTGAAGTATTTGGTTGAGGCAAACGTTGAGGTTGTGCTTAAAGTGCAAGAAAGAAAGAGTTAATTTAAATTGTAAATTGATAACTGAACACTTTAGGCTAGACTGGGAATGCAACTTTCCTGGCTCTTATTGATCTAAAAACAGACTGACAATTTAACCTTCCCCCATTAAGACAACAAAGCAAAAAAATATCTCTAGATTAACAATAACTATTAGGTATTCAAAAAGCACCTCACTTCTGCATGAGGCCTAGATTGCCCATTCAGCAGTGCAAGGAAAGGCTTGCAAGGCTCTGTGAACTACACAGAGAGAATAATGCAAGCAATTTGAACAAAGGGAAAAGGCAAGAGTGGGAACAAATGAACAAAACTGAGATAAACTTGTATTGAGGGAATGATGTATTGATGAATAATGTGTGAAATATACCCAAATGAGAGAAAAAGTATAGGAGTAAACATGCATACTAGTAACAGGCTAAGATGCAGGCTGGCCAACCTGCCAGCCTTCAGAAAATAACCCAGTGTCCCCCTGACACTCAGCAGTCACAGACCAGTATATTAGAGAAGAACAGGAATATCTAATAATAAACTAACAAGTTTGAGCTTAAATTCAAAAAGATCATGGATTACTGAGAAGTACAAAACCTATCAAAATGTGGTTCTGTGGAGGAAGTAACCAGAAGGAGCATGCATTCAAACACCTATGGCAAGCCAGAGTCCCCCCTCCATATTCTTCAACTCAGAACCACAGTTTTAGAAATGGCTGTAATGGGCCAGTTAGGGATTAATAGCAATGCTAAAATGGTCAAAGGAAAAAAAAACCCAACCCCATCAAGGCAAGAATCTGCAGTGATCTGACTAAGTCCCTGAGAGTACATGTTATAAACTCATTCTAATGAGTAAGCATGAAACTTGACCATTCTGTGTTGAGCTACTGTATCATAAAGTAGAATATTTGTAACAACATGGAAAAGGGATTTCCCATGTATTCTTTAGTCTGTAACTAAAGAAAAGATGCATGATTTTTAATGTAAAGCTTCGTAATAAAAAAAAGTGGTCTCAATTTAACAATTCTTATTTAGAAAAAAAAAAATGCAGATTTTGTGGCGGAAAACTAATTAAACTGTACACACAGTAACACAACAGGATTTCACAATCAAAAAGCATCAGCCCAATCACCTCTCCTAATCAAAACACTACTGCATCATGCTTGGACAAAAAGAGGTTTGCAGACAGTCCAATCTTCAACTATTCAAAAATATTATGTCAAAGAAAAAGTTCAGATTCTATTAGATACTCAATGGACAAGAAAATTAGCCCCAACAGTAAGGAAAAACATTGCTGCAGTTCATTCTCTTTTCAGATGGCTCATATCAATTTTCTGATGACTTCACAGTATGGATTCACATATAGATTAAACTGTTTACAAGGTAAAAATACACATAGATAATTATGGTTAGCTTGCTCTAAAAGAAACATCTCCTCTGATCACTTCAGGAGCAATTTAACAAATTTTCCAACAAATATTACTGGGAGACACAGACCAACATGGTCTCTAAAAGGACTCAGTTCTAAATTTGCCTAACGAATCTTCAATGCTTTCCTTTTATTCAGAACACTAACACCATTCTCAGACTGCTTTCTCCACTATCATAAACTTTTCCAGATTAAACTTCACACAAATCTTAAACTTTATATCCTGGTCATGCTCACAGGCAACAAAGGATTCTTTTTCGTAATAGTTTAAATATCAACTGGTTCATGCTTTTCTTGCCACTTGATATTTTAGTCACTGCCACTAAGGTTTTTGGAAGATAGCTTTGACTGCCCACACCTATCTAGGTCAGAGTAACCCTGCTTGAACCTACTTGACCAAAGTGGTAATTTTCTGTTGCAGGAAAGAAAGGACAGGTTGGGGGAAACATTTGTTTTAGACTCCCCAAAGATGTTACATGGAAGAGAAAGATCAAAGATCATTCCCTTCCATTACCAGTAGTAACTGCTCAGAAAACTCCAAGCCAAGAAAATGGGAGCACGTTATCTGAGACCTGAAGAACTAACTGTTGCCCAAAGACTTTTTTATTGACAATGCTGAAACTGCTTCTCCTTCAATTTTGTATTAGTGTTTGCAAAATCTGAGAACAGAAGAATAAGCAAGGCCCTTTCTTCACTTTGCAATTCAATTTGTGCTATGCATTTGGTTAACATTTCCAAACTCGCATAAAGGTCCCAAAACAAATTTTTAGTGAACTCTCTCCTATCTGAATAAGTATTATTGTAAGTATATTACCAGGAACCCTTTGAGTAGATTTGCTTTCCATGTATGTGCAAAATTAATTTCATTAAAAATCAAGAAATTCCTTCCATTTTAAAAATAGTCAGTGTAGACGTAACCACAGTCAAAAATCTTTGCCTATGTCAGAAATTAAAATTTACTCTCTAAAAATTCAGTGTTTATGTCCACAGCACCTCATAATTTTATCTTCATTCACCCACTTAAGTATACATTTTGTAATTAAGGAACAGTGTTTTTCATGTTTCATGTAATGAAGTTTCCTCACCCTGCACGGCCTATGATTCCCTGCTGTAGAGCAGTGCAGTTGTACCAATGAACTAGAATTGCTGGGGAGCAGTTAACCTTCCTCAATAAACACAAGCAATAGACTATTAAAAAAATTCTCTATGTCTGGATGCCAGTTTATAAAACTGACAGTTATGACCTTTTCTAAGCCAGTTAAATTGGTGGTGGCAGATTACAAATTGTTTGTATATTTTTGGGGCTTTGCTACAATACAGTAACTTGATAAAATATCCAAAATTCAATTTTCAAAATTAGGTGTGTTTCTGTCAAACTAGGGGTAAATGGAAAGTCTTGGAAATCTAAACAAGATGTTTATGTTTTCGCTTTTATTATTATTTTTACTAAGGGTTTAGGGACTTTTCTATGGTTTTTTAATTTTAATTTTTTTATTAAGTAATCCTGTTCCCAAAGTACTCTTACTTGAGTCTTTTAGCATTAACATACAACTTTTTAGCTGACTGGCTTTACAGTATTCACATGTGATACCCAGGTCAAATCAAAATGGAATAAAACCCCAAATGGATTAGTTATCTCAATTTAAATTTATTTTAACTTTATTGATAATTTTGCACTAGGGAGACTTGAATCTTATAGTTAAAACACACTTGAAACCAATTAGGAACCATATGACCGCATTCTAGCATAAAGAACAAAAGCAATTGACAGTTACAAGATTAAACCACAACCACTCAGTTTGTAACAGAAATATTTTTACCTTATTTTTTAAAGGTTGTGTATATCTTAAAAAAAAAAAAAAAAAAAAAAGGTGTAATATGGAGAACGACACAATGCTTCTTAAAACACAGTGATACCCAGGGACTCTCACTCTCTCTTTAATGATCCACTGCTCTCATTCAGCTGTCTTTCTTTTTTCAAATCTTTACATATGTGACAGCTCTCAAAAGTAGACCATAGACCATCTGGCATTTTCCGAGGTGTAACTTGTGCAAATTCAGCTCTACTGGGAACACAATGCTATCTTCTGCCTGCGTTATAAAAGATACAATAGAATGTAGAACTTATGAGTTGTTTTGAATTATTCATTTTTTGCCTGTATATTCAAGAAATTTTACAAACTCTGCATTTTGTACTACATAATCACATGCGTTAAAGGTACAAAGAAACTTTTTGACACCTCTTTTCTACAGAAAGATGGCATTTTGTTTGATATGTGAACATTCAGCGCCTGTTATATCATTCTAAACAGGCCATGTGCTGCTACAAAAGATCCCATTTTACACTCTATGTATGAGCAAAAATGTTATTCTTGATATTCACTAACTAATGCAATGCACATCAAAATTTCAAATGTGTGTTGGATGAACATTCAGCATCATCAAATCAGAATGGTACTGGTCACTTACTATATGTTAAAGATTTAAGAAAAAAATCATTCCTCAGACAACATAGAAAAACTGTCATTTCAAACATCTACAATGAGTAGTTTCAAAATGTCCTAAGAAACTGCTTTTCAGGTTAACATGTTTTTAATCTTTAGCAAAACCAGTAGATTTAAGTCAATATTTTATACAGTGCTAACACTAGTGGATTTTCAATAAGAATGATAAATATTAGATTAATGATTCAATAGACTGAATCTTTTTTGATAGAAAACTAGCAGATAATATAGGTAGTAATAACTGCACATGAATCTGCTGCCTGTGGAAAAGCAATAAAAAGGCAATATATTGCTATAGCATATAATCTATTAGCGTGTTTCACACTTCCTTGTAGTTGGTTTCCCTGCAAAGTGGGCCTTAATACAATAACTTCTGCTGCTATTTAACTGACTTTACAGAATAATTTAATTGTAAGGTTACTATCTGGTGAATTCAAGTAGTAAATATTTATTATGGTTTTTGATGGTTTTGAAGTAACTATGCACATTTTCTTTCAGCCTGTAAAAGCCTTAGCACACTTTAAACGAATATGCATGTATATATGCACTCTGACCGTACACTGTTTTTACACCCTGCAAAATCCTAGCTATTCTTAAAAGAAAAATCCTGACGCATGCATTTAGCAGAAAAATGTATGTCAACAGAGGGAAACTCTCAACCAAAAGAGGACAGTCTAAGCTATCATTAGGGATTTTAGACAAAACACAAAACCAAACATACACTGAATGCAGACTCCTCTGAGTCAAAGTGAATCAAAAGAAAACATCAGGAGGGAGAGAAGAATTGAGACAGTTAATTAGTAGCCTAATCACATCAAAAGCAATTCCAAGGCAGCTGATACAGACACCCGTGGAGTTCGCTAGTCTGGCCAATGAGAGTGATGGAAAAAATACTTTCCAGTTTACAGCCTGCGTTATGACTACACACCCAGAGAGGTAGGAACTATTTTTTTCTTTATGTATGACACAATAGTTTACGATAACAAATCAGGCCACAGTAACAGTATTTTGCAGGTGGATGTGGGAAGAATAAAACGCACAACTCCTGGTTGTAAAAACTGTAATGGTATTTTCAAATATTGAGAAAATGCAACATATTGTTTCACTTGACAGTATTCTTAACACTTCTCTCTTCCCAAAACAGTTCCAAATACAGTAAGAAGAGCTTTTTCGGAAATACAGAGATCCTGATCGGGTCCTCTAACACTGAAAGCCAAGATTTACACGGTGATTTGAGCAGGAAGAACTGTTTGATCTCAGTGGTCACTGCTCCTACTCCCTCTGCATGGATCCCATGGACCATACATAAGGAGGGTAAGAATCAGGCCTCCGGTTTTTATCAGTGCTTCTTCATAACAACAATTTAAGCTTAAGGGAGAAAATAAAGCAGATGACAGTCAAGAATTGCACAGTAAAGCCACGGGCTGCCTGAATTCTAGAGTAAAATTAAGGCGATTCGAAATTACTTCTGGAGAAAACATAAATTCTTTAGATATAAAAGGCAACATTTCCCACTGACTAGCAAAAAATCTTAACTTTTCAAAGGTATTATATATTTTATGTGTTATACGCTCAATAAAAATAACATTTTAGTGAAACTGGGAGAACTCAAGTATCTCAATCCTCCTCCATCCCCACTTTCTAACTAAAATCCTGACTAGTCTCTAATATGATCTTCCAACTACATCAATAGTTTTCTCTGTCTAGCTATCCAGAATATTAACATTCAGATTACAAGATGTACCTCTGAGTCAACCTGTGAAGTGGCTTTTGTCAGCAATTATTTTTGAATATTTTCTGGGACATAAATAGCATATACTGCAGCTACCATATCACAGAAGGCATACATTAACTAAATAACAAGGTACCATCAAGACACCATCTATCTTTTAAAATCATTTTTTTACACTGAATTTTTTATACCATGCTGACTTTACAAGGAAAACAAAGTATCAACTAACAGCATCAACCACCTTTTTAGAATTGCTTCTTGTAAGAAGTGAGGACATCTTCAAAATGAATACAATACATTATTATGAAACAGGATGTCCTTTGTAATGAAAATACTGTAGTGAAATTGCTGGTACGAGTTTTACAGGATCCACACTGAGAACACTTTGTTAGAATACGTCTGAGAGCACATCCAGGGAACACCTGGTATAACAGAAACGAGGCTGCCAGGGGACAAAAGGAAAAGACATTTTATCCTGTCAGCTTTCACTTGGTGAAGGGTGGACAAGAATGGCAAACACATGTGTGCATGTGTGGTAATGGGCTGAGAAGCAACAAAAGTGAACAAGACACTGCCCAAAGTACTCTTACACCTGTGCAAAGACACCTGCAGTGCCTTCCTTTGGAAGCACTGCAGGGCTTTACACACTGTTTGAAGGGTTGCAGGAATTGTATAAAGATGTCTTTGACATACCCAGAAAGACGCAGTTACCACAGGGAAGCATGACCACGGCTGGTAGCCAGGGTTTACAGAGTTGATAACCATTCCAACTGAAAATATGGAGTAAATTTCTGTATTTACAAATCCTTTATCCTGATATGATTTTGGAAAATGAAAAAATGCTCACTGCTTTTCTTTAACCATCACAACAGCAAATTTTAAGCCTTTGCTAAACTGAGCAAATCCCTAACATTTTTAGTTACCTATCTTGTAACAATTATCTCAGAATCAAAATACCCTTTGGCTTCTAATTACCATTAGACTGTCTGTAAATTATTCTTCTTTATCAAACACACATCTTGTGACATTAGCGGTGTTTTTTCTGAGAATGCAAACACTGTCATCTATGATAAACTTTGCAGATGATCTGGCAATTCTTGGTAGATCACAATATAATTAAAAATAAAAATAATTCACATAATGCAATGATTGTTAAACTACACCTACATAAAGCTGAATATAGTTCTTACTGTAGCATAGTTTGTCACTTCTTGAGAATGGACACTTCTTGGTACACAAAATACCAAGAGCCAAACACAAACCAGGGCATTCTAGGTAAGAGACACCCATACACCTGGGGAATAAATCCCTATATAAAATTTCATTCAAAAGCAGGAAATTTTACTGCAAGCTTTCCACTTGTAATATTTCTGTATCCATTTTTCTTCTCACACATTCTGCTAGGACGAGAAGAGAATTGTACTGTATTTGCTCTTATGTTTCATAGCGTTACAACTATGTACTGAAGTGGTAACAGTTGCACAGGCATGGAATGGCAGGTTTCCTCATGGTCACCATTCCAAGACTCCTAGGGCATATTTATGGAATTTAATAGATTCATTAATTACTACTGCAGCTAGTTTGTTGTTTGGTGGGTTGGTGGTTTTTTTGGTTGTTTTTGTTTGCTTATTCGGTTGGGGTTTTCTTTAAGATTTTTTTTCTTTACTTAAGGTGAGATGTTTAGCTATTTTGTCCTGTGTTTTCTACAGACATAATTTGTTAAGAGGCATCTTCATCTACTTGGGGGGTTTTTTGTTTGATTGGTTATTATTAATTTTTCCATTATAGGGCACAGTGGCTTGTAAAAACTGGATCTGAGAACTAAACAATCAATGCATTAAGAATCAGAGAATTAGCTTTTTGCTAATTCTTTAAGTAATGAAATCAATCTATTTCTTCAACACAAATAATTAGCAATTTCCTAAATGTGAAGACAGTCCCTGAAATGATGAAGGGCACTAGGAGTGCAATACAATCCATCTCACTGAGGAACAGAATGCTTTGCTTCTGGAGCTCCAATTTTAAAAGAAAGTTTATCAACCACTAAAGGTAATTCAAACTGTTGGCATGACATTACAGTAGTTATGCTATTCATACCTGCTACAACATATAGTTATACCAATGCATAAAGACACACTGGTGTCCCATGGAATTTGAGACATTAAGTTTCAAATATTTGAAACAGTTTTGATGTCACTCACCATTGTGTTACTTGCTCCCAAATAAAATAAAAAACATCAAAGAGAAGCTACAAACAACAGGACATCGCTTGCTGGGTATCGCCTCATAAGCAGCACAGCAGGATGCACCAGACAGGAGAGATAACCTCAATGTCATTAAAAGCCATAACCTGAGCAAGTGCACAAACAGGTCCTCTTGCCTCCAGCACCTCCCGCTCCCTTCCTCAAAACCCCAGCAACCACTGACAAACTAGACTGTTTCACTGCAGGAAAGAATGTGGGATGGTGAGGCAACAGCTTCTCAGCCAAGCCAATTCAGCATTCACCTCTCAGTGAGAAGATATTCGGAGCTCAGGTTTATTTTCCACTGACCATATATAACAAGTGTCCAGAAGTCAAGATTACAGTGGTGTCTTGGGTGACTTTACGATGTATATCCCATATCGCTGCCCTATGCCCAGAAATTAAACTAAACTAAACTCAGCTAAACTCATACAAAAAAATGTATACAAACTGGCTGTACTGGGTTTTAAAAAGAACTTGAAGGGAAATGCTTGGAATGAGCAATTCCGTTAATGTTCACTACTCCCTTGATTTCTAGCCCTCAACTCATGTGACAGAATTTCAGAAGCTTCTAGAAAGTGTTCCACCTCAAATGTGATCGCCTGCTCTCAGTGCACTATCTTTTGTAATCTCTACCATTTTAAGTAATAACCAATTACTTAACTACTATTAACAATAATAACTAATTGCAGAAATCAAAAATAGGAGTGAAAACATAGTAACAGCAATAAAGAGGATTATTTAAAAAGATGCCTGGGAAACACAGAACATGAGTATAAATATAATAATATATACATTGATAACCAAGTTTTTGATTCCATTGCTGCACTTACTTTCTCTCTGCTATTCTTTCTCACAACCTATAGCTGATGCTAAGCTTCGCATCAGCTGATACAAAGTACCCCAGAAAACCAAAGAAAAAAAGAAAAAAAGCACAGCTGCAAGAAAAATGTAACAGAGGAAGCAAACGGACAGTAACTACAAATAACAAGCTAAAACTTGGGATTTTACATTATTAAAACAATAGCAGGGCAAAAACATCAAAAGAAAAAGGAGCAGATAGGAACTGCCCAGAAGAAGACAGCACTGGAGGGGAAGGAGATAAAGAGAAAAAATACATTGTGAGCTGAGCCACTTCACTTCTGTGAGGGCAGAAAAGAGTATGGGAGAAGAAACAAAAAAATTCACAAGTAAAATCCCAGTAGATCTGAAGTATTTGCTACAGATTTTACAAGTTAGAAGAGAATAAAATGATAGATTATTAGTTGATAATCAGTGAAATATAACAAAGATAAACACTTCATACTTATACAGTGATCTAGCACTGAAGCAATAGCTCCCCTTCTGCTCAAGGTCAGAGAGGATCCTGGAGCTCAGGCCAAAAATCAGCCATTTCAGTAACAGCAGCATAATGGAAAATGGAAATTCTGTGTCAGAAAGCAGGGTGAGGGCTTGAGGTCCACAACAATAACTCTTCATGATCCAGCTTTTCATAACTGCAGACTGCATAGTTAACAGAGAGACTGCCAGTAGGAGAAAAAAGATGTGTAAACATGGTAGAGAGAGCAGCAAATGTCCACCTATTTCCTGATCCTGAAAAAGCACAGCGTGAGGAGAAAGAGAAGCAGCATCTATCTGCACAGACAACACTAAACACACTGAGAAGATTTAGTCTCTGTTATGGATGTTCTTCAGCTGCAAGAATTCCCTTATGGCATGCAGGGTCTAGCAGATGGGTACAGGACCAATCCAGCTGGCTCCCATGCCCATGGGCTGGATGAGTGGGGCTTCCCCACCCTAAAGCACTCTAGGTACCCCAGGTCACCCCAGGTCACACACGGAAAGTCCAGGCAGAGCTACCATCACCAGTGCTGTCTCATGGGCTGCTGTATGCCACTAATGGACCAGCTCGACATCAGGACGACCCAGAAATGAGAGCTCTTTTTCCTCTTTTGAACTGTTTTGCTGTGCCTTGAAGTGATAAGGCACCATCTAACCCAAAATGTTTTTGTGCAAGCTGTACAAGTAACATTCTTGAGCATATGCTTTGAAAAGTGTTCTTATCAGAGTCCTTGAAAAAGCTAAATTCTCTTTTTCTTCGCTAGATTCAAAGCCACAAGCAACCATGGACTAAAAGGCTGAACCTCTGTATCAGAACTGTCTTTTCCCTTCCTCACCCCACCCCACCAGCAGTTTAACTTTGACTCAAAAACGGTTGTTTTATACGCTAAGGGAAAAGGAGTATTTCAGAATATAAACCTTTTTCAACTGAGAAGTTTGTGTGTTAAATTCAAAACTGAATGTACTCAACATGCAATCATTGTCACAAATACTAAGCAAAAAAGGCAAATATTTTTTACTTAACTGCTTATTTACCATATTCTACCACAATTATCTAGGAAGACCTCTTTCTGACTTGGCTGGAAAAACCCACACACCCTGGCCAAGTTTTCATAATGACCTCCATTACAGGAATTCAACATAGTTATTAAAAAAAAAAGCTAAATGAACTTTTGCCTGTTGCTCATGGGTACATCCCTTAGAGTAGCACAAAAGTCACACTGCTGACCATGCCCTGAAGACCGAACTTCCTGTAAAAATGGTGCACTTGGTTTCCTGAAAGGAAGCAAAGCATAAGCTGCTCAAACAATAGACAAGAAAGCCCTGATATCTGAGTGACACAGTTACAAATCTGTCCTGTTAGAAAAATACAGTGGCACATCATTGACCAACAACTACAGACACAAAAATTCAGAGAAACAAATGCACTAACTCAAAGGAGAAAGCATCAGATTAGCTGAAGAAATAGATAAATTGTCTTAATGGCATGAAATTACCTGTAAAACATTTTTCTTTCATTCCACAACTGAGCTAAAATTCTGATTCTCCACTCTGTTCATGAAGCAAGATATAATTCCCTATGAAACTGTTGCGTCCAAATGATATTAACAGTAAAATACTAGTTTTTATCTCTAACATGCAGATAGGGATTATTCTCATTCCAACATGTTTAAAAGCATTCAATATCACCTGTGGAATTATTTTCATTCTCTATTAAAAATATTTCTTTCAACTTACAAAACTATGCAATTTGACCCGCTGAAGTTTATTTGGTTCACCTTTTGTTTAAAAATATTTTTAAGTAGCATTTAAATTGGAATTAGCTCCATGCTTTGAATCGTTGCTTCTTGCAACACAGATTTTTTTTTTTTTTTAAAAACCATTTGTTTTGTCTTATTTAGAAGGCATACTTCTCTTTATTCACAGAAAAAAAAAATCCTTCTGCCCACTAATCACAATTACTTTTTTTAATGGAGTGCAGAGACAGCAGTGAAATCTGTGCTATGTCAGTATTATTCACAATACTGAAAAATGCCCATTTATTGATTTTAAAAACGTTTTGTTACAAGGTTTTGCAACAAGATGAAGGATTTCACAGAAAAGAAACAGCATTTTAAGTGAAAGCATTAGAATTTATCTACTTTTTTTGTCCCTTTACAGTTCAGGAGCTTTAAAAAGTCACAGCTGAGACAGCCAGCTTCTCTTACCCAAAAAGATCCAACATACAGCATAGCATAGATAGCAACTACATCAAACACAATCCTTGTTGCTTATGTAAGCCTTCAGCCACACAAAAGCACTCATGGCATCAGCAGCAACAGCAGCACCTGACCAGGCTGGTGATGGGTGAGCCAAACTGCTGCCTCCATCCGTCTGTGCTGTGCAGCTATTCCCTGCAGGGTAAACATCTAGGCCTCACTTCTTGCATTTCTTGGCACTAAACAAAAACACTTAGGAAACCAAACCACTCAAACAACAGCTACAGGGACAGAACGACACTGTTTTTAATACTACCTTATCCACTCTGCTGAAAAGCCTGCCAATCTGCCATTTTATTTGCCATTCGGAATTAATTCCAGCACCCTTTTCTGTCATGTTCCTTCAGTATAACTAGCTACGTTTTACTGTGCCATAATGTTTTCTGAGGCTGCTAGAACTAACAACTCACAATGGGAATATTTCCCTACCACCTTTTATTTAATTAGCATTATGATAATCTAGTCAGAATTCCCTGTTTCTGTACAGTGAGGTACTGAGTAGCCAGACTACTTGAAAATCATCAATATTTTATTTTTAAATACATCCTTTTTATTGGCATTCCCAATTTTCAGTCTTTAACTTTTTGCTTTTGTCAGTAGCTACAAACTAACACAGGTTAATTTTTTTTATTTTATGAAAATTTAAATCACATAATCACATGGCTCTAGAAGCTGATTTTCATAGTGTGTTGTAAAATTTAACAGCTGGGGTTTTTGCCTGAATTGCACAGCATCTTTACAAAATGTTTAATTCACTGTTAATTCTCCAATAGTCAGATTACTCATGCTAACAAGAAGGTTCATTGCTACTTAAAAACCAGCTAAAATGTTGATGTTAACACATGGATGCTGAAACAGGCTTTTGTACTGAAGCACTTTAAAATATTTCCAGTCAGCCTCTAAGCACAACCTTACTCATTGCTTACAGGTATGTCATTGTAAGTGAGAAAGAAGTGGGGAAAAAAAGGACTGTTCAACAAAGGTAAGAAAAATAGGAAAAGGGGGCACCAGAGAAAATGATGCTAACAGAAAAAATAAAAATGGCTTGACGTCAGAATTATTATAGGGATGGGTCACTCTTTTCTTTAGTCAGTCTTTTTGCTTTATAAGACAAATATGGGAAAGAGGATACAGAATAATTTATTAAAAATGGGAACAAACCTTCAGCATTCTTCCAACTTTGACTCCACCATATCACTGATACACACCCTTTACTTTCTTCCAAAAGTACCCTAAATTCTGAAGAATTTTTTTTAAATCAATACTTTGAAGTGCCATTCCATTATAGCCATCATGAAATGCGCTTCTAAGTTTTGAAAGCAAAGTGTATTATTCTATCAAAACCCTCCCTATTCTATCAAACATGCCTTCTCTCCTTTTCCGTAAGGACCTGTTCCAGAAATATTCAAACAAATATTAATAATGAGACCTGAACTTCTTGCCCTATTCCAGCTATCACAGCAGAATCCCTGGTGTGGATGCAGATGTGATAACAAACAAAAGCTTTTACCAGGCTGTTTTCTCTTGTTCAAGGAGGGAGCATAGGACAGCAAATGGGATCTTGCTGTTCTTCTCAAAATGTTAGAGTAGCAGATGCTCTGTAATAATGCAAACAGTCAAAACCAAATAGTGATTTACTTAAAATTGAGTCTGTCAACTAAATTGCAAGTAAAAGATTCCTCAGGCAAAACACTATGCTACAAATGAGAATCAGAAAATCAAGTGGACAGAGACAGGGACATCAAGAAGACAGTCAGAAGTACATCAAGAAGAAGTACATCAAGTAACAGTCAAAGGAGTGGAACAAGAGAAGTAACAGATTTTAAAAAGGTACCTTTTACTAGAATTCCTCCTTTAAGAAGTGTTGTCTTTTTTCCCCTTCCATATTTCCGAAATTAAACACTGTCTTATTTGTTGTAAATACAAAACTCACACTAGTTGCAAGTTTCCAGGATTTGATCCAGCACAGAACAGCTTACAGAAGGGCTGTACAGAAGAGTCTCATGAAGCACAGAGATCTTTACAGCTACTTCAGCTGCTTTAATGTACACTGCCAGTTACTTCATAGTGTGATTAGCTGAAAGATCTATTACTATACAAAAATATTTACCAATACTGCTTTTACATTATAAATATGATAGTGACTCATCACTAAAAAGTCATCACACATTAAAAAGAATATATATTGAGGTAGGGAAATACTTCACAAAGTAATAGTTACAAAATGACATGGGAAATACTAAATAAGATGGTGTAATTTGATAAAATCACCTGTAAGAAAACTAAATGTACATTATTCAAAGCTAGCTCTGTATCCCACCTCACCATCCAAATACTTTTCTGCATCACCTCTGTGAAAAACTGAGTTTGATCCCTCAGACAAGCTTTTCCAGGCAGGTTAATCCCAAATTTTCCACCAAAACTTTATTTCCTTCATTTTGAAATTTTAGCAAAAAGAGCATTGTTCACTGATCTCCTGTATTCCTGAATTGTACAGACCTAAAAGATGTTCCATTCTGGTTTGACACTGCCCTTACAAACAATTCTGGTCAGCATAATAAACTTTCACTGCTCTTCTGTCAAAACGTGCATTTTATTTCAACTCGCAACTTATGGAATACGGTCAAAATATGCACCTGTCCTACAAAAGGAGATGGGAAAACGTAGATATCTTCTAATTGGCTAAGAGGTTTGATTTTTGAAGCTGTATTTCAGAGTTACCCATACCTGAAGACAGACTTGCCCGTGATCTGCCAAAGAATGGGCAAATAGTTTATGCTGTCTCTCAGTAGCAAAAACTTGCCCTGAAGGTCAAATCTGACTCATAGGCCATTTTTTATAGGTTTGCCTAACAGTTTGCTCTACTTGGCTTGTCTCAAAAGCAAACTTCTTAACATTTTATGCAAACATTATACAACCTTAAGTCTGAGCTATAAATCAATAAAACTCACTTAAACTTGAGGAACCTCTGCAAGAGGAAATAGCCTCTTAGTTGAAATTCTTCTGTAACTAACATTAGCATTGCTAAATTTTCTCCAAACAAGTGTCATAATATTTATAGTTCAAAGCGAAAACATGATAATTGAGATACTGCATAGCACTTGAGGGAAGATAGTTTAGAAGCTAAATTTAAGCCTCTAAAATTAATGGGTCCAGACAAACTCAGAATTTGAAAAGTTGTTGTGTTAGAATGCATGAGTTTGCATTTTATAATCACAAACTTCAAGAGCAGTCTCCACCCAAAAATATGTTTCTCACATGCCAGAACACTACAGTTCATTCAAAAAGAGTTAAGGCTCAGGTAGCAAATAATTAATCATTCTCTTAAATCAAGCTTCAATATATCTGGAGGCCTACTTCATCAGTAAAATGATTTAACAAAATTGGTATTAGAAATAGCCTGAGTGACCACAGCTGTTTGACATCTTAATGTTTTTCAAAAGGGTCCTCTGGGTTTGGATTATGAATAATTTTTTAGGGGAAAACAGCAAACCACACTACGCAACATACCAATAGGTCATAAGCTCCTGTCTTTCCTTGTCTTTTATAAAAATTCCTTCAGGGAAAGGTACTTGTGGGTACTTTTGCACTATAGATATCATATTGTCAGAATGCATAAGAAGGAAGCAGTATTCAGACCTCTCTTTCCTCCTGTGTAGCTATATAAAGAAGAAAAATGTTTAACCATGATTACTTAGCTAAGGCTGCTCCTGTGACCGTGAGTCCCTCCTCCTCTTTCACTTTTTTATCAGTAAATAAAAAATTCAAAAATATTTTAAAACTATTTTGACTCTTAAATTTTGAAGAATTCATTTAATTGTTTTGATGTAAACACAATATACAGTACTACTTTTGAGCTGTATAAACCTACTCCGTGCTTTTCACACCCATGACAATAAATACAAAATTAAATCTAAAATGGGAAAAAGAGAACTTTTGCCATGGTTTAAGTTCATGACATTTTTGCCAGTGGACAGGTTCCTAAAAGTATGTCTTAGATGATGATACTTTCTCACACTTTGTAATTTAGTGTTTTCTTTGCTAAATATGGCTAACTAAATCCTGTTAGTACTGAAAACAGAAGACTGAAACAATACTGACTCATTGGTTTGGTAGTATAGTATTTCACATACAATGCAGTCGAGTTTTATTATTCTTCCTCTTTAAGGAACTACTACAAGCATATTCTACTTTTTCCCCTATATGACGAACTAATCAGAAAAAGTATATAACTGTTCTTTCCCATATAGGCATAACAGCATGATTAATTCTGAGACAGTACCAATACAACACAGGAAAATATTCTGAAATTAAGATACAATTTACTTCAGGCCCAAACACAGCAAGCAGAGCAATCTTCACATTACTTAAAGAATTTCACCTTTGTCTGGTACTGATGATTACTGCCATCCAAACTTCCTCAGCCTCAGACCATAAATTCAGATAATGTTTTGAGAGTCAGAAGTAAAATAAAACAGAAACTAAAAGGCTGCAAGTAATTCTGGCTATTAGTGATATGCAGAATACATACATCTATCTTATGGCCATCTGGAATAGTTTAAAGTTCTCACTGAAGTTTGACTACTGTACTGTAAATGGATCAACAGCAGCAAGAAGTTCATTTCTTGACATGGAGTGACAACAGAATATAAAAATTCCTGATCTATCTCAGTCCATCATTAGCTGCATTTCCTTAGAGCAATCAACGTAGAGTTGAAGGGAAGACGCTACACAGAAAACATTTGCACCTCGCACCAGCTCTGTTTGCAAGGGACTACTAATTTCAGCAACACTCGCATCATTTCACAGTGACATCTGTAAACACAGAATTCACAGGACCAATTAGGTTGGAAAAGACTTCTGAGATCATTGAGTCCAACATATGACAGAACACCACCGTATCAACTAGATCATGGCACTAAGTGCCATGTCCAGTCTTTCCTTAAACATCTCCAGGGATGGTGATTCCACCACCTCCCTGGGCAGTCCATTCCAACATCTGATCATAGTTTCTGTGAAGAAATTCTTCCTGATGACCAATCTAAACCTGCCCTGGTGCAGCTTGAGACTCTGTCCTGTTATCCTGGGAGAAGAGACCAACCCCCACTTGGCCACCACCTCCTTTCAGGTAGTTGCAGAGAGTGGTAAGGTCTCCCCTGAGCCTCCTTTTCTCCAGGCTAACACCAAAGACTCAGTCAGACTCCGAAGACCGTAACTGTAATGGTACAGGTATCTGTGAAAATCCCTCTCTGCCCAGGAGAGGGTAAAATGAAAATCAAAGGGAAAGGCTTTGGTTGTGCAACTCACCAGGCCCCTAAACAAGCCTGAGAAATTTTTCAAAGACTTTTGGAGCAGCTGTAGTAAGAGAACTGCCAGGTCAGGGGAGAAACCAAAGCAACACAGGCTAGTTCTCTGCTGGGGAGAGGATTAGAAAATCTCTGGGACACGAGTTCTCAGGGAAGACCTCTACTCCTCTATTACTTCTACTAGCCAGATTTCTCAAAGATTAATCTTTTTTAAAAGAAGGTTCTAAATATCAAATACTGTGCTGCTGTATAAATATTGAACTGATTAAGTTTTGTTCATTCATAGGTTAACAGATTTTTATACTTGGGTGTGTTTGGAACACGTGCATAAATCACTTCTTTAACTAATAGAATACACTTTTCAAACTCGGTAATATATTTTGCATAATTTCCATTAATCTATTCTGCACAATTTCTGTAGTCACACACTGTTATGCTGCAAGAAGACTGTATTTGTCATACTTTCTAGCTTTGAAAAGAACCATTGCAGTTAACTCAAGCACTTTGCACTATTTTATAGACAGAATAAACAGGACCATTTGAAATCACAGCAATTGTAAGATGACTGTGCATCATAGAACAGACAAGAAAAGGTATCTGGATTAATGTAAAACAAAACAAAGAATTCTAACAGCAGATTATCTACTTCTTGTTGGAAAAAAAAAAAACAGTTCCAAACACAAACAGCGTAACTTAAACTACAGAAATCACTCACTTAGCCAGACAAAGAAAGGAATCTCCAAACCTTAAAATTAAATAAATAATAATGTAAAGTGAAAAGGTCAACATAAAAATATAGAAAACAAAAAGATAAAAAATCTAGGTTTATATTTCAGAAGAATATAGTAAATAAAATAGTTGCCACAAGAACACATAAAATTGTTTGATCCCCACAGAGCTGAAAGAAGCATCCCTTTCTCTGAAGAACCACTCTTATCAGGAGGGTGTTCCATGGACAAGAAAGAGGCAATTGAAGCTAGAAAATGATGGATAGCAATGACCTTTCTATCTGTAAAACATGGGCATATTTTAGGTATTTAATCTTGAGAATTGAATTATTATTAATCAATTATTCATGACAATTTGAATCTATGGTAGATGTTTTTTGTTTTCTTAAATATCACATAGCTAAGGTTCTGCTTGAGAACCAGAAAGGAGATTAAATCCTCACAAGCAAATAGTGTTGAAGACTGGCATTTTATTCCCTCCTAAACATTCCTTTCCCTGCATAGCAACACACATTGAAGATAACCTAGTACCCCCTGCAAAAATCCTGCCTAAATATTCTAAAATCCATCTTTACAGCCTTTTTTTCTCTAAGAGGCAAAAAATATCCCATACCTCTTCCAGAGAACAAAGCAGAGCATTGTAGTAGTACAGAGCAGCAAAAACTGCTATGGCTTCATTCCCACAGCTACAGGTTACCCTGATGCATATTTTAATATGCACTCCTCCTCACTTGCCAACAGTGAGTGATAACAGAAGCAGAACCACTCCATTATGGGCCACCAGACCATACAATGAAAATAAGCAGAAGGTGTTTGCAGATATTTAAAATGCACTGCCAAAAAAGACAGCAGATGGGGTTATTCTAAAGCTCTTTTGAAAAGCAGAACCTCTGCAGTCAGAAATAAAATAAAAAATATGTGTGCATCTGTGAAGGGAAGGGAACAGGTCTCAACATCTTCTTGAACAATAACTGTACTGAAAAATAGATGTATTTCCAACTGGGGGAGCCACTATGGAAAGACTCTCACTCAGATCCTAAAACTGAAGGATATGGATAGCAGTTGCCACCTTGTGATGACTAAAACCAATTTAACACACATAAAACCAGCAAGTAATTGGCAGTTTTTCCTGTTCTCACTCTGTTAAAAAATGTACACCTTATTCCTAGTCTAACTGAACTTCCGGACATTACATTGAGTTCTCCCTTTGTCTTGCTATAGTTGAAGAACTGTCTTACCAAATTTCTGTTTGTTGTGGTATGCTTCTTAGGGACTAGGCAAAGCCCCTCTTTACTCCCCTTGTTAACACTAAACAGATTGAATTCCAGGAGGTTTTCCACAATAAGGCATGTTTTCAACTACTCCAGTCATTCCTGAGATATTTGTGGTTCTCCCCTGACCCTTCTCCAACTGAACAGTCTTCCAGTTAACAGTTATGCAAGTGTATTCACAATTACGACAGAAAGGTAATACAACTGCTTTCTTCTTATGTAGCCCTTCCTTGTTTGTATGTCAGTATACAGTAATCTTTTGATTCTCAAGCTGTCTTCAAAAACAATAAATTCCTTGGTTGAGGCTTCCCGTAAGATTAACCACATAGCCAGGATATTATGAACATTTTCATTAATGGGGAGAAGGGATGCTCCAAAGGAGGTGGGGAAAAGGCTAATTCGGAGAAAATCTCTGGAGGTTAAAAAAGGGAGCTTGTAAAAGGACTGAAAGGGCAAAGCAAGGTGAATGTAAAACATCTTACTGTGGAAAACGGGGGCAGTGTTTTAGTTTATTGATGTTGCCTGGTAAACTGAGTTCACAAGTGCAAATGAGAAATCATACATAATGAAGTCATTACAGGGGCTCTAACAGTGGACTTCGTTGTTAGTGTGCCAGTAGAACTGACTGATTAATCTAATTCCATATAACAGCAGGATAAAACAGCTGCAAACAAGGAAAACCTTGGAAATTAAATGCTGGAAACATTTATAAAGTAAAAGCTAATGGTAAGACAAATGGAGTATGTATCAGCTGTGGGGATGGAAAACAATCTGTATGGGAAAAAAGGAAACTGAATCACTAAGATAGTGGTGAACAGTTGTGAAGTACGCGCTGTCTAAAACAATTTTAAGAAAGAGTTTTAAAATATAGTGTAATAATCAAAACACTGTTTATTCCAACCTCAAACTTCTTTCACTATGCAACAGTCTGCAAACTTTAGTTTGGTGGGGTAACAGATCTGGTTGAATCAAGACCATTCTGAGCTACAATACTTATTTTTTACATGAAATACCTAAGTAATGTTTCTGATAAGAAAGCTTCTCTTTGCTGCACTTGTTCTAGTTTTCAAACTTACATTACTAGGTATATTGAGTTGTAAAACGTCTGCAAACTACAAGACGTATAACTGAGTCAAGCACTGTTTCTCAATTTTTAAAAGAACAAACTTCCCTACTCATAAGTTCCCCCCCCACCAAAAAAAAAAACACCAAAAAAACCCCAAAAAAACCTGCTTTGATTTTTGATTTCATAATTTTTGTTTCTTCCATCTGGAAGACTTTATACTATAAATATATATATATATATATATATATATATATATATATATATATGTAAAAGTTACCTGAAGCAAAGAGAGGTTTGCATCATAGCATCTAATCAAATATGACTCATAATAAAGCCTCTACTACACACTTATTAAGACTAAGTGTTTAAGAAACTTACAGCTTTCAGCTAAACTTGCTTTTCACAAACTCAGAGGTAAAGCTACTCGTGGCTCCAGGATAAGGACAGTCATGCACACTGGAATAGTACCTTTTACCTCTACATTTTATCCGATCTTTGCCGTGCTCCCTGTTCCTTTTTTTTATATAATTCAGCAGCAAATAACCCTCCCATCGCAGAGATATAACTACATATAATCATCAAGTCACTTTACCAGGGGTTTCCACTATCTGCTGCAATTTCTACTATATGTTGAAAAAAAGATATCATTTCCTCACACTCCCCAGTGCAGCCACTGCAGTATGTCTTGGTGAGGAACAGATTAGAGGATGTACAGCATCACTCTGCAGTCCTTGGTCCTTTCCTCCATAGCTCAGGCATGCTGCTAACTGCTATGAAATAAATCTGCTTTCTCATGGGTTTGGGAATAAAGAAGCTTCTATAGGAAGAAGGAATGAGAAGGAGGCCCTTCCAGAAGGAGAAGATGCCATACACACCTTTCCATATCCTCAACATAACCACAAAGCAATTGTTTGTCGAGGGACAGTTAGATCTAAAATAATAATCTTTTGGAACTAAGTAAACTCTCAAGGTGTGCAGGACAATTCTCCCTGTTTGTGGTCCTTTAAAAATTATTTTAAATTGTCAGATAAATATCTGGTAAGGATCTAGGTAACTATTCAATACATTAGAGGTGTAAGTATTTACTGGTATTAATTACTTAGGAAAAAAAGGATTAACGAAGATTTGGAAAGAATTCTAAATGCTAACACAAAGTTCCAGAGAAGTTGAATGTAAAGATAAGACTAAAAAACAACTATGCAAACTAACAAAACTAACGAAAAAACAACCTAAAAAGAAACAGATAACTGCAGCAAAAAATCACCAGTTTTGACAACAGCAGGCTCAGAAATATGAATTTACCCCACTTTCTACAGTATAGTGTACACTGTAAAGAGAGACTAACCCTGAAATGTGTGATCAGATGCCCTCAAGAGAGCTGGAGCACCACTCTGCATTTAGTCCATTTTCTTTCTGAATACACCCTATAATTAGAGAACAGTTCGTCATGCTGCCCCTCCCCTGAGCAACTAACATTCATGCACTCACAGAATTTTAGAGCAATATTACCTCTGGCAGTGGACAGAAATATTTTTGCCTTAGGAGGGTTCAATGGATAGCATATGATCTTCAGTCCAACACAGGACAATAGGAATAATCTTGCATACCTTTTTATGCAAGGTTTTAAAGCATACAGGACATACACTAGAAATGTGGACCGATAAGAACTAATTTAAAAACTCCACAGTTTTACAGCATAGGTCTAAAACCTTATCTTACAGCATTCTTCTAGTTTTGAAAAGAGTAACTACTTTAGGATTCAAAACTCTTAAAAAACCTACACCTGACCAGTACTCAGTGCATCTGGAAGCAACTGCTTTCAACATAGTTTACTCTACTGCTTATATATATGTGTAACCTGGGAAACTGAGGGTGATGACACCTAGCACAGCTGCATGCATGCAGTACTAACTATAGTACTATTAATGATAAGAGAAGAATGCAACACTAAGGCTTTGAAAGCGTTGATGCTACAGAGGTCTTTACCACACTGCACCACTTGAATCACACCTTTCTTTATACTCGTTGCTTATGCATCCTGACAGGAGTCAATCTGGGAAATAAATTCAGTAGATGTGCAATACGGTTGCAACACAATTGCATTTGACACACATTTAACAGAGTCAACAGGCAGTATCCCATTACACTGTGAAAGCAAGCCTCAATGGCAGCAATTTGCTCTGGAAATACTTACTTCTGATGAGGTCACCATCAGTGCGATTTCCCCAGATGGACTGCTCTTGTATCTCTGCTTGTATACTTTGATTACTGCAAGGCTGGTTTATGTCTTTATCTCCTGTCACAGTAGTCTCTTGGTCAGTTTTTCCTAAGTCAAAAGAAATTTCAAGATATTAGTTTCTACAGTACTTTTTCTCTATGTCAGCAAAATGAATTTTTGAAAATTAAAAGTAAGAGGGCATAAAATATAACTTGTCCTAGCATCCCCTTTTGTTTCCTTAGAATTAACTTCCAATAAAGTTGATTTTCCATTTGTTTTCTGGCCTAGATCAATATAATTTCTCTTTAAGAAAGACTTTTAGTCATATTGTACCCAACTGTGCAAAAAAATAGCAGCTTCTGTAAGGAATTATAGTGGGGGGGGGGAGGTGTTTTCTTATTTAGTTAGCTTCCACGAAATTTTCATATAAAAATTTGAATAGCTTTGTCACACACAAAAAACCCATTATTTTTTACCCACATAGTAATTTTACAAAATTTTGTTCTCTATTTTTTTATAATTATACACATAATCAAAGACAAATATAGTTGGAACTTCAAAAGTGATTAGTACAAAAAATCAGAAAAAAATATTATAACACAATTACCTATTTTTCATTTTAAAAAATAGTTTTCAAAAGCTACTGCTGATTAAAAGTCAACATTTAGCCATTAATGAAAAGAAAAAGTATTTCTTCTCTCCAAGTATACATAAGATGCAAGGAAAATTCCATAGTAAGGTTATTTGAGAGATTCTTCAGCTTATTTCACAATGTAACAGATATTGTTGTTTTGATGATTTTGCCAGTTATCACAAGCAGACCAGAATTTCCTCAAACCAAGGTAAGTGACGGTTTACATCTTCACTGTCATTAATGTTTTAATAATCAAAGCCACACACAGAGATCTTTTTGTTCTTGATTGCCACAGATTTTTCCTAGTGGCATTCAAGGAAACATTTTCAAATCTGGCATTACTTTGTTCATTATTCACAGCAACAGATTATCAGTTTATATTATCTTACTCAAGGGATCTGTAAAACACTAAATGTTTTCAGTGTCATGTATTTCTTTTTAGTATACCTACATTTATTATTTACAGTAAATCTAAATGAGCAACTGCTGAAAAGTCTGTTAGCTCTATTTATTTGTTTCAAACAAGAACATGTTTATAAATCCCATATTACAATGAATCATACTGTATCCTCCAGTAAAGCAATTATTCCAGTCCTGAGACACAGAAAAATCACTTTTTGCTACTATGACATAGTAAAGGTTAGTTTTTCATGCAACCCACAGCACTTTGATTTTAAATCCTAACTTTCTGCCTTTGTTATCCACCCTATTAAACTGAGGCACTGAACATCACTCAAAATAATATATGCCATCTTGTGTGCATAGTAGCATATGCCTTCAAGCACTGCTGCTCCCCTTCTATCAGTTTCCACCTCTGAAATGTCTGACCTAGCTACCTCCATGGTACGTCGCTCTCAGTCCTCCCTCCCAACCACTTGTCCATATTTCCTCAAGCCCATCCTGAGAGGAACTGTTTCTCTGGGATTGGCATAGTTATTGAAATGAATGGGAAGATATTGACTTTAATGAGTTTTGCCCCTTGCACTGATGACTTAACCTTACCTAGATACTCATCCTATTAACATTAAGAAAACAAAACCAAAACCACAAAACCCCCGACAAAAAAAACCAACCCCTCCCCCCAAAAAAAACCTCAAAAAAACAGCACCAAACCAAACCAAAAACAACAACAAAAACAAACCAAAACACAGAGTTTTTCAACCTCTTTGACAGACATCAGATACAAATCATTTCTGCCTGGTATCTATCCAATACAAATTGACCATATTGAAGTGTGATGATTTAGCCTCTGCAGTTAAGTATTAGGTGCAAATGTGTTTCAAAAGTGTTTGAAAAGTGTTCTGGAAGGGACTGAATAAAAATAAGTTGTGTCCTGACAGAGCTAGTGTAAAAGCAGTCTGCTTTCCACAAACACTAAGCTTAAATGACCTATTTTAGGAGATTTTGCTCTTAAATTACTTTACTACAGCAATGACACCAAAATTATAATATGTACCCAGCAGTGCTAGTACAGACCCGCAGAGTAGCTGTATAGAATTCTCTTGTATAGGATATGACTTTGCAGAACCCTATTATTTCATGTAGTAAACAATGAACAGCTGTAAGGAAACAATAATGCTAATATTATGGGGCCCTCAGTGTTCCAGATTACATTTTTATCTAAGAAATCTGAAGGAGTGCAGAATACAATCAGTCATCATTATTCATACAAATTTATTTTTCATCCCTCTGCTTGTTTTCAGTTCAGTATTTTTTTCTCACTATGTAGGCTGTATGTGTATTTTTCATGTGCACTTCTATTATTCTAACTGGATATAGTAAACGGCCAGTCAAGACCATGTAAACAATAGTAGCAGTTAACAAGAAAGAAGAAGCAATATTAAAAAGTTTAAAAGAAACAATGTTGCAATTAAACACCAAACAATTTTTATAGGACGTTCGAAACAACATTAATTATCTCTTCTTTGATCTATTGAATTCACATGAAGACTTCCCTGTAAATGTGCACAACAGAAACCTGCACCATTAATCGTGTTTGGTATCCTTTGCATGCCAGAATTGCCCACTGGAGCAGCTGATCCTGGTAGATGCTGCTCTGTGGTGCCGTGAGCTCACCCTGGGCACCAGCTAAGGACCACCCAGCCTCTCCTTCCTTCCCCAGCCCCCAGCAGGACAAGGGGAGAGAACAGAAAGACCCAAGGGAGGAAACTCATGCGTCAAGATACAGTTTGTAAGTGAAGAAAAGAGGAAGGAAAAGTAAAACAGGAGATGCAAAGGCAATCACCCACCATCTCCCACAAGTAGACCGATGCCCAAGCCAGTCTCTAAGCAATGGCTACCTCCCCATAAACCTCCCCGTCCGATTTTATTGCAGAGCATGACGTTCTATGGCACAGAATAGCCCTCTTGTCAACCTGAGCCAGCTGCCTGGATTATGTCCCCTCCCAACCCCATGCCTACCCACAGTCTAGTCACTGTAGAGAAAACTGGGAAAAGAGAGAACCTTGACTGGTGCTGTGCAACTGCTGCTCAGCAATAGCCAACCCACTGGTGTGCTATCAACCCCGTTTGACTCACTGATCCCAAACACAGCACCACAGAGGTTGCATTGAAGAAAATTAAACCCATCACACCCAGACTTAGTACAATGGGGCTTTAGAAATAGTAGATCTTACGATCTCTTTATTTGATTTTTTCATAAATTGTTTCTGATGCATCAAACCACTGAAAACAGACAAACACTGGTGTCTTGATTCAGTTGCTTTTTCTTGAATACGTACCACACCTCAGTTTTTGTACAAAGGAATTAACTGATTATTCCCTTATAATACACAGTTGATAATGGGATTGTATTTTCTTTAATACTAGAGGTGCCCCTAAAACATACCAATTACACCCAGTCACAGACGAAGACAGCCTCAAGAACATTCCCATCTTTTGTTGATGCCATTACTTTTACATTAGGTGCCTAAGAATAATCACAACAGTAGTTTATGAAGAATCAACACAAAGACCTTAGTCTGACAGAAATATTAATGGATCTGGCCACAGACAAGTATGACTTTTTTCCACTGCATCTTCAAGTAAATTTGTAACACTTTTCTGTTTCAATCAAGCTTACCTTTAAGAATTCTTTTTGTAAAACTTCCTTAGTATTTCAGCTTCTGCTTCCTTTAGCACACCCTTCCACTCTCATGTGGCTAACCTCCAATACTGACAGCCAAGAAGAAAAAGAGATGCTCCTCTTAACAGTTCAAATAATGGAAAGAAAAGACTCATTATGTTCTGAGTCTGGCAGTGCTAAAGTATAAATCCAATCTCTCTTCAAAACCACAGTAAGTTACTCTAGGTCATGCCACAAAAGAAACACAGACTTCTTACCTACCACAGTTCAGCCCCAAATCAGCAACTTGTGTGGCTCTGCACTTCCCCTAAACTAACAGCAGTGCCAGGGCTGAAGAGCTTCTAGTCAAAAGCCCCAGGGAGTGACACCCACACAAAACACCTTGTGGTTTATCCTGAAGGTAAGCATAGACAGAAACTCTACTTGGCCAGAGATTAATGCAAGTTTAAGATTTAAATAAGTAAGAGATATGACATGCTAACAAAGTATAAAATTGAGATGACTAACAGCCAAATAATATCTATGATACAGACAACTGGTAAGCCACTTAGTGAAAAAAAATTAAAATTTTAATCACATCTCAAAATTATTGCTTCATTAAATAAGTGAATAAAGTGAATTATTGCTTTTTCTCTACGGAATTACTTAAGTATACATAAATCATTTTTATAGTACATACATTCATTTTACCATAATCGTGTTATATTTATTTTTAAAATACACAGCAATATATATATTCCATAGAGTAAAGACTTGTTTTCATCTTTGAGACTATTGTAATATTGAATGTTAACTTTTGTTTGAGTTTGGATAATATGCCTCTGGTTACACACACTTCTTTGCAACGTGACAAATACATCCTGCAGGACTCCACCAGCTGAATGTCAGCAGTCTGGATTAGCAACAAGGCTACTATTACAACAGCCCTACCAAAAAGAAAACTTAACAAATAGTCAAAGCTGTCAAGAAAGATCTCTGTAAATTAGGCAAAAAGGGTATACTGGGCAATCTCCCCCAATTTCTTCCAATTCTATGTCTTTGGGAAGTTGCTGGGACATACGTCAAACTAATTACTGAAAAATTCTTAGACCATCCCAGTGACTTATCTCTCTTTTCACAGCTATATTTATGTATCTTTCTCTATAATGTAAAGGATATAAAGTGGGGGTGAAATTAATACACAAAACTGATAGAAAGTACAAAAAAGATAGGTAATGGATGCGTATTTGCAAGACACACTTCAAAGAGCTCAAGTATTTGACAAATAACCAACTCCTCTTCTTCAAGTGCTCATCCATTTGTACATCCATACTCCAGCTGCCCCCAAGAGCTCCACCACATCTTCTTATTCAGAAAGGGGTCTCTGTGTGTTCATACACATGGTATCATGTATCATGAAGTAAGTAACATATACAAAACAAAAATGCAAACAAGTGCCCACAATAAGTGGATTGCATGTCCCCAGCATGTGATTGGCAGCTGATTTCTGTTCTTTAGATGACACATAACCCTATACATTGACTCAGTCATCACTTCCAAGAATGTGAATCATAAGAGTGCATGACTAGCAAAATGACAAACTGGACTTGAGAAACAGGTTTAGAGCTTGTCTATAAAATGTATGAGTTTGTACATAAAATGAATTTAATGAATTCTGCTGCAACAACTGAAGGCTTTGCTGCTATGACACATCCATTTTCTGTTCACCAGCAATGTGGTGGACTGCATTTGGACTCCAAATAGTAAAGAAAAAATAACTGCTGAGAAAGGTTTCTGGAAACCTGAGTGCATCATTCTCATCAAAGAGAGAGAAATAAGCAAAATGCATTGGCACGGTGGTCACTGTGATCTCAAAAACTGCACTCACAAACAGTTCAACAGTTTTACGGCTTAGGGGCGGAGGAAAAATTTGGAGGCATGGGGCAAAGTTTACTTAGGCACCTAAAGTTGACCCAGTTGTTGGGATGAATCCTCAGAAGGCCTGAGTTTATCCTATAACAAGCAGATGCAGATTTAAAAATACATGTGCAAAGTTCAAATCATCCCAAATGAAATTTTGTCCTTCAAAGAAGAGAAAAATTACAAAAGAAAAACAATTGTCACAAAACATAAACACAAACGCATAAGAAGATCTATGAGGAATAAAAAAGTCAAAGAATGTTTCCAAAAGGAAATGTAACAATCAGTTCTCTGTCTCAAGCCTACAGTTGTTGGGAGGGATTGAAGAGCATGTGGCAAACACTGCACTTCTAACACTTCCTCTGTTCATTAATAACCTTGCTGGCAAGGAATGCTACTTCCTGCTGAAAATTCCACTGTTCACAACAATAACACAAAGAAATCCTAATAATACCACATTTTACAATGTAATCATTAACAGTAACACCTACCATCTACTTCATGAAATACCTAAAAGTTTTAGGCATTTTACGCAACAAATAAGTTCAACAGTTTGTGTAACAGAATGCTTATTCCAGCATTTGCCTGAAACAATCTCACTTCATTAAGAACATCTAATAAACACTGATAATCCACAAATTATGGAGTTGGAAGCATCCAATTAGATGTTTGATTGTTTTAAAACTAAAAAAAAAAAATTACTTGGATTCAATTTAATTTCAGTGGCTTTCCCTTAAATGTCTTGTTGCAACTTTCAATGGCTTCAGAAGTGCCACAGAAAAAATTAGTTTCTGAAAATTAGAGCAATTTAACTGAGCAGTTTTTTGGGAAACTTACAAAGAATTTTGCAGGTGCAAGCTATGGTAAAACTATGAAAGTACTAGAAGTTCGACAGCTCTGAACAAATTTGAGTCATGATAAAGTAAAAATGAACAGCAATGTGAAAATAGGTATTCTGCATTATTTTAAGTGTTACGAAGGTCAAACACACAAGTGAAAACTTTTCAAAAATAATCACACTAATTATGCAGTCAGTTATGAATGTATGCCATTCATCCAAAGAAGTTTCACATGTATACAAAACCAGTTTCATGGAAGTGCTAAGCAATACTTGGCAGCTGTGGCTGTATTAATAAAAGCATGGGCCAATAAAACTGGGCCTGTACAGCAAGAGTTAACTTTAAGGATATTCCATATTATACATGTTCCAGGGGCTTTCTACGTTGAACTAGTTCTCAGATTTAATCTCAAAGATTGAAGGCTTACTAGTGGCTGGAGTGTACTGGGCACATTCCTGCAGTTTTCAGATTATTTTGAGCAAAAGGAATCCCATCCAGGTCACGCCCTAGGATCACTCCACAACGCAAATCAAAGTAGAGGCGAACAGATTTACTTCAAAACTGCAGGGCTGATCCAAATAAAAACAGAAGGATAACACACTCATTGCTGGATGTTACTTATCAGGAAAAAAAAAAGAAGCGTTATGAAGCAAAGAGAAATCTGAGAGCCCAGAGCTGAACTGAAGAAGAATTACTGTGATATAAAATAAACCTGTGATACAAGATGGAACAAAAAAATTTCAAACTCGACACAAGACCTTTACAGTCAACTCTATGAAATACAAGTCTATCACACCCATGTGGGCATGAATCACTTCACTGGAACGGTATGCACGTGAAACTGAAAGCAGACGTATACTTTCATGACAAACTAGAGTCAGACACCTATTTACCAAAGTCTTAGATATTTTAGCCAGTAATATTAAATAAATGCCTCAGTACTGCCACACAGCAATGAAACAAAACAGATTCTCTCAACTCTTGTCAAATAGCAAGAGACAACACAATTACAGAGGAAATATTTGGTAAGTTTGAGCAATCTGAGCACACTGGTTAAACATTAAAATAAAAATACATTACTCATAACACTGAGGCGTTGCTGGTAAAGTGGAATAATTATTGTGATAGCAATCATTGTTGCCCCAAGAACGTCCAAACATTCTCTGCATTAAGTCTTTTGTCACCCAATCTCATGTAGCCATCAGATTCCTATAGTGCTCCTCATCATGAAAACAGTTAAGCACAGAAAACATGATGAGATTAGAATCACATTCTTGAAGAGGAGTACTTTGTACATTTTCTGAATGGAAGTATTAGTTGCTGCATATGGTTTCTTGAGATAGCAAATCAGAACTGCATCTCCATCCAGCAACAGTGAGATGATTTGCACCAGAGAGAACAATCACTTATAGAATCTGACCCTTGATATTTCTACTAGGTTTCTCCATCCTCCCCACCCCACTAAAATAAAAAATTAATGTGGATTTCCATCATGTAAAGAGTAATCATAGTGAAATTATCAGTCTCAATTTCATAATAAGTTAATTATCATAGTAATTATTGTTTTGATTTTCTTTCTTAATTGAGAAAGCTAAACATTATTCCTTTGTTATTCTAGGTTACAGTTAGTTACCAAAAAGCAAAGATAAAGGCATTCCAAATAATTTATAGATGACAGTCCTGCATTTTCTAAAATGTGGCCTGATTCTCTAAATGTAGTTCCATGTCCACTGAATTTCTCTCTTGTATTCCATAGTTTATTCAAATGCAGAGGATTTAATAAAAAAAGTCTACCCATAGTCCAGGCAATAATCACACCATAGCCTCTGATATATGAAATATTTTCCTTAAAGCGAACAGTCCAATGGTCATGAATTGCCACATTCCTTCCTCAGGGACATTATTTTGGTAGCTACAAGTTGAGAAATACCTGATCACAACCAAATTAAAGTGGTCTGAGCAGAGGCATGACACTATTTACTGACTACATAATACAACTAGATGTAATCATAATTTGGTTCCAAGGTCCATGAGCTACAGGACAAGAAAGAGGGCATCAACAGGATCTTGAACAAGGCTGCACAAGTAGAGCTACACTTTTGGAAGGATGTGGCAGAAATTAACATGATCACAGAAATGGTTAAACCTTCCACCCTCCAGCCTCTTAGAGCAGCAGACCCCACTGACACAGATAATGGTTTAAAGACTGAAGTTGAATTTTGACATTGTTAAAAAAGAAAATGCTAGGATTTCATCTGCTCTCTCTCACAGCACACTAATTGTATAGGGGTGGTGTCCAGATTCTCACTAATATTTATGCATTTATTCAAAAATGAACTAACAAGGAAGAACAGTGACGGGGGAGATGTTGAAAGAACATATTGGTCAAAGTAACACAGAAAAATTCTTTTAAATCATGAAAGCCAGAGCACACAACATCTGTAGGCCAAATTATGCCTCAACCCAGTTTTCACCATGTCCACAACTGATGAATATCCCTGCATACTGCCTAAGCTTTATTGAGTTTGTCTGGTCTTTAACTAAGTTGTAGGATAGCCATTTTTGAATATGCAAAATTCAACTGAAATTTCTTTTCCTTTCATGGAAAAATACAATTAATCTTCAGCATCTGCATGTATATGACAGCAAGCAAAAGGAGCACTTTGTATATCTGGATTTCTTGATGGTACCTCACAGAACTACAGAAGAGTGAAAGTTTGTTCCCAGGGTATAAGGTATCTGTATCAGTTAAACAAATATACAAAGCACATTAAAGTATGCTGTTAAAAATGAGAAATTCCTTCTCATTAGACTGCACTTAATACTTTATTATACATAGAAGATAAGCCATCTTTTCCTGATTAAGGAATCTTTAATTCTAGGTCAACCCAGATTTCAAGTATCTCACTGTAAATAGATGAAGTCATTTATAGGTCAATAATATGAACTTCAATCAAAGCTTTTAAAATTATCACCAAATTCTAGAGAAGTCAATGTCATTTTGGATGTCCTGGGGGTAGAATAGAAGGATAGGGGCTGTTGAAAGTCCCAGACATACTATCTTAGTTCCTCAGCCCTGGAATATCTGAATTACCTTACCCTGTAACCACACACTGCAAAGCTGACAACAGAAATGCTGGAATATAGACTGGAAATGTTATGAACTCACCTTTTCCTCTTTCCACCCCCACTTCCCCAACAGACTTAGACTAGAAAAAAGCAACAAATATCCACATTATCCAATATTATCCATATTATCCTTAAATCTAAGTTCATTAGAATAAAATTATGTATTTGGATGCTGAATTCTGTTACAAACCAGCTTTGTCTATATGTGAACTGTATATAAGCTTTAAAAGCACATGCCTTGATAGGTGTGGCCAGCGCGCAAACTATAATCATTATGCTTGTTTGTACCTTACTGATCCCTAAGAAAGCTGTGAGGTTTAATTGTGTCATTCGGATTTTCTGTGCATTACTTGTCAGGGACAGATCAGTATTTCTCTGCTTTTCATTAAAAAAAAGGGCATGTATTTACAATCATACATAGGACTTTCACTTCACAGTGAAAATTCAGTTTGAAGTGGCACTGTGAGAACGAGACCCCTTTCCATGCTATTAGTTCACTGACTTATAACTTCAGCAACTTTGATGTATGGCCTACATGCAGAATTTAACCAGTGTGGCCAGCTGACCACCTAAAAGATAAACACACCACACTGAAAATAAACACATATCACAGGTACTGATGGTTCTGGCAAAAATGTGATTCCAGCAGTTCAGTTCCGCATGCTTGATCTTCTGCATTTAATCTTTTTTATTATTATTTTTTACTGTTTAGAAGTAATGAGTCATTCTCTAGGACAAAAAAAACCATCCAACAATAAGATAAGTATAAGCCAACTTGCTGTATCTCCCTGCCAAAACATTTTTTACTTAGCTACGGATATTTTCTGGTTTCTGAAAGGAGTCTTCAACTCTGATTACACATAGCTATTGATTTTCCTAGCTACAAAAACAAGGCTGCATCTTTAATCCACAGTTGCACAACTGTGTTACCAGGCTCTGCTCCAGTTAACCAGTTATGAATAAAGTTACAGTTCTTGAACAAGATTATTCGTCTGTTTTTCAGAGACTGTTTAAACTCCTGTGAGAATTCTGGAAAACCATAGCTGTAAATGAATAAACAAAAAAAGTCTCATATTCACAGACCAGGACTTGACAGGCAAACAGACTTCTCAGTTTTGAGGATAATCTGCAATATACCTTGTCAAACTTCCCTACATGAAGGTGATCAGGGTATCAATGTATTTTGTTCAAATAAGACATAACTTAAATAATTTATCTTTAAGATGAAAGTACTTTTAAACAACCTTCTGAACAGCTGATAGGAAACAAGTTATATTCTGAGAAACTGGTTTTAGCGGCAGCGTCACAGAGTAATCTAAGAAAAAGCCAGCAAAGTGACCTCCAACCTCAACAATGCTCTTGCTATTGGATCAAGCCTCCATAATTTACTTCAAGACCTGGAAGGACAGCTTCACAGGAAAAAATTTCTAAACACAAACACAAAGCTGAGAAAAACAAAAGCAATTTTTAAGGAGCAACATCTGCCTCTGAATCACTGCAGTTTTTCAAGTACTGAAAATCAGTGCTGAGAGCAGCGCATTTTTTCCTTCTTTTTTTGGGGGGGGGGTTTGTTGTTGTTTTGTTTTGTTTTGCTTTTTCATTTTTTTATGGGAATTTCAGATTAAAACAATGAAGTGGTGAAGTGAAAGTGCTACAGAGATACCCTAAAGAGGGGAGGTGAAAGAAAAGACGGGTTAAAACCCACAAATCAAATCAGTAAATGTATCATTCAAATATAAGGCGTAACAATTACAGAGAAACTTTAAAGCAACTTACCTCGAGGGAGCGAGATCAAAGAGCTGTTTTCAGTCGGAGCTTGCTCTGGCCCGCCAGGCCCCGGAGGAAGAGGCTCTCTCACTTGGGACATCTGCCAGTTCTCTCCCCGAGTAACAGAGTGCCTGCACCCCCCTCCAACAAAACTAACACGCGACCCTGAAGGAACAAGCAAACGAAAGGACTTGTTAATGTATTTTAAGCAGAAAACTCACGGCTCGGGGCGAGGGACTGAAGAGGGACAGTAGGGAAGCGGCGGCAACTTTGCGGCGCGGCGGGCGCGCCCCCCGCCCCCTGCAGCGAGCACCCGCGGGGCCGGGGGGCGGCGGCCGCGGGGCGGGAACGGCCGCGGGGGGTGTCCGGGGGGGCCCGTCCGCCGCGGCGGAGCCGGCTGGCAGCGCGGCGCGCCTACCTCCGCATTTCCTCCCGCTCCGCCGCGCCGCCCGGCCCTGCGCCGCGCCCCGGCCGCGGGAGCCTTCGCGCCGCTCCCGCTCTGCCGCCGCCGCGCCGCCTGTCCCGGCAGCCGCCTCCTCTCGGGCCGCGCCGCCCGCCCCGCGCCCGCGGGCCTTCCCCCGGCAGTGGCGCGCACAACCTGGCACTCACAGCCGCTGTCCCACCGCCGCCACAGTCACTCCTTCTCCATCATTTCCGGACGACGAAACGTCCCGCTCCGGCTGGCGGCGGCTGCGGCTCGGGGCGGCGGTTGTGCAGGTCCTGCCGCCCGCCAGCGACGGGCCCGCGGGCTGGGCAGGGCTGGGCTGCGCGGGGCCGGGTCTGCGGGGTCTGCCGGCCGCGGGACGCCTCGCTGCCCGCAGCCGGGCCTCCAGCCATGGAAATTCCCCCAGGAGATCGTAACCAGTCAGACAGAAGTAGGCAAGAAGGGGAAAAAAACCCCAGGAGAATGTGAAAGTGAGGCTTTCCCGCCTGGGCAGGGTTTGCAGCTGCAGCGCTGGCAGCGGTGCGGGGCACGCTGCATGGCGCAGCCGCCGGCTCCCAAGTTGGCCGCGGTGTTCTGGATCGCCCGCCACCAGTTGCGCCTCGGAGTGCGGAGCGGCACGTGGAGCGCCGCAGGCCCCGCTGCCCTGCGGCCTTTCCACGCTCCGCCGGGCCCTGCTGGCGCGGCCGACCTTGCTACCCCTGCCCCTGGCTGGTAACATGCTGATATATCCATTAAAAGGACTTCACAGCGGGCACATAGAAATTCTCAAAGAACACGAAGAATAATAGAACAAGCAGTTTTTAAAAGTAGAACCCTCAAGTGCAAACTACTTCCTCTGCTACCGTTCGCCAAGCAGTGTTACCTGGACTTTCTCCATATAGGAAATACATTTCTTTCCCATGGCACAGTGTGATGTGATCATCAGTCTCATGCTCTATTCTTGCCCACGACATGGGGTACTGCAGTTATTGCTTGCACATGTGCTGGTGTCCATAAGCTACATGCTTTGCCTTGCGTACGCTATCACAGTATGTCACCTTTCTCGACTGAAGTGTGCCCAGGCTTAAAATGCATTTTCCTTAAAATTTACAAGCAGATTTTTTTATTGTGGTTTAGTAAATATGCCAGCTTTACTGGTACATCTCATTACAGTGAGGTATTTAGATACATTTTTTGGGAAACAAAAGTAGGAAGATAAAATATGCAACTTGCAGACTATCAGCATCCTAGCATAAGAGACTATAATTGATAGATATTCATTTTGATATCAGACATGCTAAGGAATATGCTCAGGTATTAAAAGTTAACTTTTTAAAGTTTAGCCTTTCCCTGACATGCCTGCAAAACAACCAGAGCAAAGTGTAAATACCTGACTAGGAGCCAGTTCTGTGTGAACTCCACACCCTTCAGGGCTAACTTATTTCAGAAGTCATCAGTAATTTTGCACCAGTGTACAGCTTTATTGTTGTCATTGGTGGTGCAGAAGAAGAAGTGTGGTGAAAGGCGCATATGCTTTACTCTGAAAAATACTATAATTTTAAAGTATTTTAGTAACCTAAGGTGTTCTTTGATGCAGCATAGTCTTTCTTTAAACATGTATATGGGAAAATGGGGGAAAAAAAAGATGTTTTATGTAGGAAAGCAGCTGTGTAAAAAAAATCCATTTGGGGCACACAAAGCTATTATTTTACTGTGTAATAATAATATTGTTCTCAATATCTACACTTTTCATCTGTGCAAACATTGCATAACTTTCCATAGTCCCCTCCTTGCTGTCCTGGGAGCAGAGTGATCAAGACATAAGGTAGCATGATTTACCTCAAACTCCCAAGTGAGTCAGTGGCAGAAGAAAGGTTGTGACTCACTCTCAACATACAAGCTTGTGTTTTTCCCTCTGAAACTGGAAACACAGCAGAGAGCTGTGGGAGGAGCGATAATTTAGCCAACCACACCCTGCTTCCAAAATATTTCATTGGATAATAAATGCCTATGAAGAGTTAATACCACCCAGGGATGGTATTTTGGTGGGTTTTTTTAACCTTATCTGTGAAACCCACATGGTAACCTCCATGACGCTCAGTTTATCTTCTTTAAAAAGATGATGGGATGAGCTCACCCTGACATGCCTGAGTTGTAGAGTTAAAAGCAACTGAGTTTACAGGATCTTCAGCAGACATTACAACTGATGCAGTCAGAGGTAGTCCTAAACAAAATCAGATTAAGAAAAGGTAAGAGAATTCAATACACCAAAAGCACAATTCCATGAAACAGTACATTAAAAATACTGTGCAATGCACAACATGTTGCATACCAAAGGCTGTGATTGTAAAAAGATGAGTCCAGATGTGGTGCCTCTTAATGAGATACCACAGATAGGCAAAGTTCATTGGCATAAGCACTTCTGACAGTGCAACATACTTCTAACAAATACTCAGCAAATCTAAAATAAATGTTGTATTACTTTCCTGTAAAATACGTGTCATTCTAAAATATTATTAAAAATTCTTAGGAAGTGAGCAGTTCAGATACTAACACCAGCAGCCTTTCAAGTAGGCTTCAAATTTGAGATATACTGTATCTTACTATAGCAACTGAGTTACAGACTGTTGCAGATATGTGTTCCAATATAGTCTTCCATTGCTAAACCATAAAATTCAGGTCTTGTAGGCAATTAATGGCAGATTTTGGGATTGATGTGAAGAGAAATTCAAAAGCCTTGTAAATAGAAAATAAACACAGTTTGTAGGCAAGTTAAAATTTCATGGAAGAAAAAACCACCAAAAAAGCCTTAACTAAAACAACCTAAAAAAAAGATCCACAAAAAACCCAACCAAAAAAAACCAAACCAAACCAAACCAAACCAAAACAAAAAAAAAAAAAAAAAACCAAAAAAAACCCCCACAAAACAAAGACACAAAACCACACCCCGTAAAAAACCCCATACACCACTGTCACCATGAAAAACCCTCCAAGTTTCTTTCTCTATTAAAAAAGATTCTTTAAAGCACACTTATATTAAAAGTGCACAAAATGTAGAATATAATCATATTTCTTCAGGACAGAATTGTTTATTATCATTTCCTAGACTGAGCTCCTATGCAAGCCATACAAAAGATATTACCTGCAGTCAAAATAGACTTGTCACTGAACAAAATAAAGTGTTCTAGAAAGATGCAAGTTGTTTTTATAAAGTAAACCCGCATCATTCCAAAATTAACAGCTGCAGAGGTTGTTTACTCACATTATTAAAAACTGGAGCTATATTTCTAGCTTGAATTTTCCAAGGAAAACTTTTAGTGTTTGTAGGTTTTTGAATTTCAGATAGTTTGTGTTGGAGGAAGTTGTGGATAGCAGAGATGCCCATCTCAGAAATGCTGTAATAAATTGTGCATAACTCTTCAAATTAAAAATATAGTCAGTAGCTATTATTTAAGGATCAATTAAAGTTTAGGTAGTCAAATTTTCCTACATCCTAACACTACCCTTTCCTTCCCCAGGCTGTTTTTTACTTTTGCTGATTTCCTTCTGTCATAAAAACATTTTACTTCCCTCTTAACACCCTTAAATAGCTCTGAATAATGGACAATAATGTTATTGAATCTTTTTGTGATTGATTGCTTGTACCTTAGTACCTGTGAGTTAAAGTTATTCTTCTTCTGTGTCTGACAACATGAACTTTGTGATATGTAATTCTACATATGTGTATTAATCTAAACTTCACCAGTCTTTCCAGTATTAGGATCATGGCAGGATCTCTCTCCTAAATATTTTATAGTGCAGCAATGCTGAAATGGAAAGACAGTTACAGTATAAAGGACTAAATAATAACAAACTACATTTGGAGTTAAAACCAAATTATATTGTAAAATAACATAATTACAAGTGACACAATTTGGGGGGTTTTAATTTTTTTTTTTTAATATAGATTAAAAGCAGAAATACCCACAATGTATGTATAAAAGGACAGTAAAAGAGAACTTGAAAATCACTGTCTTGCTTGGTTTGGAGTACTTTCGGTCTCTGGTGTTCACGACCTAGCTTGTACATTACCCCTCTGCAAAGCACCCTGTATAAAGCCATGTAAATTGTCAGGTGCCGGGGCAAAGCTGGTTGCAGCTGTGTTCTAGATGAGGATTTGTACTTCATAAAGCATGAAGTGCTGTGGGATTGATGGTGCCTTAGACACCAGATGGTCCTAACAGGGCAACCAACCCCTTTTAGGCCAAGGAAATCCACCTCGAAAGAGCACTAACATAGAAACAAATAAACAGTTGAATGTCTAAAATGAAACTAGAGACATGCTGGTTTAACTCCTTCCGTAACCATAACTGGAATAAAGATATACATTATTTTTTAGAGAAGCAACTCATTCCAGTAATACTGTACCTGGCAGCAAGGTGTTTTTCTACCATAAACAATCCTTATCTAGGTTTGATGTTTTTCTACCATGGGATGGACCCCACAGTGGAGGGAAAGGGAATATGAGGCTTAATGCTTTCTGCTGGCTCGAGGTATTTTTCTCCATTTTGTTTTTCTGTTTATACTAAATATAAGAAATATACTAGTATAAGAAATAGTTTGTTTCTGTAAAAAGTTGTCTACCACAGGTGGTAAAGATTTCAGTAAAATTGATAAATTAATAACTAAAACAAAGAAGATTCTCTGTGGTTAATTAGTTCTGATGTAACTTTAATAAAGTTCAAGGAGTTGCATGGAGATGAACTCAGGTGAACAAGCTTTGTCCTGCTTAGGGCGAAGCACGTCACATGGCCTGGCTTATGGTAGTTTCAGCTATTCCTTAGCAAGCTCAAGCAAGTAGCTCACTCAAGCAGGTAATAGATCCCATGAAAAATAAGAGATAATATATTGAGGCATGCAAAATGATGTTTTATCACAACAAAATGTCAACTAGTCATTCACTACATTTCTACAAATAAGTCAAGAAGTGTTCGGTATACAATTACAGCTGTACAGGATTGCAACAGTTAAATTAATTTGCATATATTCCTTCAGTTATTCAGCTTTTCACTTTACAGTTAATAATTGCACCTGCATTAATAAAAAACTTATTTAGGGCATCAGAAGAAACTTAAAATTCAGAAAAAATTAATTTTTCAAATTCTGCACTGATTTTTAAGGCACTGAAGTTTATTTGGAACTTGTCTTGACATAAAAGATCATCGCAGCAAAGGCAAGTGATGGACAGCAGCATCTTTTGAGTTAACCAGGCAGGAATTTTAAGGGAATAGTGATTAAAAAGTGTAGCTATCTTAACACAGAATATTGTAATAGGAGCTATATAGAGACTTAGTAAATTTATAATCACATAATGAATTTACCTGAAACATTTAGTCCTAATAATCCTAGAGGCTGTATTTATAGCATCCAAAAAAAAATTTTAAATATTTCTGATGCTTTTCAGGTTAATGAGGCTCCTTATGCTTTTGCAGCCCAAGAAGTATCTGGATCTGGCAATATTCTACATTAGTATTTCATGCACATTCCTTACAATTGTGAGTATTCATGAAATTTACATTACCTTTTCTCAGCAGTATCAAACTAATCGCCAATATCAAATGATGTTTAAAAAAAATACCTTTTCTAGAATTCTACGAAACCAAAAGTATTTCCATGTGAAAAGAATATCTAATCATCTGTTCCCAAAAATTTAAAAACTGAAAATACTAAACCAAATATGTTTTACAAATAGAATAAATAATGCAGTGGAACAGAATAGTGTATGTTATATTGCTGTGTGAGATCACAATAACACATTCTATAAAAATTTAGTTAATTCTGGACATCTTTAATAGGAGTTCATAATACGGACTACAGATGCTCGTTTTGAGCTGCAAGAGAGTACTCTGTGAATGGGTATTAAAAATATTGTGCATTCTATCTTATATTTTCATAATATAGAATGCTCTTACATATTGTGTATTACTCCTCATACATATTCAGAGCATATATTGTAACAGCTCCTTTGGAATCACTAACATGTAAGCTGTGAACGTGTATTAACAGCCAAATGCATTTGCATATTATGAGTCCATAATACTGAATGCACAACCAAATCATTGACAAAAAGTCATTGCTATACATAGAAACAGAATTTATTTTCTCATGCTTCTCACTCACAACTGTGCTGTCTTGCACAGTCATTTCTCACCTATATCTTAACAACTGAAAAAAGAAAAAAAATACCAGTACCACAACAATTCTGGGAGTTATAGTTTCCTTGAAGTAAAATATTTCGTGAAGGTTTTTGCTCTGTATCATAATCAATATTTCCTTTAATTGCCTGAATATATATGCTCCTGGTTTTTCATTTTGGTATCCATATAAATGACTGGACTAAAGTCTTAGCATCAAGTGCTCATTCAGATAGTATATGTAAAATGCAGATCATAAAAAAACCAAACATAAATATAAACCTCTGTCAGTTCCACTAGTACTTTTAACCATCATTATTTTGTTTATTTGTATATTTGCCTAAAATAAAGGGTGTTTTTGCAGCTAGGAACATGCAATTCTCTAGATTGGGCAGAACTACATTGACGAAATAATACTACACAACATAATTACAAAACTTCATTTGGATCAAAAAGTTATTGTTTGTCTAGGTTGACAGATGAGCACTGTGGCAACACATGCAAGTAAGGATTGAAAACCCTTGTACTTTTCTAAGACAGGGGATGAGGGAAAATAGTCTTCTGCCTCAGTTTCTTACTTAGAAAAATGAAAGTTATACAAATCTTAGGTCCAGGTCTGAACTAATTCTGTGACTATGCTGCTAGGATGGGGATTTTCTCCAGGAAGAAAAAGAAAAGCTAAAGACCAATTGATTTTGCCCGGTTCCCTTCCTCATCCCATAGAGTAGCTGGAATAACTGGAAAGACACAAGAAGAAATTACCTATACCATTTCAAGGACTTCATAGTCATCACACTGGCAATTAGTTTTAGAATAATTTCAGGTGTATTATTTTAATAAGCAATACTGAAAGTTACTTTATAGTTCTGATATTTGGGGATATTGGATAGTTCTGATTTTGTATTGGATATTGGATAGTTCTGATTTTAGAGATATTAACTCCAAAAAGTACTCAGTTATGCTTTCTGGCAATTAGTGGCAATTCTAAACTACCTATCATTCAAAACCAAAATATTTACACAAGACTATAATAAACCTCAGCTAAAATACTGACAAAATCAGAAAACACAAACTAGATTTAAAGTGAATCCCATATAGCTGGTATTTTTGGATCCCATCTATGGACATGCAGTCCTGCCCAGTGAATGATGGCACAATGATATTGCTCATTAATATGTGTAATATCTACCACATATCATTGAGAGAGAAAGAATGTATGTATGTATGTTTGTATGTGGACATAAAATCACTGGAATTTTAGTGTTTTGCCTTTAAAAGAAGTTATTACATTTAAGTTTACTGTAGAAGTCTATCTCAGTGTAAAGATTCCTATATTTCCCTTTTACTTTTTCTGTGGTTTGTTTCAGGCATTTTAAAGTATTAATGAAAATGCTGTAAAAGTCATAACGTTGGAGTGTAATTTTATGTAACGTTGTTTTATATTTATAAGATCTATAAACAGGCTCTTGTAAACTTATAAAATCAGTTGTTTTGAGGCCAGAGCTGTGGGGTTTTTTCTTTTATTATTGTAAATAAAATAAGATAGTTTGTACTCAGTTGTATTATACTTCTAACATAATAGCTGCTCTCTCAGAGAATGTTTCAAGATATAAATGCCAGCAGACTAAGTTACCTTGATAATCAGTGATCAACATAAGCAAGTGAAATATTTTTCTGTAGTTTTCCAAAGTGAGATTTATATTTCCTCATATTTTTTTGAATTTTTGACATAATGCAATTTATTATAGTTAAAGTAAAATTCTGATAACCATGAACTACAGCCAAGGAAAATTTAAGCAATTGTGCCATGGGTGCTTTCACTGTTAACTGTCTGGTGTTCCATGTTCCAGTCCTGGATCTCTGACCAGTTCCCTAGTTTTTTTGCCCAATTTTGTTATGTCAGTAATATATATATATATATATTTTTTTTTTTTAATTTATTTTTTTTTTTTTAAGTCAGATTTGATTATATAATAGTGGTAACCAACCCTGATCTGATCTAATGCTCTCCAGTAGTTAGTTAAGCTTTCAAGCACTTTTACTCTGCTCTTCAAGGAGATTTGACACCTGGATTTTAGAATAAAAGGTACGTTGTTAATCAGTTTACACCATAAATATAATTAAGAAGTAAATTGAGTAGCACAAATGCTAGTGCCATTCTCTCTCATGATTTTGTCATTTGCAGTGGTGACAGGAGATTCCCCCCCTACTCCACTTTTCCTCACCTCAGCATCTGTCTGTTCTGAAACTAGGAGTGGGAATACTCCTCCTGTGATTATCCCACACTGTCAGCCCAAAACAATAACTACTTCTCACCGGAATTGTAAATTTCTTCTTCAAATTGCCATTTGTGAGTAATGCTGAAGAGAATTATATAAAATTTAGAAAAGGGCTGTTGAAATGCTCTCTCAAAATGCCATATTATTAACAAGGTCTTATATTCTTGAAGAAAAAAACAAAATATACACCCAGAAATTTATGTGAAGGAGTACTCAAGGCATATATTCAATATGTATCTCTTTCTGCCTGCCATTGTATATGGGATCAAGTATGCTAGGAATTAAAAAAAAAATGAAATAATTTGTTACAATGGGGAAAAATATGGAAGTTAATCTTCAGAAACATAGAAGTTATCAGCCATTTAATTTTCTTGTTATAAAACTGTAGTTGGAAAAGACAAAACATGAGGGTAAGCAGAAACACGAAAAATGCTGATTTTCCCCTTTTAATACCAAAAAATAATTCTCTTTTATGGCATCCAAAGCTTCTAACATCTTACCACATATTAAGTTCTCCTCCTGTATAAGATTTGTTATTGAATGAGAACTGATGAATAGCACCAAAGTGTCATGACACAGGAGAACAGTATAATACTTCTTAAAATAAAGCAGAAGATATTTTGTCTTTTTCTCAGTGTAAATGGTTGAACTTGGGAATAATAGAGTGATTTAGGCCTCACATTGATGAAAAAAAATTAGATTCTAGACCCATGGATACAGCAATTTGAAAACTACTACAGTAATTTCCTCTATAGTTTGCAGGGAAATACACGATTTGGAAATTTGGTAAAACAAAGTGAAGAAAATACACAACAGATTTCTATACATACCCATTAATGTTTGTGTAAGTATCTGTCTAGACACACATAGTTAACTACACTCACAATGTGCATGCATAAAGGATATGCTACACTAGACCATGAGATTATACATTTATCCTCATTTGTGATGGTGCATGCCTAGAACTCCTGAATGGAAAAAGATATGTTATCAAGTATTTAATCCTAATCAATTTTTATTAAAGGAGACAAAGTAACAGTAGCACAAACCTACAGTACTTTACTAAAAAACCCAGCAAGCTGGACTTCTTATCATGCAATAATTAATGAAGTTTTATGATTTATTTTAACCCTGAAGTGGTTTTTTTTAAAACTCTAATTATATTAATGTACTAAAAGAAATGCCATTGTTACTTAGTTTCATTAAGCATGACAGGTAACAGTTTCAAAGACAAATGCTGAAACTTATGAAAATTGCAAGTTCAGGTTGAAGTGATGATATGGTATCAATGGGATGGAATTGTGCTTCTCACTGCATTATTCGATACTAAAATTTATTTTTTAACGTGTGAAGGATGTTTAGATTCATTAATTTATGACTAGATTCTTTCTGCTTAAGTCTTTCTGTCTTTGGATTTCTGTCTTTCATTTTAAAATATTCTGTCTGTTTATAAATCCACAGCCAATCTCATAAAATATTACTGTCGGAAAAGAATCCGTTGTCTGCATACCATGTGCAGTTGTATTGCAGTTATATTGATCATATAACTAAGTTAATTAAAGGAGACATGGCTCTGTTAAAACTGGAAAAGTTTTACTATTGTCACCTGTGCTATACTCTGCAAAATCAGGAGATTTACATTTGTTCAGTTTAGTTCTCACTTACCTTTGCAAACCACAGGCTACACCTGTAATCCCCTAGCATAACCTAGATTTTTAATTTTCGATTGTGAATACATAAACTACTGAACCAAGCCAGCATTACATTTAGCTTAGCAGAGCCTGTATCATAGGTCACAGATCTGAAGCTCTTGAGCTGGAACTGAGAGGATCCTGCCATAAAATATTTTCATTACAGCTTTATGGTTCAAAACATAAACATGCACACACTCCATACTGTTGTCCATAGATGGGGTTTGCTTATGTTGTGCTTTGTAATAGCCCATGTAGTGGAATTTTAGTACTTTGGGATAAGTGAGCAGTTAAAAACTTTAATTTCCAATGCAGTTAATGAGCAGTGGTAAGGTGTGTGTACAGTAGACTTTTATGGACAGCAATTAGAAAGAATGCCTACAGCACCTGAACAGAATAGAATAAACAAATTCTTGGACTATTTGTTCTAAGTGTGGTTAAATAACATATAGATGGTAATTGATACATAAATTTAAATTTCAGAAATGACAAGAATGAAATCATTTAATCAGTCTCTTTCACAGTACTGTAAAGTCAATACCCGAATGGTATCTAGAGCAAACCATTAGCTCTGTGTTGGGATAGAAGGGCCTTTCCAAGTAAAAATATAGTTAGTACTAAGTATCAGACAGTACTGAAACCTACCCCTGTCAACAGGTCTAAGCTTGCTAGGGGCAAGACATAATGTAAACAGTTGCATGTTGAATATAAATGACTATGAACCCATTGGTAGCTTTCTCTGCTAACATCACCTATTTCTGCTCTCTGCAGGCTGTGTAAGCTGTAGGTTATGGCCTGGCAATTTATATTGCTCTTTACATCTCCTGTACATCTGGCTCATTATTCTGCTAACCTGCCAAATTTCACATGTAAGTGGGTACTATCTCTTAAACTTATTAATCCAGTATGATTAAGAGACAGCATTCATAGTGGAGGAGTATATGGGGCAATTTATTGCTTTTGAGAATGATTAAATGCTGAAATGGAGCCAAGGCATTTGATAATCACAACAGCTGTTTATTGTTGGAGTATTCCAGCCACATGACTGTTTTCCCATCAGCCAGTAAGAGAAGCACATTTAACAAACAACATTAAAAAGACAGATTTTTCTGGGTAAGTGAAGGTTTGAGAGCCCCAGCTCATCCCCCATGAAGTGCAGGCATAGGTAAAATTTGTATAGAATTCAGGAGTATGTTCCTCTCCCTGAGAGCAGAGCTAACGGCAAATAATTGCCCAAGGGAGTTACCTGTATAGAAAATGAGGACTGAGACTGAGGTGTGAACATATGTGATTCAAGTTAGGATTTATGAATCATTTTCATATTGCCACTGTAAAAGTATTATCATCTGCCAGACTGGCCTTTTAGCACATGTTGGAAACAAGTCCAGAGTGGCAGCAATTGTCCAGTCTCATGGGAACAAGCCTGTTTCATTTATATCCCCAGAAGTATTGATGAAGTAAGGATCAACACCTTAGGAAGAGGCCACTAGAGACTTAGAAGGGAGGTTCTAGTGGAAAAATCTCCTAAGAGCCTGGGGAGGAAGTTGAAGTTGAGTTTGGGTTTCGTTTTTTTTTTTCAGTTAGTTAGTGTTGTGAGTTATCAGTAAAAGGCCAATGCAAGGATATTAGTTCATATTTATTTATACAGTGAATACCAAGAAACTCAAAACGTTCCCACACAGTAGCGTGCTATATACAAAACAGCCATGTTTGTTTAATGTGGGGGTTTTTACAAAGAAGGCATTACTGGTACTCAGGTGAAAAGGAGGTGGCGTCTTGTGCAGCTGAACTACTAAACCCAGGAATGTTAGTCTGTAACCTGGTGATTTCCAGAACAGGGTAAACTAATCTGAACACGCCTGGTGACATTTCTGATCCTCATTCTCCCTATTCCTCTGAACTCATATGCATCAGTCTAAAGCTGTATAAAATTCAACCCTCTTAATTTAATGGAAATTAAGAAGGAAAGTGGAAGACACTGAAAAGTTGTGTGGGCAGGTTTGGAGAGTCTCTCTAAGCAGGAAGCAGGTGCCTTAGCATCCCCCGTCAAGCTGGCACTTCCTTGAGTATTAGTCAGAAAATAAATATAACATGTTTGTCCTTTCCATTGACCATTACAGAAAAAAAGAATAGAAGGCGTCATTTACCCCAACAGTTTTCTGTCTTCAGCTTTCTGATATTCTCATTTCAAATTTGCAGAGATAACAGAGGAAGTCTGAATTGCTGAACATACTTAATAGTGTTTTTCAAACAGCATTCTGGCAAGGACAGGAGATGGCCTACGACTGCACAGTAAAATACATGAGTACTTCTATTTGTAGTTGCTAGTTGTCTGATTTCAGTGTCTAGTTTCTTCTCCCTAGTTAATTTCAGAAGGAGGAGAAAGAGGGAGGAAGACCGAGGAAGACAGCATTCCAGAGGTCACTGATTTTCACTCGTCTTTGCTCATAGATTTTTCACTCCTCTTTGCTCCATAATTCCCACTACTCACATGGTCTCATGTGGTGAAAGGGTACATCTGAGGAACTGCCACTCTGGAGATTCTCCTAGAGCAGCCTGTCTTAGAGAGCAGGCAACACCAGTGATTTCAGAGAAAGGTGCAAGAAAAATTCCATAGTAAAAGTGTGGAATAATTCCTTCACATCTACATGTGATGAGATATTATACTAATTTGCAAAGAGCTGCTTTTCTTTACCTTAGACATCAGACTTGGTCCATACAAGAGACCATCCCTACACATAAACAGTTTATCACGGCATTCTGTTTTGCACAAATAAATGCATAAAATTTCACTCTAATGTGATGAGGGATTCCATTTTTGTTCTCTAAAAGTGACTCAAATCTCAAACTGATCTCAGTCCATAAAAAATCTGAGTCCCAGCTGCATTTCTTTAAATATAATTTCTTCTGCATCTTTTTTTTTTTCCTTTTTAATGCAGGAAACCTCAACTCTTCTAAAATCTACCACAAACTTGCACTGCATCTATAAGCAAAGCACTCAATCTTTGCATGTCTCCTTTTAACTACCTGTAAAATAAGAATGGCAGTATTTGCTTCCCAGGAAGGTTATATTCACCTGGGATGCTGCAATGCCAGGTACCAGTGAATTCCAAGCAGTTATTATTTGTTAAAACTCTCAAGACAAGAATTTGCAAAATCAGTGAATACACCTGTAAATAATCTTCAGCAGGACCACATCAGGGGTCTCCATTAGGAGGCACCATTACCAGATTTTTAGTCTTGCCTGACTGTCAGTGTTCCGGTTTGGCCGTTCTCACATTTGGTATTATTGACAGAGAAGGCTTTACACACTTTCTCTTTCTCAGGCAGTCAGAAAGGATGTGATGACAAAATCAGAGCTACCACCAAGATAGCAGGGTAGTTAGCTCTGAAAGCATACTGGGCCACGGTTTCAGAACAATCCCACAACACCATTTAGAAGTTGACGGGCTTCTTGTCAAAGACATAACAAATCAGCTTGTTCATTCTTGGGATGATAATGCCATTTCAGTGAAGTACAGCTGAGTTCCTTTTACATTTTCTGTGTGCAGCAAAAAACTCCATAACAATACTGTTGAGCCTTCTGAAATGAATACCTCTTGAAGCAATAAATCTCTTAAAGAAAATAAAGGGTTTCTGGGCACCTGGGCTATGTGTTTAAGGATTTGAACTTTCTTAATGCCTAAAATCTGGGGAAAAAGTCCAGAAAGGACACCCAATTAGAAGGATATTGACTCATCCTCACAAAGAGGTGGGGGGAGGGAGAAAGGGAGGAAGGAGGGAAGAGATCAAGGCTCAGAACAAAAGGCCTATTCATTTATAACAGCTTGGCTGTGGAACCATTCCATCATGCTTAAAAATACTTTATCCATTAGTTGGGAGCTCTTTCTAAATGACAGCTTGCTGCCCACATCTGACCACAACCAGCTCCCTTTTCACATTGAACATAGTAAGGTTCACGTTGTCAAAAGCAGCTTGCCACCTCTTCTGGACGTTGTAAGGAGGTGAGGCAGAGTAAAGCAAAGGTGCTCTGAGAGAAACAAAAATCCCTGACCTCTATATAGCAAGGGGAAGAACAATGGCGTTCAGTTCCTCCCAGACTATTTTAAAAAAAGAGAACAAGTGAATACAGCATTTAACTAGAGTTCTCCTCGCACGAAAAACAGGAAGAGCATTTTAGGTCAATCAAGTTATTAAAAATAAGATAATTTAATGCCTCAGTATATGAGCTCAACAATAGTCCTTTGCAATTTTTTATGAAGCTCTTTATGCTAAGCTCTGATCACACACCTGAATAAAATCATCAAACATATTTCACCAATGTTCCTACATATTAGCCAAGAGATATACATTTTTAATTACAAATACTAAATACTTGTTGAACAGCAGGATTTTTTAAATCAAATTATTCTCTCCTAGGAACACTTCCTCCTCAGTTATAAAGCAGTATAGCTGGAACTATTAATATTTTATGCAGGGGACTGTGGATACAACTTCATACAAAAGCTTTTCTTTATCTGAAACGTGACTGTTGCTGTAAAATTGGTATTCCTATCTTTTCCCAGTATTTTGTTGCATATGCTTTCAGAGTGCAGTTTGAGGAAAATGAATGTCTGGTTTAATGTGTGTTTATTTCTCTTGACACATATGTTGCGTCCTTATGTTAGTTTGCATTGAGACTCTGGAGAAGATTCTGGGAGAATACTGTGCAGTTGATCTTCTCATCAAAGTATCAGCTTTTCTAAACGTGTCATTCAGCTACAGCAAAAAGTACTCTATATTACAATATATGCTATCTGATTCACCTTCTTACAAGGATCATCTTTGTAACCTTCTCTCATGTGGATATTCTTAATAACAGCAGCTTTATGTAAATGCAAAAAGACTACATCTGTATCTACATCATCTGTTTAAAGGAAAAATATGGGGAAAAAATACTTAGGTTCTTATAACAAAGTATTCAATAATTTATATTTGGGGTTTAGATTTTAGATATAGAACAGCAAGGTTTGTGAGAATTCCTTGCTTTCTTTTCTTTGTTTAGTTGATTACTTTCAAGCTGGCATGCAGAAGCAGTGGTGAAAGTTGGCATTGTAAATAAATAGTCATATGTGTCCAGTTAGTTACTCCTGAACATGGTTGTAGTGTAAAGAACTAAATGAGTGTACAATAGCTGTCTTTTTAGTTTCCTGAGACAAGATAGCGCTTAACCTAGGTTTGCTGGTACCTTGAAATATTTATGAGCAATACAGTATGGATTCTAAAATATATTTCCTTTAATGAATACTGGCGTGTTTTAACCCACCTCTGCAGAAGGCCTAAGAAAAATGGCAGGGCAAGATCAAACATTGTTTACATCTCACCTCCAACAAAATATTTTACTTTGGCTGGCCTTTAAGTGAATGTAAAATTCCATAATGCAGTAAACCACAAGCCAAATAGAAAAGAGAGACCAGAGGTCACACTATCCAAAATGAAGAAACAAAGTCTGGGTATAGTTTTATCATGAGAAGTGCTATCTATGTTTTATGTGCAATGCTGGGCTCGTAAATGTTTCTAATTTAATGGGGCAATGTATCCAGATGTTAATAGCTCATTTCATTTTCTAGACTACATCAAAGAGCAAGATGACCTCTATGCAATAGCAGGAATGAAAAGACTTCCTAAATTCTGAGCCCAGATGCAAGGCAATTTCAGAAGCCTTCCTGTCACTGCCTGTCTCCTGTCTTCTGATGGGTTGGCTGATTGGGGTTTTTTATTTAAGAGCAACTTCTACTTACTGCATAGGAATGCTCTGAAGATTAATTCATTTGCATGCCATGTGAAATATGAAATGTGATAGGAAACAGATTTCAGTTATGGAAGTTAGGGTGCTGCTATCAAGCTGTGCGGGAAAAGCTACCTGGTGGTGTCTGTTGACTTTAAGGTTCTTGCTCTGTCACTGCTCAGAAAACACATCAGGGCAGAAGGAAGGGGTCTCAGGGACAGCCTTATCTTTCCCATCCCCAGTGGGAAATGCCGTGTGGCCCTCAGCCAGCAAGCACCTGTGCAGACTGCTTCCATGTCCTTCTAACAGGTGTGTGTTGAGCCTTGCATAAAGTTCTCATTCCCACCTGGGCTTCTCTGTCAAAAGTACTTTTAGCTGAAGTTGGATCTTAATGCATATGCATTTGTTAATCAGAAAAATTGGACCCTCAAGCAAAACAGAGGATGATCAGCTTGTCTATATGGGTGTAGCTTATATATCATGTTCCCCTTTATTATTGAATTCTAATTTGTGGGGCTAGTGGACTCCTTAAAACAAACACTAAGAAATCCCTGCCTCATCAAACATAAGCAGTCTTAAGCCAGATCTTAGTACCAAAAAAGGCTGGATATGAGAAAAAGTTTCTTCACACAGAGAGTGGATGGGCACTTCCCCAGGGAAATGGTCACAGCACCAAGCCTGATGGAATTCAAGATACATTTGGGCAATACTCTCAGGCATTTAGTGTGACTCTTGGGGACGGTCCTGTGCTGGACTGAGAGTTGGACTCAATAATCCTTTTGGGTATCTTCCAACTCAGCTTGCTTTGTGATTCTGTGATTCTGTGATTCTGTGATTTGTACCCATCATTCTTTGTTCTATCACAAAAGTTTCTGATAAAGCATCCGTTTCCAGTTTTCCCTTTAGGCCCCCTTCAGATACTGGAAGGTTGCTATGAGGTCTGCACACAAACTTCTCCAGGCTGAACAGTCCCAGCTTTCTCAGCCTGTCTTCATAGGGAAAGTGCTCCAGTCCTCTTATTGGCCTTGTGGCCCTCCTCTGGACTTGCTCCAACAGTTCCGTGTTCTTATGTAGGGATACCAGAACTGTACGCAGTACTCCAGCGGGGGTGTCACAAGAGCAGAGTAGAGCAGGAGAATCACCTCTGATCTACCAGCCATGATGCTTTTAAAGCTGCCCAGGATTTCGTTGGCTTTCTGTGCTGCAACTACACACTGCCAGCTCATGTTGATTTTTTCATCAACCATCACCCCCAAGTCTTCCTCAACAGACTGTGGAGAACGTTATTAATTTATGTTTCCTAAGTCTATTCTACCAGGCTACACATATTTGCAGTTCATAACTAGCTGAACTTGGTAGTTGTTATTCAGTAGCTTTTCTGAGTAGCTCATTCTTCCAATTATTTTTCAAGCCTTTATCAACTTTTAATACCACAAATGTCCTGTATTAACTTAATGACGTGAAGAGGATTTCTTGTTGTTTCAAACCTGCCTTATTCAGATTTCGTCTGATAGCTGCTTTTTCTCTCTGGAAAAGACAGTACAGAATCAAAGACTAATATGACTCAGTGCAAGGGACCTTCACATCAGCTCCAGCCAGTGGCAGTGGGACAATGTCCCATGCACATTGCTGAGCTGAGGACCATTGTCAGCATCAGTTTTCAATTCTCTGGCCCAGGGATGAACAGATGATTGCTTCCAGAGCAACCACTTGGATATTGCCTCACGTGACAACACATTCAGCTCTTTCCCAGAACTCCACTTGTTTTTGACACCTTCCTCTGATCGATATTGTCTTGCCACACTGTACTGGGGCAGTCAGGTCACTGTGGTAGTGAAGAGCAGTGACGGGCAGAGGCCCTGGACAGAGCTGCTTGCTGACGTGGTGGGTTGCACACAGTGCAGAAAATACAGCTACTAAAAAGAAATAAAGAACAGCATGTTAGGGCTGCAGCTGTTGCATTGGGCCTTTCATAAGCACAGCCAGCCTGCAGTCCAGATGTCAACATGATCCTAGAAGAATCTGTATGTGGTCTCTGACCCCCACAGATGGGACAATGAATAACCCCCACAGATTAAACTCTGTAAAAAAGCCCAAAATATTAAACTAGATACGGTAGGCAACACTGACTGTGAAGAGGAAATTTGGATTACACTGGCAAAACTAATGGTCAGAGATGGCCATTGACTTTTATTCAGAAAGGCTAAATAAAACTAAGGGGTGCTGCAGTATGATTAGTACCTGACAAGGTGCTAAATTTTACTCACCTTATAGGTACACCAGAATTTGGACACAGATGTTTGGCTGATGTGATAGCATTCAGTGCTCACTGCTACAGTGTCACTCCCTATTTAGGAGGACTGCCAAAGAGAAGTTTAAAATTTAGTCGGTCACGGAGTGTGTTTAACATTGACATTGGTTTACAATTTGAAGAATTCCAGCCAGGTCTGCAACAGTGGACTCTCGATGACTCATCCTTGTGGCTGTTACCTGCATCATTTGTAGTCTCAATCAGCTGCTAATGCTTCTTCTGTAAGATTATAAAATAATTGCAAATAGCTCAGATTAGGAGGTGTAAATGTCACTTTAAGCTCATTTCTGTTTCATGTTCTATCCAGCAATCTCTGTAGGCAGCAGATGAGGATCCACAGAAAAACAGGATCCTAGAAACAAACAACAATAACAAGACCTAATCAGAGTGTAATAATCTTTTGAATTGCACTTATGTTAGAAGGTAATCACTGATATTCACACGACGCTGAATAAGTAGCATTTCATATGGACTTCATAGTTACAGAAAGAAAATAAAGAATTTGATTTCCTAAAGAGCATCAGGAACAAAATATGAAGAAAACACAGGTCTGAAGTTTTAGCGCTGGCTTTCAGGAGAGCTGTTATTTTCTCAGTTACGGTATAAGATTCTGTGCATACTTAAGCAAATGTTGTGTCCATTCTTTACAAATGCTGTGCTTAAACACATTTTTCAGTTGCAATATTGCAGCAATGTCCACTGGGTCAAAACTGTATAGAGACAAGCCTATGTGAAAACAGGCATCTAGGTAACTTAGCTGGTGGAAACTTCTGTTAGACAGTATAAGCAACACTCAGATTAGATGGCAGATGAGGGTGAAACGTGATAGGTTTCATGAAAAAGGGTCCTAAGAGACACCACCAACGTAAGGAGTTGCTGCCCTGTCTGTCTTGTTCCAGTGCCATCCAGAGGAGAGCTGCTATTGCCACAGCCTCCATATGTGAGCGTTGAGAGGGCTTTCAACACAGACATGCAGTTAGACCCCTAGATCTGGGGGTATTACAGTATTGCCCTGCAGTGTCTCACCTCTTGTGTTTTTAAAATACAGTAATAATACCTACTTCACCAGTGAGTGCAAAAATAAACTTCCAGTTTATGTGAGGTACTTGAAGAAAGGGCATTGTTGAGAAAGAATTACTTTTTTGTTTATTTACCAAATGCAAGAAAGATGTCATTCACTATTAAGATTTCTGCACAAAATTGAGATGCTTGAATAAAGTTAGACAGTAATAGCAGAAAATTTAACACTAATTCCAGATAAAGAAGACCAGCATTTTTCACAATATAAATACAGAAAGAAAATAAGATTTCAAACCTCTGCTTTATTTTTATCCACATACACTAAAACAAGAAATCTACATTATGCACAAATATAATGCACATGTCCTAGCCACTTGGAAGCTTTTTATCTGCTTAAAAAAAATGTGTCTGCAACATGATACCGAATGTATGCATTTTGTACAGGTTTATTTCTTTTTTTGAACAGGTTTATTTCTTTTTTTGATCAGGCTTATTTCTTTTATAAAATTAAGATAAAAGAATTGTGCTTTGGGGTCTAAAATGTAGCAATTAAATATCTGAAAGGAAAAAAGTATCCAGTATATTATTTAGATATTTATCATATTCTGTCACATAATCTTTGCATTCATAAATATGGTAATCAAGGACTGTGGACTTTAAAATCAACCATATAGCAGAATGTGAAAAGTAGTATTTTAGTGGTTCATGATAACAACCATAGTGTGATATGAGATTCTTTATATACACAAATATGATCTTTAAAATGGCCTCTATCAGCTTAAAAATGGACAATATCATGAAACTTGTTAAAGCCAAGGTGAACTGTGGCACCATGTCCAAATGCAGAAAAAGACAATCACATTTTTCGACATTTCTACTGCTGATGGCATTGAAATGTCAGCAAAGCTCAAAGCAAAAGTACACAATAAATTTGATATTACACCACATGTTTGATTAAGCCCAAGGGTGAAATTGTAACCTGCAATTTTATTCTGAGTCAGTAGATTTCTGACACATTTTGATTTTTAACAAAGGGAAGCTCAGTCTTAAGGCTTCACAGAATTCAGCAGGACTGTCATTGTTTTATTCAGACTCTGCTAGAAATTGGTCTTTACAAGCCCAGTGGACACAAGTACATTAATAAATTTTATTATTGTAAAAACTGCTTCCAAGGAATTGTTTCAAATAGCAAGGCTATGACTATACTCGAAATGCAGGCTATTAATTAATGGCACATGTGTGGAGAAACAGCAACAGTATTTTCTGATGAAAATTAGACTATTTTCTATTTCAGATTTTTAATACTTTAAAAAGAGTTTTATACATGTACCTGAAGTAGTTCACATTTAAAATGTAGGAGTGTTGACGAATGAAAAGATCAAGGAATTTCTGGACATACTTGTTTATTTTTAAAAATCCATTAATTCTCATTATAAAGTATAGGATAATTCCAATAACATTTAAAAATACCAACTCTGCCTCACCAGGAAGACAGGGGGAAATTGTATCAGTTATTGTGACAGGTCTTGAAGAAGAAACAGCTGACTACAGATAAAAGAAATACAAATGATGAAATCCGCTCTGGTTTATGGCCATGGGAGCATGGTAATTAACTCACACATATTCAAACACTTTTTAAGAAATACCCCATTCAAAAGCCACGTGTTGTTTTTGTTGTTTCCTAATTTTTAACACACTGCTGGATGGCTCAGAACTGATACTGTCAAAGCAACAGTCAAGGACCGAAGTAATTGGAACTGCTGGGCAAAAAGACAAGCTCCATACAGGAATTTCCTGCCACTCCAGTGGCTGTGACAGAAAAGCTCTGAAAGTGCCGGTAGAGATTTAGAATGATGAATAGCTGCTACGGTTAGTGAGAAATCTTGGAAGTTCAGTTTTGTTTTATTTGCTGAAATATTACCAAAGGCTTGAAGCCTGTGACTTGTAAAATGTGACTCCAGAATGACCTCTGACAGTTGGGGCTCCTGTGGATGTTATGCTTCTATTTATCTGTGAGTATTGTCAGGTCCTTTGTCTCATTTCTCAAAATAAAAGCACAACCTTTGTTCCACTGTTTGTCATTATTTATAAACTACAAGGTCACTTCCTTTATTTTGAGACCTCCTCATTTTCCTGATGTTATTTTTTCAGGCTGTCTTTTCCACCATTCGTGATAATTATCCTTGTATGCCATTCTCCAGTTTTCAGAGATAAACTTACAAGGCTATGTCCACCTAATGGACTTCAAAGTAAATTGCTGCAATGTTGAACCTAATTACCCTGCTGCTCTGTGGAATCTGTAACCCTGTGACAGGCATGTGGGCTCCTGTTACCTTGAAGCTCCTGAAGAAATAGGCTGGTGAGAATAGCATCCACAGAAAGCAGGGAAATGACACAAACTAGGAAATTCGTGAGGGTATCTACCAGCACTCCCAGGCAAGGGACCCACCTATCTCTATCAGGCTGGACACTGATTGCCTCTTCCCTCCTGAGGTTCTCAGATGTGAACTCCCATCAGGTTTTTGCTTAACAGGCACCTAAACCTTAACAGGCTAATGCCTGTGACCACAGCAAAGAGCCAGCAGTAGTAAGTTAGCAGGCGTAAATAATGTCGTAAACCCAACTAGAGTATTCAGCTGCACAAAACCCACACTCAAATCCTACCTCTAAGGTAGGAACTCTTCAGTCTCTCAGGTCTTTGGAGAGCATTCCCCATGATAGAGCAAATGAGAACTAAAACAACGTCTTTGTAGGTCTTTTTCATGCAAGGAATTATTTGCTAAGTACAATTAGAGGTTATCAACACGATTATATGTAAGAATCAAAACGATGAATTTGTGAAATCTTCTGGTGTTTAACCACTGGTTGTGATATACAGAAATGTGTGCCAAGTACTTTGTAGACATCACCTTGAACATATAGAAAAGTAGTAGAGTGATAACTTTGAGGAGCGACCCAAAATATTAGTCATCTGCAAGGTATTTGATGTGAATAGACCTTGGCATGATTTCACCCAAGTGGATCCAATTGCAGAAATAGGGCCTGAAGGCTTACCTGAAGAGCATCTTCCAGAAGCCTTAAAGCTTAAGACTGGTGAAAAATCCATCGGTACTGGAAAAGTGTCTGCTAGGCACTCAAGACATAAAACCAGTACCCAAAATAAGTGCTACAACAATTTTGTTTTGTATATGATTTTTCAAAAATGCTACAAACATCACATGAAGCAGACAAAATGAAAGCAATAATTTCCAAAGCCTAATTCCACATCCTTTTCCTTCCTGGCATAAGTATAAAAATGCAAGCTAGAAGAAGATAACTTCTTACTGAATGAGACTTTCACAGAGACCAGATCTAAACTAATTTCTTCTCTTCTGGTAAAGTCTCTTTAAAAAACAGAAATAAATTAATCTGAGAGATTGGGAAAGAAGGAGTCCAGCAAACCTAATACAAAAAGAAAGAAATATATTACATGGGAAATGTAAAATTATTGGTATAGTTGAACATAAAAATATTCTGTAACTTCTTTCTAGAAATTACTTAGATTAACACTTCCAAAGATAAATGTTCTTTTCAAAGGTATAAATGCAAACATTTACAGTTGATAAAGTTAATTGTCAGATGAGTAAGCTCTCTCTGTCTCAGTTGTAAAATACAGAATTCTGCAAAAATACAATTTTTTCCCAAAGTCATAGTAAAATGAATTTGCAGGCCTCTAAAACATTTTTCTTCAAGTTTCTCTTAATTCTATTGTGCTGTTCATATACCATTCTCTTTCCTATACAACTTCTCTTTTCCAATCCTATTGCTAAGTATTTGGCTGTATTCCTGTTTCATTATAACAATAAACTTCTAAAGTATTACAGTATGTCTCTAAAATTATCAACCCAATATATCAGGAAAAAAAAAAAACATGTAATTTTTATCCCTTTTTGTTTACTTGTTGACTAAAAAAATAAATCCTTTCTAAATTTAGGACACAGTATCTATTGAGATGTGAGTTGAAGAGTCAGCATAGGACTTTCAGGACATTTTCATTGTTGCAGTGCTCAGGTACTTACCTTACTGAAACACCAGCAAAAGGGATGAGAACAGAAGTCATTTAAAGACAAGATTGATGCTACTCCTCAAGCTACCAGTTATGTTCAGAGAGTAACCTCCCAGTTTTACCCTTGAGACCCATGTGTCCTCACTCTCACCCATGTTTCTGAACTGACTCTGTTTTCTCCTGAGTGTGCTGAAATCATACAACTTGCCAACCTTGGAAGAGTTACTGATAAAGAGGAACTAAGCTGATATTTTTATTTAGTTGACACATATGTTAACATATGTGCATATTGTGATATGTCCTTTGCTTTTTCCTAGTCTGACAGATTGCTTAAGATTAAAAAAAAATGCCATGGTCACCTTAATCTTTCTTTCTGATCTCAGCCTTCTGCAGCTGCTTTTTGAGAGAAAGAGTCACAAAATATTGTAGTACGCTTATAAAGGTAAAGTGTTCCTTGTCCAGTGGAAGAACAATAGACAGTTTTCCATTACATTCATATAACGTCTGTAAGTTATTAAAAATGCTCTAAGGCATGCATGTCCCAGGAGAAGTGTGAATTGAAGGGAATATCATTTATATTGTGCCTATTTAAAATATGTTCAAAGACCATTAAAGTTGAATAGTCAGTGTTTCAGACAGGATTACCTATTAGGAAATGCCAGATGAAAGTTTATCTACCCAAATTTTATATATACATGTGTCATAGAATCATACAATATGCTGAATTGAAAGGGACCCATCAGGATAATCGAGTACATCTCCTGGCCCTGCGCAGCACATCCCAAGAATCACACCATGTGCCTGAGAGCATTGTCCAAACGCTTCTTGAGCTCTGTCAGGCTGGTGCCGTGACCACTTCCCTGGGGAGCCTGTTCCAGTGCTCAAACACCCTCTGGGTGAAATACTTTTCCTCATATCCAACCTAAACCTAAACCCTGACACAACTTCAGGCCAATCCCTCGAGTCCTGTCACTGGTCACCTCAGAGCAGAGACCAGTGTCTGCCTCCTCTTCCCCTCACAAGGAAGTTTTAGACAGCAATGAGGTTTCCCCTCAGTCTCCTCTTCTCCAGGCTGAACAGACCAAGTGCCCTCAGCCACTCCCCACACAGCTCCCCTTCAAGTCCCTTCACCTTCCTTGTGACCCTCCTTTGGATGCTCTCTCATAGCTTTATATCTTTCTTGTATTATGGCACCCAAAACTGCCCCCAGCACTCGAGGTGAGGCTGCCCCAGTGCAGAGCAGAGTGGGACAATCCCCTCTCTTGCCCGGCTGGCCATGCTGTGCCTGATGCACCCCAGGACAAGCCTGGCCCTCCTGGCTGCCAGGGCACTGCTGACTCATGGTCAGCTTGCCATCGACCAGGACCCCCAGGTCCCTGCAGCACTGCTCCCCAGTCTCTTGTTCCCCAGTCTGTCTGTACATCCAGGGTTGCCCCATCCCAGTTGCAGAATCTGGCGTTTTCCCTTTTTCAACTTCATATGGTCAGTGATTGCCCATCTCTCTTTTGTCAAGACGTCTCTGCAGGATCTCTCTTCCTTTGAGAGAGTCAACAGCTCCTCCCAATTTAGTTTTGTTCCTTTAGTATCATTGACTCCTCAGTCATCATTATTTTCTGCTTTGTAGAATAAATTGGAACCTCATATGGAGATTTTAAACCGCCAAAAAAACTGCGCAAGTCCTTAAACAGGTATAAATATTCCTTGTCAGTTGCAAGGCAAGCTATGGAACAAGAACAAAATGCAGATTAATTCTCATCCATTCACCAGAAAGAGGTTGATCTGTTGTCTGTAGCCTCTATTAGCTAATTAAACCAACCACATTGAATTGGCACATTTGTTCTGAAGTTCATTGTGCTTGCATGCAAGTCATGGCTCTTTAATATTGGGAATCAGTATTTTACTCTTTCTGCCAGATCCCAATTAGATGGATACTAGCTGTCTCAAATTCCTGCAGTTTTACCAAAGCAAAAAGCTTATTTCAGGTTTATCTCATCCACATCCTGGTGATTTTACCTAGAACATGATCAAATGTGACAGGGATATCATTGGTAGGAAAAGCATATGAAAACTGTCGTCTCAATGCCACATACTCAGATGTGCTTACTCCTGACATTTCTTGTCCTCTTTGACTGCCCGGACTTTAGACCTTTCAAAAACCTGATCCAAGTTTTAAAAGAAAACTAGAGCTCTCAATGTTCTGTGATTGCTTTTCAATTCTCCAAAGAATTTTCTGTTTGTTTCATTTTTTCTACCTTCTCAGAGAAGGGGAAATTAACCTCCAGTAATGGTCACCCTTCGTGAATTGGTATAGTCTGAGGGACATAAGCTTCAGCAGAGGATATACTTGAACTTTACAGAGGTTACTAAATAATTTTATGATATTTTTTCTCCAAATCATCCATGTGCTGAGAATAGACTCAAAGCCAAAAGGAGAATATTTAGAGAGACACAGCTGTCATTGATTTGGTGGTTTTAATGAATGTATGTCATCACATATCATTATCACTTAATAACTTGATATGTGACAAGCTGGTGACCATAGCTACACCTGTGTCATTTCTGAAAGCAGGTAGTCTTAGGAGATGCCATAGATCTTTATGTTGATGTATAGATCACACAGCTGGAAACTGAGAAAAGCTCTTAAAATGTTCTACTATACATTTTCCCTAGTTAAAGTGAAGGGAAATTAAATATTCATGCAATATGAAGATTCCTAAGCTGGAAATAGGGTTTCTCTTGCCAAAGGAAGCAAGCACCTTCTATGAATATTTTGCTTGCCAGAAATATGGAATAAGCATTACCTGACTTCTAAATTCCCCCTTTTATTTGATTTCTTACCAGACTGAAGTGAAACGTGAACTGTAGCTTTAAGGCCTCTCCCAGGCTTAATACGCTCCAGGTGTACTGGAAGCAGTTAATTGCTTCTGAAGGGGACTTAGAGAATATTGTTCCAAGAGCCTGTTATTTCTGAAAAGACACTAAGATCAGAGTTTTCTGCCTCAGTGAGTTCCTATGGTGAAAGTTATTCATGTACAGGAGCTATCTGGCTTGAAAGAGAGAGCTTTTATGGAGAACCTCTTTGTGGAAGGATGAATGCACTGAAGATTCTCTACAGAAGGTTATTTGAATTAGATGCATCTTAAACAGTGTATATTGAACTAAATCCCTCTGAATTTTATGGATGGGCCCAAAGTGGGAAGCCAGGCTCAGGATCCAGGCTTCCTTCTTATAGAGGGGGCTAAATTTGGGGTTTACATAAGGCTCCTCTCGAATGCCATTAACAGTGAACTCTACATGGCTCTTTTCAAAAGTGGACTGAAATCTCTTGATGTAACTAACATTCTTTTGAGAAAAATAAAACCTTCCACAAGAGTAACGCTGCAGCTCCATCATATTCTGACACAGTTTCTAATTTTCTAACACTGTTCAACTAAAAATGCATTTGTATTATTTATGGTAATTAATTATAATGAGAAATAAATGAAGGAAAAAACCTTGAAGACCAATTCCCTCCTTTCTAGCTTCCACATTATCACATCCTGATAACTAGCAACATCGTGCAGCCAAGGGATACCACAGTTATGCAGTTATGCTCTTGCAATTTCTCATGACTGTGTGTTTGAAATTTGGTTAATATTTAAAAAAAAAAAAAAAAAAAAGAAACAGAAAAACCCCAACACTCTTTGGCAAGTGCATCTCTCCATAAAACAGATTTTTAGTAAATGGCATTGAATTATGAAACACGCATCATGTTGATTTGCAAAGAAGAGCTAACTTGTGATTGAGCCACTGTGCTACAATATCTAAGGTGCAGACTAAGAGCATCTTTTTTGATTTTCCATTGTGGCCTTGGATAAATCATTACATTTTTCAGTCTAATCTTATTCTTGGAAGAAACATATCTGTTGGAATTGAAATTTTCCAAAAATTTAGTCTGTATGGGAAGTTTTAGAACAGATGTTTCAGGCTTGGCAAAATTAAAAGTAAAGAAAACAGGCACTTATTTTGGGAATCATGAATCAGTTTAAATGATTGATGAGATCTCTCTGTTTGAGTGTAAACAGGTTGTACACAAATAGCTTTTTTAAAATAACTGTCTTTGCCTAATTTTTTACATCCTACGTACTTATCCTTATTCTGCTGCCTTTAATTCTCTGCACTCATCTGCTTACTTATAATTTCAAGATCTCTAGCACTTTCAGAGGACATGAAAATGTCATCTTCAAATCTGGCATGACTCAAGTACTACAGTATTTGTGTTGTTTCCTTCTTATTTAAACTTCCTAAAGAACTTTTGTAGGGAGGAGGTAAAAATTTTCAATGAGACACTATGTCCATATTTAGCTACACTTCAACTCAATTTCTTCACACTTCTTGTCATGCTAAACTTAAACATAATTTAATATAGATGTGTTTCTGAGTTATTATATATATGGCCTTTCTACATCTTTCCTTTGCACAACTTTTGACACTACTTGAATTTCCATCAAGTTAGAAATCTGTTCATAATTCCAAGAAAGTATACACAATCTCTTGTTTTTTCTGGCTCTCCTTCTCAGGGATTATTCATTGTTTGCAGGTGATTGGTGGCTGAGATATTTCTAAATCCAGGTTTCTCATAAGCATGATTAGAGTGTCATTAAATATTTTTTAATGTGCATAAATTGCTGGCTAGAAACTCCAACCATCTGGCATTGCTGTGTCCTGGCGGTTTGTAAGACAGTAAAACAATACATTCAACTCATTTTGCTCCTAGAACAACTGTAATAATCCAACAGAAACCCAGGATTTTTTTGCCAGAGAAGTAGCATTTCAATGCTACTTACTATTATTTTAAATTCACTATTATCATGCAGTATAAATTTAGCTGCAGCTTGGAAGACCTTGGTATCAAGATTTCAGACACACTCTGTAGTATCAGCAGTTTAATAAAATGCAGCCTACTCTCAAATTATATCAAAGTGAAGAACCTGGAACACTTTGGATTTCCGGGAAATTCCTAAAGAGACTTGTTCTCTGTTTATTTAGTTTTACAACTACTAAAACATGAATAGGTTCAAGAAGCAGAAAGAGTGTGCTTGGCAAGGAGTGTATAAATAGATAGCTGGAACACTTCTTTAGATAGCAAAGAATCCTTGACACCATACATGTAATACCTAAGAGCACTAAATGTGGGGATAAGGCCCACTACCTCCTTATTCCCTTCCCCCTTAATAAATTAACTTTAAAAAAAATTAACTTGAAGGCCTCACCTAATGTACACATCTCTTTATCCTTTTTTTTTATTATTATTATTTTTATCTTAAAAAAAAAAAAAAAAATTCTTTAGGTGCTTCTTCCACAACGGGTATAAGGAAGTCACTAAGTGATACTATACTTAAAAAAAAAAAAAAAAAGGAAAACATCCTACCAGTTTTCTATCATACCTTAAAGTGCTATTCCATATCATCATTTGCCTAACTCAGAACCCAAGATCTGTTTTTACTGTGTTACCTGTAAACTGGCCTGTTTGAACTATTTCAGACTGAGGCAACAAATCAGTTTGAAGAACTGCTTTGAAGAACACCAAGTACCAGAGGCCCTGCTCATATGAACAAACTTTGCACATCCTTCCAACTGCACTTTTGGCAGTGCATCTCACAGAGAGATAATATCCTCACAAGTAACTTGTTTTCAAACTGTTTAGGGTTGCATAACCAAAAAGTTTAAATTCTACCCAAAACCAAATAGAATCCAGAAACTAATTAACCTCCTGTTTTGTTTAACAATTTCATTTAAAGTGCATATTTCAGAGAGACTCTGAAATGCTCCATAGCTGAAATAAGGAAAGTATGGGTTTTGGTAACATCTGAAACAAAACAAGAGATGTTGTCATTTCAGAAACTCAACAACATGGACAACCATCCTGGCACTTTTAATTTAAACGACAAGTATTGTGTCCTTTCAGGAGTCCTTATACCTTCACATTATGACAGTAGGTTGAAGTCTTAGGATGCAGCAGCTCTGTCCTCGTCATAGTATCTCTAAAATTATGCCATCTCAAATTAGTCATGAAGCCATGAATGTGCCACCCAGGAGGATTATTTTTTTTAGATAGTCATCTTGTTCTACTAAGATATTTTAAGCCCTCCAGCAAATTATTCAAAAATCTCACTGCTTTTCCATTCTGCCAAGGCTGTATTTAAATGCAAGTAACTGAACTGAGGCAAAACAGTGTGCCCAGTGGAGTCAGGCTGTGACTTCTAGCAACAGCACTGACCAGATGTGTTACAGGAATTTTACAATATAATGTTTGAAACATATGTTACTATTCAACCTGCTCTGTCAATGCTGGAATCCTGCTGAACAGTGTCTGCCTCAATCATGAAGCTTTTTTCTTCATGTCCTGTAGTGGGGATTGGTAAGAAAATGAACACTGTCTGTGATGCTAATGCTATCACACACATAATAAAGGACAGTCTGTTTGCTGAGTTGGATGGGGTAATGGCCTTTGCATAGCACAAGAGGCAGGCTCAGAAAGCGTTTTACAGTGGTAAAATTTGTAATATTCACATTTCCATCCATGACAGTGACTACTAACACTTTGGGACTCCCTACAGGTTACCAGGGCAAGTGACTAAGAATGAAAATCTTCAGAGTGAGCTGGTTCATAGGCATTTCTTAGCATTTGCTAAGGGTCATCCTATTCTCCTTCCATTCCAGAAAGCACAAAATAAAAATAAAGGCTACACAATACACATAGAAATTGAAGAGTTATGCCTTCAAACAAACAATGGAAACCTATTTTCTATAATAGAAACCACATGATAAAATCCACTGTGTAAAGGCTGACTCACTGCTAAGTGTTTTTTCTGGTTTATTGACACAGAAGGTACACTGAAAAGATATATCTTCTCTGTTCCAAATGTGGCTGTTGTCCAGTGTACGGTACTGACTCCTAACTGTCTATTCTAATACCAGTTCTGTAGTTATCCAATTAGGTAGAGCTGGGAAACACATATCAGACATTCACATCCACATCTGTATGTGACAGACAGAACTTCTGATAGTCAGTGAAGCACACGGAAAATGGCTGATTAAATTCTTCCATCTGAATTTGTAGGTTGAAAATCTGATCTCAAGTTTTTCCACTCTTTCTAAAATCTGACAGTTCAACATCCACCTCCCCAACTTCAACTGATTCTTAATGTGATTTAGAATGACATGAGACTGCATTTTTGCTGGATGAAATGTGCACTGTAATTTGTTCTAAATGTTAAAGAAGGAAGATTAGTTAGATTTCTGTATTCATAACCACTCAAACTAGGCAAAAAAAATCAGTTATTTCTACCTGTTTAGACATAGGTAAAATATGTAAGGATTTTTTCCGATAAAAAAGCATTATAATCAATCTTTCTTTTAACAAAAGTTAAATTAATAAGCATAATAATTACACATCAGATTTCGTATGTCTTTTTATGAGAATGTGCAACCCTATTTTGTAATTGTTTTTGTTGAGGAAAACTGAGGAATCCTTTAAGAAGATTAATACATGAAATGTGCTTTTAAATGATAAAAAACCACACAACATTTGAAACATTTTAGAGCAGAAAGCACTTAATAAAATCTATTAGAAGTAGTGAGAAAATATTCAAAAAGTCAATTTGTAAAAGCATTTACTTATATTTCCTATGTGCAAATCATTTTGTATGGACTACAAGGATCAGAGAATGAAGTGTCAGCAAATAACTTCTGAAATACAAGATACCCTTGTAGTTAAATATTTCATTTCTGCATGAGTGGTCGTGAACATCTATGGATTTACCAGCCTTTTGTAGCCTATATAGCAGGATAATATGAGAATACCTTCTACAAGTGAAATTGAATTTTAAGATATTCTGATAAAGTGGGTCAGAATAGTATGGAATTATCAACAAACTTAAAACACTTCATGTCAATTTTTATTACATTCAGTAGAACAGAGCTCTCAAAAATGATATAATCTAACCTTTTCAATAATAAAAAAAGAATACTCCTTCTTTAAAAATCTGATCTCACAAGTATTTTTCTTTAGGGAAATACAGCTCATCTCAGAAATATCCCTCTCTTCCTTTCACTGTCATTTATCATTGAATTCAACTGAATCTCTTTCACTGAGACTTTATAATTTCATCTTTAATACCCCCCACTAATCTCCCTCATGGTGGCCTTCAGCCAACAAATGTTCTTTACATTACAATACCCTCATTTATTCAATTCCCAAGAAACAGATCTGTGAAAGGGTTAACCATTTGATTGTCAAAAGCTTTGGGTTCTGCTGAGCTACTAAATTTCATGTGCACTTATTACCCAGGTTAGGTTCAAGCCATTGCTGGGCTGGCACAGCATTTGCCTAACAGGGATAGACCCCTGTAGGGAAAACTAGACAATTAGATGATACTCTGCACACCTAGCATTTATTCAGCCTAAGCCATACTGGTATAAACTCAAAGGTAAACCGTCTTTCCTTGATTACTCACTGGGAGTGCTGGTTCCATGAGAAAGGGTTGCAACTAAATCTAAATTAGACAGATGAAATTAGTTTACCAGATCACAGCTCCTGCTGCCCCTCCATGCAATACTAGGATGACATTCTACTTTGTTTCAAAAAGGGGGTGGGGAGAAATTATTTCCATGCTAAATGCATAATATTAAAAGACTAAATTTTCACCATTTAATCAAAAGGAAATTACCGACCAAACAAGCAGATAAAATATCACAGGGTCTGAAGTGACAACAGCAATGTATTTGTCTCTTGTTCAGTCTTCCCATTTTCAGTATGCCTATCTAAAAATTATTAGGTGAAAATTAGTCTCTCTACCAAGTGACCTGCATTTCATATGAATAATTAAGCATTCTTTGGAACAGGTACATGAGTATAAGTTTACTATGTCCCCAGAGAATGTCCCTGCTTCCTATCCCTTTAACCTTTCTCCTAGTCCACATTTAGTTATTTAACGCAATATTTAATAGACTTAACAGGAAATATTGAGGAAACTGTGCCTTCTTTTCAAGATGCCTGATGGTAAAAACATTAGACACATTAGACGAGGAAGATTTGGCTTCAGATTCCTGTTTTAAATTACGCAGTTTGCGGCATCTTAAGGAGGTCTTGCCCTGTATATTGAGACTCATGCCAAGTCAGTGTCTGTTTCCAGATATTTTCTGTTACAGTGTCTGATTCGTGCAAGGTCTGAGAACAGTTATGAAGTTTGAACCTGTGTCTTGGACTCAAGATAGAGAATTTTGTTGGTGTTTAGACAGGTGCTAAGTGTCTGGACTCAGGAGCTTTAACACCCCACCCTGCTCAGCAGCTGAAACAGTTACTGGCACAGCTAACAAACAGCTACCTGTGCCAAGGATCCACAGTGCAAAATATTTCTGCATGAAGTGGATTCAAGTAGGCAGATGCTGCTCTCGCGATATTTTTTTCACCCAGAGCAGGTCTTCATAATTGGTCACCCACAGCCAAGCAGAAAAATGGGTGTTAACTTCTTATCTTCCTGAAGAAATTGTCTGATAAACAAGGGGTTCTTAAACCCCCTTTCAAAGTCTATTAACTGAGTTTCTGACGATCTGCTCACTTTGAAATAAGAAAAGCAAAATAAGCATCTTTTGGTTTATTTGCCAGTCTGTATCTTGGTGTTATGAAAACCTGAGTGCACTGTTCAATTTTACTTGAAGAGATCACTTGTAAATACAAGGGATAACAAGCTCAGGCATTATGGCACCTGTGAGAACATGGACGTATCCCACCCATCCCTTCAGTGAAGATGAAGCAGAGAAAATGGAAGAAAAGGCTAAAACTTGCTTTCTTGTACTGGAAGATACTGGTTGCATTCTAGGCATAAAGAAAACTACTACTTGTAGTATATATGGCATATAAAGGTTGTTTGATTGCATGGAAGAGGGACTAACAGATTTTCCAATTTTAAAAATGGTCCTATTAGAGACAAATGAAGGGGTTCTAATCATCATTGAAACAGCTCTTTTTGATTAAGTCAGAGGAATCATTTAAGATATAGGATATAAGATATCAACCATGTTCAAATTTGAAGAGAGCATCTGACATAGCACAAAACAAAAGAAAGTCATTAAAATAATTTTATTTTTGAATTATCCCTTACTTATTAAATGCACATTCATAAAAAAACCATGGCATAATAATAATTGATATTTAGGCCAAGATGTGTAGGAATTATTATCTTTATAATATAGATGGTGAATTAATTAAGACAGAGAGGAGGAAAATTATCTACTTAAGGTCATACAGAAAGCCAGTGAAAATAGTAGGAAGAAGCACCAGATGTCCTGTTTCTGAAATCTCTGTTATAACCATTAGATAGTAATTCCCAGTCTGGCAAGCAGTAAGGTCTTCTAGAGTGCTTCATTCCAGTACATATTAAAAAGCTAAACCCAAAGCCAACAGCAAAATGTTGCCCACAGCGTATCACTTGTTTACTGTTTGGCTGATAAATGAAGCCCATTAGAGACCACTGACAAAGTGCCTAAATCTGCTTTACATGTCCTTTGCATAGAGCCAGGTTTTGACCGGTCTGTAAACCTGTCTAATGACTTGTTAGAGAACAATAAAAGGCATAAAGCACTCAATGTTCCAGCAGAGGAGGCAGCCACTGCTATGGTCAGCACATGGGGGATGGCAGCAGCCTCCCCGGCTTCAGCTTCAGCACCCACCCCAGCAGCCCCCATGCTGCACAGCGTCTCTGTTGCTCAACCACAGGCAGCACTTGCCTATGACAAGTTACTCAGAGAGATTTTCAAATAGCTGTAAGATAAATTGAAGCAAACATGATTGACTGTTTCACACTTAAATACTATTTCATGCCAACCTACATTTTTCAGCTTGATTCCTTCCGTGTGTTGCAGTACCACTGTATTAAGATAGCTAAACATAAATTATAGGCTTTTCTTTACAACTGTTTTTTCAAACTTGATTGTTGCAGTCACCACAGAAATATTAACCAAGATTCATTGCAAGAGGACATAGCTAAAAAGATGTAAAAGTTCTTCTCTACGAAGCTATTCATTGAACATTCTCAATGTGTGGAGTACCACATCAAATCATAGTACCTTTGTTTTGTAGGTTGCCATCTCTCCCAGAAATGATGGGTAATCAAATTTTAGTGTTCTTGAAGTCACATGAAGGTATATTTCTTTAGGTTTTGCTATTTAATATGAATGTGAATTACAAATTTTGAGATTCTGGTTTTTTCTTACTAGAGTATCTGATGAGAAACATTCTGAAGGAAAAACAATAACCTTAGCAAGACTACTGTATGTCTGGATTTCTCTTGTCTTGGTGATTTTCCTATCATAAATTTTGCTTGGGCCAGATTCATTCCATTTCATCCAGTGTTCCAAAGATCTGGTAGCACCAGAAAGCTTGAGAGGTTTTGGAGAGTACTAATAGCCTGATGCAATCACATCCACATTCAGAGAAGAGTAAATCAGACACATTGCAGGTAAGATAACCTGATTAAGGATCTGTATTCCCATGTAGAAAAAAACTCCCCTGAAAGACTGAAATCTTATGCCTAAGTGTACAAATAATGTTGCAATTGCAGCTCTGAAAATCAGATCCTCCGGGTTTTTTTTCCTCATATGAGAGACATATTCTTTGCATCTGGGAGTTCACCCACATTACCTTGCCAATATGCCTTTAAATCTGAACCAGAGACAGACTCATTTAACCCATAAATTTATTCACAGAATCACAGAATATTCTGAGTTGGAAGGGGCCCACAAGGATCACCAAGTCCAACTCTTAACGGAGTGGCCCATAACCATCAAACCCACAAGCTTGGCATTATTAGCACCATGCTCCAACCAAACGAGCTCATCTCCAATATCTGACACTACAGATACAGCTGGCCATCAGCTGGAAAGCAGTAATAGGCTGCCCACATGATGTGAATGGACACTAGCATAGGAAGAAACTAACAACAAAGATTCACATATTCGTGCAATGATTCTTTTAAGATAAATGAAATATAAATAAATCTTGGTTTCTGAGTCTTCCTTTTCCTTTGTCAATAGATGTTTCATATGAGATGAAAGGCAGTGATAATGAAGAACCCTGAGAAAAATGTATTTGCCCCTCATACTAGTTCTGCCCACCAAATATTAACAGAATATTAACAAGTAATTGAAATTATATAAATGAAAGTGGACTTCCGGTTCTCTGAGAATAAGCTTGAAACTAACAGAAGGTTTTTCTCCTCTTTTACATGGAAAATTATACATTTACCTATATATACTACTACAGTTGCTTGAGAAGTGTCTTTTATAAATTCCTGATGTTTTGATAAGTGAATGTTACATACGAAGGCAACTCTCTCTTCATACATTTTAAACTGTCTATATTTGGAGTCTGCTCTGTTCTCATGTATGAGGAACTATTTAAAAATGCCTATAGCACAGAAACTGTCACTGAAAGATACCATCAGGTGGAGGATGAATGCTGTCAACGCTTCCAAAACCAATCAGTCATTAGGTTTAATATTCGAGCGTACACATATACTTCTGGAGTGGTGTGGAGAGGGAAAGATGGCAAATGTGGACTTTTTCACTGAATTTCTACCTGTATTACTTACAAAGACAGAAAATCATGTCTGAAAAGGACTGAAAACATGACAGAAGTGCTCAGAAATATCATGGTGTGAAAGTCCAAGTTTCAGTTACCTATCTGTATCTAATTCTAGTACTATCTCTCTCTCTATATATATATATATGTGCATATAAATATATATATAATGTCCAGACTTTCATATATTAAAATATCTGTCCTGGAGATTTACTTTCAGGCACCTGAACTATGTAATAAAATAATACAGTAGACATAAAAATACTCAAAATGGGATCAGAACAAGTGTTTCATGAGGAGTAAAACAATTCACTAAGTGCTGGAGATAGATAAAGAATTTGGCAAGTCAGACACTGAGAGAAGCTGTTTACAAGATCTCCAAGGAACAGTCTGTGCCTGTCAGAAGCATTGAATCTACATTTTCTAAGGTTAGATACCTTTGACATTCAAATAAATAAGTGTTCCTATATCCTTTTCAAATGAGTCTCAGGTTGACCCAATTTGCACAGAAATGTTTACACTTCCTTTACCTTCAAGGTAATTCATCTAAACTTACTTTTTATTGCACTGAAATGAAAACTAATTTATCATTTCCCTGTTTACAGTACTGGATTATTTACAGCCAAATATGTAGCACACAAAAATATGACAAAGACTTAACCCGCTCGAAACTTATGTACTAAAAGCAACCTGTCAACATAGTCCCTGTCATGAGATTTGTCACTTGCTTTCAACAAACAAAATCAGCTTTTTAAACTACCACTTACCTTAAGTTTTGGCCCAGCTGTGTGAAAGAGCCGAATCAGGAGCAACATTCTTATAATTTGGCGTCCAAGAGACAGCGTAAGTAGTGACTCTCACTGCATCAAGGCTGTGAGAAACAGCCTTGGTCATAACTTTGTGATAATGACCACAGGATTCACTGTGGTGAATTGAAGTACAAATGACACCACTCTCAGAATCTTTTCAACCATCTGCAGGATTCACTAGTGAGTCTAGGCTTAGTGAGACCTCCAGGACTGCTGTATGTTCAGGGCCTGTCTTCTAGGAAGAGGTAGCACTAGCAGTTTGTTTTGAGACATTATCTGTCATGGCCACAGTTGTCTGGAGAATATTATTGAAGTCATCAACAGGAGTAACAGAGTTTTAGATAAAAGGTACAAAACAGATTAGGCCAAGTGCATGGGTCTCTGGGACATTGCAGCATTATTTTTGTATGGCATCTGACAAAATGGCTGTAGCCATTTTCTTGATATACTCAGACATGCAATAGGAAATAGCCAATAATATCAACGTCAGTGTCATAGGGAGCCTGGCATTCAGGGCATTCAGGGCCTGGCATTAAGATTTCCCAACATTAAGATTTCTGATTCTGCCTTTACACCTCAGCAAGAAGATATCACTGCCCCGTCAAGCCTCAGATGGAGCCAGGTTCAACAAGGCAAGAGGAACATGAACTCAGTGCAGTCCTGTCACGCAGCAGCTCTACTGCTGTCCCTGCTAGTTCCTGTCCCCTGACATAACAGAGCAGGGTGGAGCTGGGGACCACAGCAGAGCTGGCATGCAATGGGACCAGGGGTGCAGTCATTGCCCCGTGGTGGAACTGCTTTGCTGCTCCAACAGCCTGCCTAAGGAACTCCCTGCACTGCTCATGCGTATAAGCTTCATTCCTCTGGTCCAAAAGACTGTGCAGGAAGGGGAGGGTTAAGTAGGAGGCACAGCTCTGTGACACAGCTTCAAATGTGAGATTTTTGCTGCTCAATGGAAGGCTGCCTCTGCATTTGAAAAAAACCCATAAACTTCCTAGTCAGATAGGCATGAAAATGCAGACCTGTGTATGTATGTATGTATGTATGTATGTACGTATGTGTAAACACAGATGAAGTACCTTTGACATTCAGAGTTCCTTAAATCAGGGGAGCCCTTGCTTGCAGTCATTTCAAGCGACAAAAGCCACCCCTGATAACTTCATTTGCTCACCATTTAGTAAATATATATTTCACTCACTGAAAGATGTTCAAATGCTGGAAACTGGAAAGAAGTATCAGACATTTTTATAAATACAGTGACTGATTCCATGATTTATTCATGAGGTTATAAGGTACTGTTGGGTTTAGCAATCGCTCCATAAATAGGGCAATAAAAGCACAGACCAACACCTTTCACTTACCCTAGTAAGTAACTTCATGGTCAGATTTGTATGGTATACTGAGCAGAAAGCCATTTTATATCAGATAATGAAAATATTTAGAAAACCTCTAGAGCAGGGAGAACTGTAGAACTCCTAAAACTATAATTGTTTTAAGCCATTATTAGAAATGAAAAGATTGTGGAATTACGGAAGTTTCCCCATAAATAGTGTGCTACACCAAAAATACCTCAGGTTGCCAAGAAAAGCCTTTTTGAATTGCATGAAAAAGAGGGGACACTTTTTCAGCTATCTTTCTCTACTACTTAACAATAACTATATGTATTACAATATCTCTATTGTCATAAATATTGCATTATAAGCAAAGGAGATATCATTTGGAATACAGTGTACTTTATATTATTCAAAATCAGAAAAAAACCCCTTAGAATAAGTTATAAAAAATATAATTATGTAAGGGTCACCAAATGCAACCACACATTCACTGCAATAACTTCTAACATCTCAACTTTAAAAAATTTAAAGACAAACAATAATGTCCATTATTTAAAAAAGAATAAATTATTTGGGCTCACTTAAAAGTTGGGCCTGTTCTAAGCTGATATATTTATTCAACATATTGGGGAAATATCTTTTCTCTGAGATGAAACCTGGATCAAAGTTTTTCTCCCCATATGTAAAAGTAACAGCAGGTTACTGTGAGAGGTGTGATTCTGATTTTGAGGAGTTTATGTGAACTCTGCTTGATCAAGAGCTGAGGCATCTCCAAGGAAAACCTGGGGAGCCTTGAGTGACAGTAAAATTTCATTGGCTAGTATAATCCTGCCAAATTGATTGAAATAATTTGCACTCACTACACATTAGAAACCTGTAAAAACAGATTTTATCCTGTAACCAAAAGTACAACAGAAACTCCAGATCTCAAAAAACCCCAAAAAAATCCCAAAGAAAGTCCGAAAAGCATATTAACATGACCAAAATGCTCTTAGCTGAAAACATTGTTCTGAATTTCTATACTCCAGTCTATTGGAAGTATATATTCAGCATGTCTGCTAAACCTTTCTTAACAGATTCAGCTTAGCAACTATATGTAATATTCATGTCACATAATGGAAGCTGTCCAGTATTATTAAAAACAAATATACTTTGTAATAATTTATTTTACTAGTGCATTAGATCACACAGCTTGTTTTTCATGTCATATTTCTGTATATTTTTTTGAAACGTTATAATAAAATGAAATTACTTTTGAAGGACGACCACGTGGCATTAAAATTATTGGTGGATTCACCAGAAGATATATTAATGACTGCAAATCCTGTGTAGGTGGTGTGGTTCATTTAAGGCCAGGCAACCAGACAGTTAGGTCTGGTAATTCCCACCTGGTAAGTCATCCCAGCCCTCACAAGTTTTGGCTTCCCAAGGACCACTGAATTGGCTTTTAAATACAGGATGGAAATATTTAGTCTGCATCTACTTACTTTATTTTGTGGGAATGAAAGCAGTGTTCCCATCTGCCTTTAAAGCAATGATAGTAGCATGATACCAGCACCAGCTATCTCATAGCACATATGTCTGGGGAGCAAGAGGCTTTCCCTGAGAACACAGGCTTGGCTAGGTGGAGCCAGCTGGGTTTCTAGTTTCAAATAGCCAAGGTTGTTTAGTGGGTGCAAAATACACTTGGTGACCTGTTCCAGTGGGATTCAAGCACTAAGGGATAATCTTAACAAAAGAACAAAGTGAATGTAAGTTGGTGGTTCTCAAACTATCACTAAGGACTAGCCTTGTTCTTGGCCATCTTGGGCAGCAGACTCTTGTGAATAAACTCTGCAACTGTTTTTCCTTTTAAAATGCCGCACTTCATTATCTGTGTCTGTTAGAATGGCTCCTTCTCCTAAATAAACAAACCTGCAGTTAAGTTTGTGCTCATCTACTGCCTTCCAAATCTTTCTACCAGCAATAATAAGAAATTATTCATACACCAGACACCCTCCTAATTGTCAGACAAATCATTAGCAATGTGAGCTGTTTTACAACAGGTGAAACTAAGGAGGTTACACATGATTAGCCTAAAACCACAAAGGCAACCTGTGTCTGAGCAGAATAGAGAGCTGAGCTAAATAATATAATTATGGGTCCTTCATGACACCTGACTGTCTTCAGAAGCCAGTCAGCTTCATGCCAGGATGGGAGAATGTTACTGTTCATGTATTTATATCCTTTATCATATTATGCCAAAAGTAGTTCAGTCAGTTTTTAGGAGCCTGTATGGAAAATTTTCCACTGTTGCTGGCCACATTTGCACTTCCTGTTTTTATGGGTGGTTTGTTTCTGGAAGTGTCAATGCTGCAAAAAACACACAAATCCATCAAAATAAACCAAAACTGAGTGTGTGCTTTTCATGTAAAACCGAAGCACAATCTCATTACTTTGGAGAAAAAGCTTTAATTTTGTGAAACTTCAAGAATTGTTTTCAACCTTTTTGAGTATCTCACCATTTCCTTTGTTTCTCAGCTACAAAGTTTGGCTCTGAACTCACTGGGTTAAAGGAAAGATAAGGTTATTTACGTGAAAAAGAAACTCACTGCTCTGCACCATCTTTCTCCATCAGTCAAAAATATAACTACAAATAATTCATTTACAGCAAATTATTTTGCACAAGGACTTTGCAAAGTGTATCTGTACTCTCTATGGCTGCAGTATGCTTGGCTTCCCATGAAATAATCTACTCCTGTATTATATGTACTATCCTGTATGTCAAAGTGGTGGGTTTTTTAAAATAGTTGGGTTTTCTCCCTGAAATAGATTTAGAAAGAGTCAAAGATTTCTTTTATTGTCTGATCACCTCTCTGATGTTCCAATTTCCTCAGTGCACTCACACCTCAGGATTAAAGTGTTCTGCCAGGTTTTTTCCAAGGCAACTAACAAAAATCATCATTATTTTGGCTACTTACTAACCTTTTACCTGTTACCCTACCTACATGTTCACCAGCATCTTTCTCATAAAATTTCTGTAAGAATCACAGAAATGCTGAAAAAATTATTTTTACAGTGCAGTGGAACTGCTAAGCTTGTGCCTCGTTTTTGATTAATTTCATGCCTGACTCAGTCAGAGATTAGGCCCTGACACAGGTTATAATTAAATATTGAAATCATGAAGTGCAAGAATGTTTAATTTTTAAAATATGAGTTTTAATTTACCTCATACAGAGAATAGCTCTGGTCACCTGCAGAGATGCATTACACACTACATTGCCTAATGTAGGATGCCTGAATAAGGCTGAGCATACAGTTAAAGTAAACTAATGCAATTTACTGAACAGCAGTCAAATATTTATCCAGTTGATGAAGCAGACTTTATGTGAAACTCAGACAATAATTAAAGAGAAGCCTTGCTTAAAACATGCTTATTGCAGTTTCCACAAATATGTTATACCAAAGCAGCATCTTCCTTTTCTCAAATATTGATGTTCTCCTAACACATTATACAGTGAGCTTGTCCTTGGCATTCTCTTGACTATTTAATGAATACATTTCCTGGCATTTGCCTTATCTTTGTTATGTTGTTCTTTGGAGAGCTAAAACTATTAGTTAGCCCTTGACAGAAAAACATCAGAGCAAGCTAGTAAAAGGTCTTACGGTATCAAAGTTATTAACATGGTATTTGATTAAACCATAGAAAGATGGCGTATAGATACTACAGAATATGTCCCTTGTATTTAGGCTTTCACAGCCTTGAATGTCTTTTCATAGAACTTTCACATTTGTTTTTGTCATTTTATCTGAGCAGTAGTCTGTATAGTCACAGGCTGAATACTAATCCAACAATTATTTTGTAGTGCTCTATCATTCCAAATAGAATTGAATACATTATATATTTCCACTTCTTCAAAACAGATATTTTTGCTTCAAGTTTAAGTTTTCATAGTAAAAGAAATTTAAAACTTTTATACCAACCACAGGAAATATGTGTAGAGGAGATATGTGTTTTACACAATATGGAACACAATGTAAACTGTTAGCATGCAGACATTTAGAAAACTGTAAGTGGTCTTAATTTTTTAATTTATCACATTGAAATTTGTGTACAACATAATTTACAAGCATTATTAATTCTTCACCCTTCAAAGCTTTATTAGAATCAGGAAGCCTGAGTCCTGAGTAGTTTTTCTTCAGAAATGCCTAATGCTGACTACAATAATGGAGAACAGAGAGCTTGCACCCCATCTATGTTCCCAAACTAGATGGAAGCATACTTCCAAAATAATTTAATGACCAGTAGGTAGTGAAGAATATATGCTCATTGGCTGTTAAAAGTCATTAGGAGGTTCTCAATTTTTTCACTAATGGAAAGCTGATGATATGTCTATGTCTATTGCCTTCAAAATAGACCATATTTCAAAATACACCCTGCAAATTACAGTGCACTTAATCCAAACACTCCTATCTTTCGCACACCTCTTGATAATTCAATATAAAGCGACTGTGTGAGGGTTCTGCTTCCCTGAAGTACCATTTTTGTTTTAACAGCTTGTTTTTTACTTTATAAAGTCACACATACAAACAGCCTCTCCATTTAGAAGGCTAATGGTGCATTTTTAAGAAATTAGTGTTAGCTTATTTAGTTCAGAAAAGAGATCATGACAAATTCCAGCAACACAAGTTAGTGCACGAGGAAAGCTGTGGAATAAGAGCCTAACTGGAATAAGCTACCACAGCTACTTCAGTGGAGCCGTGCCAGTAAACATAAGCTGGGCTTCTGGCCTGGTATTAGAAATTGCATCCAGCCACACTTCATTTTCAGCTGCAGCCTCCAACCCAAAACAGCTGCATCCAGAAGCAGCTGGGAGGCTGCCTCACAAACTGGATTATTACTAGTCTTGAATGTGCAGTATCACCTCTGTCCTTGACATGCTTAGAACCAATATACCACAATTACAGATTTAAGTACAAGGCTGCTGTTCTTACATGTCCTAGGGTCAGGAAAATTTAGGGGATTTCTGCATGTCCAAATTCTTTAAAGTCAGAAAATTAATTCTTATTAGCAATAGGACATCACAACAATCAGATTGAGCTGCAGAGGATATGGTATTGTATGCTGCCATTCTCTGCAGTATTGAAGTCATTGCTCAAAGCATGTAGGAAAATGGCAAATCAAAAAGTCTTAACTGCTCTTTGCTCATTAATAAACTCACTGGGGGATTAACAGCCAGTATGTTTTGTAGGGTAAGGCAAAAATCTGGCCTAACATGTTTCCTCTTATCTAATGAGTGAGGTTGTTGTCAGTCCATCCTACTACTTCCCTATTCCGTGAAGACTGAGACACTGAGAAAAGGCAGCTGGTTTAATTTTAAATCAAACATTGACAAACTCAGTCCTATTTACCAAATGCTTTACTGTTCATATCATTGCGTCCTCCTTGATAACGCAGGGTCAACACATACGAAGAACTGAAGCACCAGAAGCACAAACAAGGCCACAAGTACTGTCATCCTGTACCTGATTTTTTGGTGATTTTTAAAATCTGCTGTTGTGGTTGATTTTTACAGGGTCTTCAGATTTGTTACATTATGAGTTAAGGTTGGCTTGGACCTTCAGATTTCCAGGATTAGTTGGGTGAGTGCCCAATTAGGCAGTTAAGGTATTGATTAAACTTTAAAATATAGAAGTAAATTTGAAATGGTTTTGGCTACAGTATTTTATAAGTAAACATGTTTGAACCCTTTTAAATGCTTTTCGGTATGGTTGGGTTTGTGTTCTTCTCCCCAAAAAGTTTCAGAGCTAATAAAAAATACTTGAGTAACTTTTATGTACCACCAAACTGTTGAAACCCTGACATTTTAGCTGGAGGAAAAGCAGAGGCAGATTATAGGACATCTGACATTTTTTTGAGAATCACTTCAGTTTGTCCCCAAACATTCTTGAATATCCATAAACTCTGGATCCTATTCACTGTCAACTCTGTGCTGATTCACATTAAATGATATTACACTGATTTTTTTTTTCTCTTCAGCTATTTTCCTTTAAAGTCCCCATTTTAATATAGTAAAACTTTTTCAAGGACATAGGAGTTTAATGGCCTGTTTGTCTTCCAAAGCCACTGAGAACAGACTAGTCCCTGCCTCTCTATCTGTAAACACACACAGGCAATCCCAGGAAATCACACAGTAGCTGATCAATTCACGAAACTTCCAATCTACATTTCTTTGTAGTATAACTACAGAGTGTTTCCCATGACCATACAAAAACTCACACTGCTCCTCCCAAAATTACTGACACTGCAAAAGATGCAATTTATTCCAGCAGGAAATATCCAATACATGTAGGTGCCTTAGGTGAAACTATCCAAAGATTCTTGTCTTTAAAACTTTCATTTTTTACACTTTTATACCTCCTCTGTGTATATATACCACAGATTTACTTTTCTGCTATTTATACCTATTTAGTCCACAGATGTGAATGAGGGTATTTTGTGTAAAATGTCTCATGCTTTGCCGACTTTAACATAATTTAAACTATAATCCTTGCACTTTGTTTATCAAGATCTAAGACTGTATGGCAGGAAAGCTGTCACAAGATTGATTCTGTGTTGTCAAAAAGAGAAAAAATAATGCTTGAAGTGTTTAATACTGTGGCCCTTAATTATGAGACTAATTGTACTTAATAGATCCACTCATGGGGGCTGTAGAAGTGGGTCTGAACAGATTATGTATTACCCCCTAGAAACTTGTACTTGCTTCGCACACCCACTAAGAGCAAGGCTGGTTCACGTGCCATAGCAGATGCCACTAATACAGAGGGCCATGAGTTTAGCCTGCCAGAAAGAATTCATTTTCACATTTAACCATTCAATGCAGCAAGATACATGGGTACACACTGGCTTGTGACTGTTACAGCCTCATGCTATTTTACAGTGCATAGAACCTGTAATGGAAGAAATCATTCCACAATAAAAATTATTTAAGACGGCCTTACTTAGTCTGTATGCATCACAGGACTTCAAATTATTTTACATGGTGCATAATGACCAGCTATTGATGTTCTCCAGTCAGGCTTACCAAGTGAATGGAAAACTTCACCTATGCTAAAAGAAGGTTCATAGTGCCATCGTGTACAGTGTCTTGCTTTGAAGGCTACTACCAAAGATTAAATAACAGCTAATGGCTACTCAGACTATTTCCAGTGTTCTTAGAAGTATTTCTTTCGTACCTCTAGATATGTTTACACAGATATATGTGTGTCTGTGTACATACAAATTCATACATGTAAGTTCTAGTGTTTGGGTCACATTAGCATAGTGTAAACATTTTAATTGTCGCCTCAGAACTAGAATCCTTTTGATAATTACAATGAACCATCCTCTCAATATTCCAACAAGTAAAATTTTAAATAAATAAATAAATAAATAAATAAAGCTTTAGAAGGCTTCACACTTCCTTAAATGACTGATTTTTGTTTCATGACAAATGTGGCTCCTAAAAAAGGTTCCACTCCTATAGTCTAATTTGGAGGGTATCTTCTTGATAAATCAATAAGTTAGATTTGTTTCCTCATCACTATATGTACTTGTGAGTAAAAATAATGCCAAATTCTTGTTTGACGTTGTTAGATGACAATTGCTCACAGAACAATACCCTTACTTATGCAAATCACTAGAGTTCATGGTAAGCCTGACATTTGCAGAATTAATGAACTAAATAATTAAGTGACCTGGTAAGTGAATTGGTAAACCACAACTATTAATCTTTTAATGAATTCTTTACTATCACTTAAATTTTTTGCGTAATTTTAAAGGATTATGGTAAAGAAACATTAGAATATAAAATCCATTATGTAAAGGAAGGTTGCTTTTATAAATCTGTCATTATGTCTCATTTTATTGATTTCATTTCTATTCAAGATTTAGAAAAGTGACAATTCCTGCACTGGTGACTAACAGTCCCCAACATTTCAGTGGCAAGATTTTTTCTGGCTAAGACAAGTCTGGGATCATTTACTGCTTCAGACAAACCACTGCCTAAAGTGAATAATTAGCATACAACTGTAATTTAAGAAATCCCCTATTTGATGGTGTGCATCACACATTTCAGATTTTCAAAGCACTAGTAAGTTAACCAGGCACAGTAAATGATGTTTCTGAACCAGTTCCTCTTAGAGATATTTTTTCCTTTCCACATGTTGTTGGCTTTCACCCTTATATCAGCTTTGCATCACATCTCTTACTTTTCCATGTTAGAGTATCCTAAACTCATATAGTTTATTAATGTTCAACTTAATATCTTCTTCATATCCTGTCTTGGGTGGTATGTGTATTTGTCTTTCCTCATCTTCCTCTCTATCAGTGTCCACAATGGAATTAGACATATCAGAGTGGAAATTGGGAAGTAACATATGCTTCTGCAAGTACCATTTATTCCATTAATTTCTGTATGGGCTTGAAGTACGCTTTCTATTCTACTATGTCTACATGTATGTATGTACCAGAGATAACATATGGTATGATACCTGTGATTTATTTTTTTCCTACATAACCTGATTTGGCATGACTGCTAAAGAATTCAAGAAAGTCTTCAAAATTTATTCCCTCTTTAGCATTAGTCCCTGAAAGCAGACAGGTAAAAGCAGCAGCATGTACCCAAAATTGTTAAAACAACATTTCAAGCAATTTTTTTCCAAATTAGTACTTAACACTTAACTTTCAATTTGTCTCATGTGAAAGATGCTACAGGGTGTCACTTGTCTCAACATTACAAAACATTTCAAATTGATATTGAAATGTCATAGGGTGAAAAAAGTAATAATGAAAATAATGAAATTAGCTTCTGAATAGAATCTTTCTTTCTAAAAATTATCTCTGAAAACATTAAAAAAAAAAGCAGAAGAGCTACCTGTCATGAAGAAAAATATAGCACTTAGTGGCTCAAGAAAGAAAGAATGGGGTTCTACCCCATTTCATTGGCACATGCCAGATACTCAAGTGTCTTTCATTGCAAAGCAGTAAGTGGGTCATGTCCACACAACAGTCCAGTGGGCTTTCTGAGCAACATGAAACCACCAGAGAGATCTTTAACATAATGCAAAGAGACTAAGTTTTGATCTTAAAAGCATTTCTAATGATGTTTCCTTTGTGAGCACAAATGAATGCACCAAAGACTGGCCATGACTGATGTTTACTCCATCTGGGTTTAGTTTTATGAATAGATATACTTAAATGACAGCAAATAAAAAGAGCAAGGCTGCATGAATATGCTATGGCTACAAGTGTGCTTTGGGAACTAAATCCTAAAAATGAAACCCCACAGTTGACAGAGCTTCACTCTTTGAACTGAGTTCAACATATTTTCAGGAAACTTGTGGAACTTCATCAAGAGAAAATCTAATTCTGTTGACCTATGCTGCACCCACACAGCAGGGCTTTTGCAGTTCATTATGCAGGCACAGCAACTGCAGCAGGCAGTAACACCCACAAAAAAATTTCTGAAATCACAGAGGACTATTTTATCCCACAGAACACTCTGTCATTAGGTAAAAAAGCTATAAGAAACCAAGAAGCAAAACACAGGCAGTATACCATTCTGCAAATTCAGCCACTAATTGTAGCTGATCAAAATTTTTCAACCAGATAAGACAAAGACATTTAAAAAAACCCAACAAAAACATTGATACTTAAGTTTTGAATATATTTCTCTATGAAGAGGGTTCTGTTCACATAGGTGTTTGGTCTACAGGTGTGCACATCTGTGGTTCCCTAACTCCTCTATAATAGCACACATGCAGAAACTTACTCTGTGTTAAACATCAGACAAGCTATTCAGCTTTTCAAGTCAAATTAAATGTCTAGAACAAAATATCTGTCATACAGAAAGGGCTATGTATTTTGCACATGGTAATGTGATATAAGCACAGACTAGAGGATTCAAGGACTAGAGGGAACTGGAAACCAAATAGATGGAACTAAGGAGTTGTGTGAACCATGCAACTAAGACAGACTGCTTTCAAAAGAAATTGTGTTGGCTGACATTTTTTACTTAATTATATTAAGGCTGCAGTGTAAGCCAAGGCTAGATATCAAATAATCCATATGGGGGGAAAATAGCTCAGTGACCTAATCATAGCAAGAATGTATGTCAAGATATGATCTCCAGTAGAAAATAAAGACTACACAGGACAGAGAAACATAGATGAAGATAGGATTGTTTGATTTGTAATATGGTACAAATGTCAGTTTTGTAGTTGTTAATTTTTATAAAAAGCTCTTTCCTTCTTTCCCACAGCTTAACTGTTGATTCTCTGGTGTCTAATACAAAATAAATTTCTGCAACTGCAGCTGTTTCTGCACTAAAGAAATTACCAGGTTCGTCTTAAGTATTTTGATGAAGGTGTTAAGCATTTGCAGATAATCAGTTCAGTAGGTTTTATAGTTCTTGAATCTCCCATACATGTAATACAAACACAGTGCAAGCAGAGTCTATAGAAAATGAGATGGAAACGCGAACAAAAGACACTAGGATAAGCTAGAACAGTGGAAATAAAGACTTGGCAGAGAGATTATCCTTGGAGATTTAAAAATGTATATGTATATATCAAAAGGTCAGTCTTAAAGAATGGAACTTAATTTTGACCCAAGGGAGTCAAGTGAGAAACCAAGAGAGAAAGTCACAAAAACTTTGTTTACATCCCATTTAAGCTGCAGATAAAATTACTTTTCTCTGAGTACAAAGAACCTGGGGAAGGAGTAGTGGAAATGCTGAGTAATTTATTTGAAAAGTGTTCTAGATGTTCTCTAGCACAATTTTTATGTTATTCAGCTAATGCTGGTAATTGCACTTTATCTGTCCAGCAACCTCTGGAGGATGTTTCAAGACATAGCAATCACAACAGCCTGCAGATTACTTGGAAAATAGAGTATCAGGCTATGAAGGGTAAATATGTAATGAAAAATACAGCATATATGAGTAAAAGAATTATCTGAGAGACCAAAGCAAGCATAATATGTTAGAAAGACACTGAAACAATCTTTTGAGCTTGTTATGTTAAGATCACAGATAAAGTGTCTCCAAAATGGTATCGGTTTAATGTGCACTGGCAGAACCCAATTGGCAGCTCTTTGGATTGGCCACAGACCACATGTGAGAGCATTCCCCGGGCTGCTGGTGCCTTCAAACAGAAGCACTTCAGACTGGCAGCATGGGAATACTCCCTTTGAACAGCTGAATGATATGCAAAAGATGTAAAAACAGATATAAATGCTAATAATTAAAAACTAAATGAAAAATACCCAATGCAGATTTTTGAAGAGGGCTGAGAAGGCTTTGGCATTCAGAGGATGTGCCAGCCAGCTGTAATAATCATCTTTAAGCACTCCCAGAAAGAAGGAAGACATTATTAGCATTAAGGAAATAAAGCAAGTACCCAATCGATAAAAGTGTGTTTCTGTAGTAAAAGCTTCTGCAGAAAAGCTTCTGTAGTAAACTGAAATGGTTATGTAGTTGAATCTCGTTGCTCTGAATGAGCAAAGCAACATTACATTTATTGGTCTGAAGAGACCCCACTGGAAACATATGGCCTTTTATCCAAGTCTACCCAGACCAATAACCTGTGAAATACCATAGATGTGTTTGTTACTTTATGGGCAACAGTGAATTAAGGAATAAATATTTTTAGCACTGTAATTTTATAAAATGGAAAACATCCAATCTCCTCTGGAACTACGTATGCAAAATTTGGCTTCCCTTTGACAGTGCATGCTCCTCAGATGAAAATCTTCCTGTAATTTAAAATAACAAAACCCCAAATTAAACACCTGAAATAATTTATCTTGAAAACTGTGAACTAAGCCCGCTTTGTATGAGCTCTGAGATAAGTTTGATTTATGAGTTTGCTGTACAACTGTGTCGGGGATATCTGCCCTGCAGGTTTTTGGCTCGTGTTCCTCATCCCACTTGCTCTTCCAGGTATGTGAGTACCAACAGCTTCTGCTGGCTGTCTGGTCTGTCCCCAGCCACCCCACAGCTCTGCCCACTGCTACAAACACTCCAGGTAAATGTTCACTGCCTTGGACATAACTTCCCAAACATATTTTCAGACTACCGGTTATGACTGAAATACACTTTTTGGTTCTTTTTTTCAGATATGTCTGTACCTACATTATATGTTTTCCCCTGATGAAAGCCAAACGTGCCAGACCAAATGTGAAGGTAGATAGCAAAGGTAAGGCTTGGTTGGTGTTTGAATGCTAACTTTCTTTCTCCTTCAAATGCAAAGAAGCCCAGTTAAACAAGCACAAAATACAAAATAAATAAAGGTAACTGGTGGATGACTTAGGTTGTCCAGGCTGTGAATTATTAGAACAGAAGCAGAATTCAATATGAAAATACTACCATCATAGTGACTGGAAAGAAAGCTAAGATTCACAATGGGAACTCTAATTGTGTATAGATTTTCAGCTGCCTTTTCTCTAAAAAGAGAAACAGGCTTGGCCACCAGAAAAACCCAAATTCAAGGGTACCCAGAGACCCTGAATTTTAGTGAGACTTAAAATATGAATTGACATCCAAACCTACAGATCTAAGATACACCTGCTGGTCTGACAGAGAGATAATATGTACAGCATATAAGGAACAAAACCTGGCTTTATAGACTTTTGATTGGTGAAATAAAAAAAAAAAAAAAACCACAGACCAAAAATGCATTTATCTCCAAAACTTGGGAAGAACTGTGGGTATGTTTTGGCATTGGTCTTATCCTTGAATAAAGTGATCATGTCACATAGGCAGTAAAAAGAAGCACAGCTATGTCATGTTTTCTTATATTATCTAGGGATTGCTTGACTGGGAAACACTAAGAAAATCACACCATGGCTGATCAATGGCTGCAGCACAAATGTCACAGCATTAATAACTTCTCACTTAAAGCTGAGAACTTTGCACTGTGTCTGAAATACAGCACAGTGGTAGAAACCCCCTGGTCTGCAAGGTCCTTCCTCTAGCAGAGAATGGCAGGTCTGGGTACTCAGATTGTGGAGAGGATGAGGACAGGACAGTCACTTCTCAGCCCCTTTCCAAAGGCTAATATTCAAGCTCATATTTTACTTTCTGACCTTAATACCACTGAGAAGAGAGAAATGTGTGCTGTTTCCTGGTCTGTGGCCCAAGCTACTTCGATGAGGACAGAGAACCGATGTCTGTGACATAGGTGGATATTTCTGCCTTGTGGTATTTTTTAAGCACTAGTCCTGCAGCCTCTTGCTGTGGACGTTCAGCCCTCTCTTATGCAGTTACGTGAATAAAACCAAATAACTGGAGTGTTTTCATTTTTGGGGGCCTACTAAGATGAAATGTTTTAATAAGAAATGGCCAGGAATAAGAAAATTATGGGGAGCAGCAGTGCTGGGAAGTAGTTGTGGTGTAGGGCTTGCCATACCACAGAGAAAATACACAGTAGAAGAAAACTGCTGTATCTTGACATGGATCTCAGAAACATAAACCACTACCCTTCCTTTGAAAAAAATTAATTTTGTTTTTAGGAAGCCAAAACAAGGAAAAAGAGGAAGGGGGCTGGGGCTGAGGCTGACTCAAGACCAAACAAAAACCCCAAACTAACTCCAGCATTTTTTACTGTTAAATTGATAAAATGCATGAGCACTCACTGCCATGAAAAGTACAGCTTACTAGCAAACCCCAGACAGCTCTCTACCAACTGGATACTCTGAGATTTTTCTTTTCCAGCAGTAAAGGATACACATGGATATCTTCACATTTTGTGGCTTACAAGGGAGCTAGAGCTCTCCTCAGTTTACATTATGTCTTCCAACCCCAGTGCAACCCACAGGGTCACCCACCCTGAGACACCCAGCAAAGTTCTGCATGTGACATGCTGCTGAGCCCTGGGGAGCGACTGGGAGGCTTGCAGGGGCCCTCCAAAATGGAAGGGGTTGAAGGGCAGCCTGTCTGCATGTGGCAGTCATTTGTACTCAGGAAAATGAAGGACAGGATAAGCACATTTGAGGATATGGCATCCCTCACCAAGAGTGGGAGCACTAGGCTTTTCCTGTTTAATTGATTTTGAAGTCTTATGCAGATCCAAGTATAAACTAACTTCACAAAACTAATAAAGCACCTTCCAGAGGTACCTTATGAATGTTTCCAAGGCATTTTCCTGCTGCAGGCATGATTTCCTCTTTTGAGCAGACCAGATTGCTTAGGCCAAACACTGTCTCTTCTATTCTGCCTTCCCTTGCTCCTTGGAAGTATGTGCCTTCAGCATACACCATCACATCCAACAACACAATACTTTCAAGGCAGGACATTCGTACTTCAGGTTGGCATTTCCTGCTTTCCATTTTGTAACTGCAGCCCTTAAACCCGAAATTATTTTGTGTGCCCTGGAATTTTCCAGGGATTCATGCTGCTTAGAGACAACTTCAGCTCTTGCTGCAATTCACAACAGCATTTGATAGACTTACGCAAGCCAGCTGACTCTGAGGGCTGAGCTAGGACTGCACTTGGATCACAGGGAAGGCAGAAGTGTGTGTGCTAGGCTGTAGTTTTGGACATGGCACCTAGCAGGGCATCTTTTATCTGTCCCGAAACTATTGATAACACATGAGATTACAGAGCCAGGAAAAGGCATTGGCATTAAATGTAAATGCACAGGACATAATTCAACTTTTCAAGGAGGAAAAAATGACCTGAATTGCATCCTCAATATTCAAGACTTCACAAGTGGACTGAGGACCCATTTCACCAACTAGAAGAGAGCAACATATCAGTATACCTCTCACTGCCAGGCCAGACTGTCCAATCCAAAATGCTCGCTTGCCTACTTAGGACAGCTTTATAGTTCCTGTACACTACTAATGCAGTGCAAAGGGACTGTGATCGAATGCTTGCCTTACTGAAGTTTGCTGTGGCTCTAAGATGGTATCAACTGCAACAACTCAGCCTTCTCTTTGCTCCTTCAGGATGGCCAGATTCATAATTCTAGCATCTCAGTAGTAGAAGGCCATTATTATTACAGGTGTTTATTTTATTCTGGGGTTCAGAAAAATCCATTTTATTTTGCATTGCGAATATTTAATATACTTTCACAAATGAAAATCCATAGTCATTTTCACATGAAGAAACCTAGATCTGACTGTAGAGAGCATGCCTAGTATATGTAATGATTATAGGAAATTCCATGTATCATATGGTCTTTTGTTGTTAACTTTCCTGATCTCCAGATAATTTTCTGAACAGCCTTGAAGGACTGGAAAAGATCTCTAAAGTATTTCCAGTGCTCTAGTAGGCCCAAGGCAGCATTTCCAATGCTAGAAGGTGAACAAAGGTCTGTATTAGCCTGTAACCTAACCTGTGATGACTAATGGCAGTATTGTGAGATGAAAAAATAGTGTACAAGACAAGGCTCAGATAAAACAGATTCTGACTTATCTGGATGGTCTAAATAATTTAAAAGCACAAAGCATACACAGCTAGCTTGCTAGAATGAGTAAAGCACATCCTGCTGTGAATAAGACCTACATTTTTTCAGGTTAATGTTTTGGACTACAAGAAAAGATATTGGGGGGTTCAGAGTAGTGCAAGGATAATAAATTAGTACTTGCTCATATAGCAAGAAGCAGCTGCCATTTTGGAGTACTCAAAAGATGTGGCACATCAGTCATTATTTCTGTCACAGTGGTCTCCTGAAACTCTTCCCAAGGCTGAAGTCTTACCCAAATGGCAGCACCCACCATTTTAAACAAATGCACTGTTAGACAGGCAGAGGTATATTCACCACCCTCTGTCATACAGGCAGCAGAGACACTGTGATCTTGCACAAGATGATACATAACTGGCAGGAGCTGTTGACTTCCTTTGAAGGCAGAGAGGCCCTGCCCTGCAGAGAGACCTCAACAAATTAGAGGGCTGGGCAATCACCAACTGTATGAATTTTAATAAAGACAAGTGCCAGATTCTGCACCTGGGATGGGGCAACCCTGGATGCACAGACAGACTGGGGAATGTGATGCTGGAAAGCAGCACCGCAGAAAGGGACCTGGGGGTCCTGGCCAGTGGCAAGTTGAACATGAGTCAGCAGTGCCCTGGCAGCCAGGAGGGCCAGGCTTGTCCTGGGGTGCATCAGGCACAGCATGGCCAGCCGGGCAAGAGAGGGGATTGTCCCGCTCTGCTCTGCACTGGGGCAGCCTCACCTCGAGTGCTGGGGGCAGTTCTGGGCACCACAGTATAAGAAAGATATAAAGCTATCAGAGAGTGGCTAAGGAGGGTCACAAAGAAGATGAAGGGCCTTGAGGGGAAGCCGTATGAGGAGTGGCAGAGGGCACTTGGTCTGTTCAGGCTGGAGGAGACTGAAGGGAAACCTCATTGCAGTTACAACTTCCTCATGAGGGGAAGAGGAGGGGGAGACACTGATCTCTGCTCTGTGGTGACCAGTGACAGGACCCAAGGGAATGGCCTGAAGTTGTGTCAGGGGAGATTTAGGCTGGATATTAGAAAAAGGTTCTTCACCCACAGGGTATTTGGGCACTGGAACCAGCTCCCCAGGGAAGTGGTCACAGCATCAGCCTGATTGAATTCAAGAAGCATTTGGACAATACTCTCATGCACATGGTGTCACTCTTGGGCATGGTGTTGTGCAGGACCAGGAGCTGGACTCAATGATCCTTGTGTGTCCATTACAACTGAGCTTACTTTGTAATTCTGTGAAGTATCAGGCTACCAATGTAAGACTATTTACTGTCTCCTGTCTTAGTACTTTACTCCATTATCATTTCCAAACCCTCCATAACCTATAAATTCTGTCATTCCTTCATTATAAAAAGCAGAGAATACGTTTATGCCTCTCCTGGCCTAGGTGTGTACCTTCCAGCTCCCTTGATCTCTCCCAAGGAAGGACAGCCACGTGCCTCCATTCCAAACCTCCTTTGCCCCCTTGAGTCTGCCAGACACCAAACTCCTTACTTCACAACTTATTCTTCTGAACAGCTCATAGATGGGTAGTACTATCTTTGAAGCTTTCCATGCTGCCCTTTTCCTGCCAGTCCAGCCCAGCCCTCACAGAAATTGGCTATCCTGATCATCAGACACTCTCTGAAAGGCATTAGTGAAGTAATTTCCCAGGGATGTACAGCAGTCTGCCCACTGGTGCTTTACTTACAAGCTCATTTTGATCATTAATGATGCTAAGCACATAAGGGTTTCTAACTAAAATAATGTACAGAGCAAAGTTACTATATTCTGTCCATGGCCTTCACCTCCTAAAAACCTCTACAACAATGATGAATAAAGGAACCTGTTAAACTAAATATGAAAATATTTGTATTTAGAGTTTCAGCTGTGATGTGTGTTTTACTGAGTTGTTGTACATTTTTATAGAATCATTGCCAAAAGAACGTATTCCTCCCTTTCCTGTTCAAAACTTTCCTAGAAAAAAATACAAATTTTCCCTGTTAAAGATCAAATAAGGGATTTATGATTTATTGCAGACTTCACAAAACTCCTGTGATGTAGTTAAGATATTATTTGTGTTTTCAAAGTGAAGCAGTACATGAAGTAGCATGAGTTGGTTATTTTTTAATTTTTAAATACAATTAATTGTTCTAGTTACAGTACCACTAATTTTTATCTAGCTGATTAACTAGAGAATAATCCAAATACATTTCAAATTATAAATCTTTCATGATTTGGGGGATTTTATACTAATGTACATTTGACAGTGCTAATTTAAAGCAAATATCAAGCTTGATTAAACATTCCCAAGATAAGAAGGATAAACGATTGAATTATTTTATAGATTTAACTACTATTGATATGATGTTATAAACAGAAATATTTTGATGTTCATCATTAATTTTTAAAAATAATTCTTTGGGTAACAGCCAAGAAGGACTGGAGAAGTAGGTCAGAATGTATGCACAAAACATTTGTGTTCTTTACTATATAAACACTAATTTATTTATTGAAATAATACACTGTTAATTATTTATTAAAGAAATTACAATTTTGCTGAGCTTCCCTCTGAAAAAAAAGTCATTAAAATGTGACTAATGCAATGGATAGTTTTACATCTCTGCCTCCCAACTGTTTGCCAAGTGTTTATTGGCAAATCACTATCTGTTAAAACATGATCTGCCTCAGAGCATCTCCAGCAAGCAAGTGAATTACGAAGCGTTTTAGTAAGCTTTAAGTACTGTAAAATAGTCAGCACTCGCCATCATAGTTTCAGTCCCCATATGCATATGTGGGAGACTATGTATATGTGTGTGTATGTATATATATATATGTATATATATATGGGGGAGAAAAACTCTTTAGGCATTGGTTTTCTGTAATTGTTGCTAAGGAAGGTGAATTTCACAATACCTCTAGCTATTTCCCCAAATCCAGGCTTCTAAAAATGCAGATATACCAAACAGTATTAAGTAATATCAGAAAAAGAGAACTTCTCTTTGTGAGAAGTTACATTAAACACATAGAAGCTTTTTTCTGTTTTTTTTTTTTCCTTTTTCTTTTTTAACCAAGGAACATGCCTGATTCACCAAAATGTCTGAGCACAATCTATCATCCATCCAGAAATTAGTAGACTTCATGCAAACACTCAGGTAAACAGAGGAAGTGGAAGCATGAAAACACCGATTACCAATAAAAAATTGAGTAGATGTTCCCAGCTGGAGAGGGAGAAGAACCCATAGTCAACAGCACAGAAATATGCACCAGCACATTATTCTCCAAGGCAGTGCTGTAAATGAGACAGTGTCCAGGGATGAGTTGCCTCTACTAATCTCAGCTGGCCTTTCTAGTCAATACATTTAAACAAAAATGTAGATTTTCTGGAATCTATTACTATGTTTGATTAATTTGGGCAAAGCGGTAGATAACTATTTTTGTCCCATTTTCCATATGATGCACTTAAAATAAACATGTTTTTCTAATGGTGTAATTTCATTTTCTTTCATTAGTTCTACTGAAAAACAAGCAATATTGTGTCCAGCTAGAGCATTAATAAATATAACATGAAATTGGTTAATGCAACATACATTTCCCTCAACATCACTTAGCTCTATATTACTGTGCAAAACAAAATTAAAGTATGGTGGATACACTTTACTTTTGCTTTTTCCAACAGTATGAACTGAGTCAGTAGGGGGAAAGAAGAGCAGGTTGCTTCTGGGTCAGACTTACTGTATTTTTATTCTTTCTTATTTTGAGGAGCCTGGTTATATGTATGTTGCTAAACTTCATTGAACCACTTTGCAAGTGGCAATAAACCCAAACCTTTACTGAACTCCAGATAGATTAGACCTACTGCATTTCCCTCATCTAAGAAATCAGTTATCAAAGAAACAATGAATTTAGTCTGGGAACACATCCCTTTGGAAGGTCCAAAATGCATTTTATGTTTTACCCCTTCTTTTTTAATTTCTCTTTCAAGACTTCCCCTATAGCTTTGTATAATACTGGAATCAGACTAATTTGGCCTGCAGTGTTTAAGCTACCCTATGTCCTCACCATCATCTAAAATATAAGGACTCTGTTTGCTGATCTCTGTCAGGAGTTTGGTCACTCCACTTGATAGATGCACTCAGATTGCTGCCACTGTGCCTGCAATTTCATGCACTTACTTAGTTGATTATTGTTGGGATGGAAGTTGTTAGGCCTATGTGATATAATTGCATTGGTCTTTTAGTCTTAATTTTAGCCTGGATATTCTAATTTACAGCCCATCCTCACTTCCCATAGTCAGCATTTCTGTCTTTACAGAAAGTAATATATTAGATTTAAATTTGATGTCACAGATGAACCATTTTATTCTTGACCCCCTGTTCGGTGCACTGTGGTTGAGTGTCTCTCTCTGTGTTCTATTTTACATTTATAGATACATTGCTGGGGGAAAAAAAAAAAGCAAAAAACAACAAAACCCCTCAACTTTTTGCTGTTTGTCTTAATTTACAAGGTCTAATTCAGCTTTACATTTGGCACTTATCTCTATTTTTCTGTTTCCTGGCCTCTCAGACATAGAATACTCCCTATCCCTTTAGGGGAACTGCTTATTTCTTCTGCCCTTTCAGAAGTGGATATTTATCCAGTCAGCTCTGGAGCCATTCCCTACAAGATTTTCCCCTTGATTAAGATGCTAGTTCCAGACAGTTTTCACACCTTTGATTTAAAGAAATTTCACGCCTTCTCCACATTAAAATCCCTGAGCTCTTTAATCCAGTTGACCTCATTAACTAGTTTCCTTAATTTTTCAAAGTTTATCTTTTTGAAATTGAGATCCTTTACAAGCTTGGTTGCAGCTGTGTGGGTGGGGGTGGCAGTAGCGTTGCAGTGCAGCTGCTGCACTGGCACATTGGTTGGTGCCCATGTCACAACCTGTGGTTCTAATGGGAAAGGATGCAGCACCCCCACCCCCAAGCTACTGCTCGTCTGCTTAATTAGGCTGAATAAATTGATGATCATTTACTACTAGGTTGTTTTCTACCAGCCCTTTCTTTATGCCCCCACTGCAAAAGCCCAAGATACAACTAAATTATTTGTTGCCTGGATGGAAGAGGACTCTGCCAGTATTACTGATACTTTTTAGCCAGCTGTATTACCTTGGTCATGACTGTAATGTTTTTATTTATTTGGTTTTGTCTTCAAAGCCAGGTTTTATGCTGTGCTTTAAAGGACAGTTCAAACACTTCTGTAGTTGGCTCTATACAATCAAGGAAATTTCTTCCTTACCTGTGACGAAAGTTCATTATCTTATGATTCAAGTCACTGAAGGATTGTATTAGAAGCCTATTCAAAGTGGAAGTTTTCACCAAAATAGTCTGGTATTTGGAATTGAAAGATGACTATTATTGCTGACTTGCCATTCTACCTGCTAATACTGAGAAAGTATGTAATCTCCTCAAGAACTGATTGCTTACAAGATTCTTAAATCTAGAGATACACAAATAGGAATTAACATCATAAAGCTGGAAGATGGAGAAGGCTTATTTTTGCACATAGGTCTTCCCAAGAGTTGAGAATGATTCATTCTTACATGTTCTCTACTTTCTAAACCTACATGTTGCAAGCAAAGGGACTTGTGTTGTTTCTCTTGGGAGGCTACTCCATAACTTAGAAGGTTTCAGCAAGTACAAGACTTTCACTGGCCTTCAGCAATATTGTTCTTTTCTTAACTTTGTCTCAGCCTTCCATCCAAGAAAACACAACTGGAGCACTCATGGACATACCTATATACCAACAGTAATAACAGAAAGACATCACCTCACAAACTTCCCTTCCCCTTCACTAGCTTTTAAATGGTTCAGCCGCTATGCATATGTGTTTGCTGGATCAGACTTGGAAATGGGGAATGTACACCATCCATTAACTGCCAGGCTCCCCTATGTTAGATACCAGCCCCAAGGGAATAAGTAAAACACAGCAGAGCAAACCTAACAGCAAAATGAAATGCACTTGTGAACTTGCCTGTGAAGATGGGCACACAGTTCAATGGGTATAGCCCTGTTTTGCAAAGAACAGGATAGTAGGATGTTGTCCTTTATGTGGGGCAAGCAAACAAGAACATTTATGTGTTGATGCTGCTCTGAGTCTGTGAAGTATAATGAAAGATAAAAGTACACAAGGCAGAGCATGTGTCTCCTAGGCACAGTCATGCTGTGGAGAGAAGTAATTTATCCCTGCTGGGTACATCCATCATAATCCAGAGTCTGGAAATATCTGTTATTAGAGTGCATTCATTCCAGAGCTTATACTATGTATGCTTGCTATTTAAGTTGATCTGCTGCAATGGTGTTGTCAATTAGTTTCTGAGATCCCTTCCTATGATTTTTCCAGTAATGAGCATGTTCACCTGTAGAAAGTTAAGTAACTATATCACAATATCGCAAATGTGGGCAAGTGTGAAAGTTGCCCCTGTGCTTCATCATACCTTAGGGTCTGAGCCAAAAGAAAGAAAACTAGAAGAAAAATGGCTCCTAAGTTGGAGTTAATACATTCCTCACCTGTAACCCCTAAAAATCTAGACGCACACATCATGAAGTTTATGACGGCATGTACTCAGAATTTAGCTAATCTTACCAGAAACCACTAGGAGTCTTGGGCAACTGAATGTTTTTACTTGACAGCTCTGTGGGAAACGTGCTAATACTTACTTCTTAGTTATGAGTTACATTTGCAGACAGGAAAATTCATTTTATCTCTTCTTTTTTTTAAAAAAATCTATGTCTTGTTAAAAGTTTTTTAACTGGGTCTCGAATAAGTTTGGATCTCAACTTATGCTGTGAAAGAGAATAAAAAGACTGAAACCCCAAATCTATGGTTTTAGACTTCCTTACTTCAGGAAAAGAGTGTGAATTTAAAACCAAAAATAAATAGATAAGGAAAATATTACAGTTTTGAAGCAGAAAGAGAAAAAAATAACCTATGTCCATTAAAAAATAGACACAAATGAAAATTCCCAACTGTCTTTTTGCACAATGAAACATATAAGTGAAGAGAAGAATTAAGTGCAAGTAACAATGGGGGAGAAACATGATACGTCTCAGAATTCTGAATTCATAGAAGCTAATCAGGGCCAAAGGCTCCTCTCTAGCAGCAAAGAGGAAGGTGATATTGACTTCAGACGGGGAAGTGTTGAGGAGGGAAATGCTGTTTCTTGAGAGTGGCGTTCCTTGCAGCTTTGAATTTGGCAGGGCTCAGGGGGTAAGTGATCTGCAGAATGGAGACAGTGTCAGCATTGGGAGCTACCAGTTGGGGATTATTCTCTGAAAAACACTGTCCTCTTGTCTGCTCAACAAAACAAACCAATCAAAATCATAATTATTCTTTTTTCTTGATTCCTGGGACTCAAAATACAGTCAACCCCTTCAGATCCATTCTATCCGGTTGTCCGGTGATTCAAATGTCCAAACAGCAGAAGTTTTCTACCCAAATAGAAATGTCCTGAAATATGCTGGTATTTTTTTTACTGTATAGCTATGTTTTAATGCTGACTCTGAGTAGCAGAAGTGTTCATGAAGCTAAGGTTTTGATAACATGATTAATATTTTTGGTTTGACAGCGTAGAGGTAAGCATAGCCAATAGTTAAATAAGCAACTGGAGCTCATTTATGCAATATTCTATCACAGCTTTTAACTAATCATTAAATAAAACAGAGCTAGTGCATTGCTGTGAGCAAACTAATCTTTCTAACATGACTCTTAAACAACTCAGTAAATCACTCTTCAGTAATTTCTTTATCTAACTGGCTCAGTATCCTTGATAGATCCTCGATAGCCCTAAGAAATATTTGATCAGTGGGTTGCCTACGTGTATAATCTTTACTTATTTGCTACACTAGTTTATCTCATTTTTTCCTAACTGAAATCCCATTTTATTATTTCATTGTGAAACATTTTCTCCATGTAAATGGTGAATTTATTAGATGTCTCAGACTCCTTCAGCTCTCTGAAGGGTTCAGTCTTCCATGGTGATTACGTGACAAATTAGACAAAAGAAATACCTGTGCCTGGTACTGCATAGTGGTTAAATAGCTACCTAGCACAGGAGAACACATGAAGCCCAGTCTTTAAATAAAAACATTGCTTACTATCCCATTTACACAGCAAGGAGGAGGAGCTGGAGTGAGTGATATGTGGGTTATAGTGTTGCACAGTTTGAAATCAGCGTGGCTGAAGCCTTTTCAGAGACATCAGTTTTTAAAAGAATTGCCTAGATGCAAGCAAAAGTCCCTTGTGGCTAAAATTCCCAAATGTGTCCAAGCAGGTTAACTCTTTGAGTGATGTAAGATTTCCAGACACTAGAGATCAAATAAAAGGACAAGCCTGTGGATTTGTGCACACATAGTGCACTGGACTTCACCCCTGCAACTTTCTAATGACAACATCCTAATACCTTAAAGTGGCTACCCCAGGGCACATCTGTGTGGCAGGAAAAAGGCTAATGTTGCATGTAGTAGTTTCTGTCTTCTGTCAGTACTTAGCAGTTTAGTCTCAATAAAAATTAAACAAAATTGGCATCCAGTTAATGGCCTGGGTTTCAGATGGCCTCTGGTATTTTGCTTGTTTGAGAATTAAATCTAACTGCACTGCTAAATCTAATATATCATTGATCAGTAGTTCAGAGAGAAATTATTTGCTGGAAGATTGTTTAAGATTAAGGTTAAGTTGCAAAATGTAAATAGTTTATTCTTTAAAACACGGTATCTTCTCAAAAATATTTCGCGCTTTAAGTATCAAATTGTACACATGAAGTACAAAGATCCTGGAGAAATGTATGGCTTCTAAAACTCAGAATACCAGAATAAGGAAATATGATAATATTATATAACATTTTTCTGCACTCTTATGTCATTCAAAAAACCACAGTCTTAAAGTGCGGTGCTAGGTTAGTGAATTTAGAAAGCGCTTAAGGACCTGCACTCATGGTTTTGGTTACATTCTTGTACCAAACAGATGGAGACTGGACAGTGCAAAATGTGCTGTAAGGGGAAAGTAGTGTGCAAAATATAACTACAGTTTCAAGTAGAAAAATCTACATTTCTTCATTAATTAGATAGCTGCCACTGTGAAGTTAGTAATAATAAAAGTATTTGTTAGCCAAACATACACAGGGTTATTTACCTTTTAAAAAAAAAATTGTATGGATGCACAGGATTCAGATAACTAAAAATCACTCATTCATATCAGTCAATAGATCTTTTGACATGAAAAGGAGATCCTGGATGAAGGGCCTCTGCCCGTTGTCTAAAATAGGGTAAAACCACAAGCAAAACCTGAAACTTCTACTTCATTCTAATTTTAATAATTAGTAATTTTAGTTCTAATGTTCTTTTCTGATACATTTTGCTTCCAACAAGAGGAGAGATTAATGGAAATCCCAAGTTGTTAAGAAAGGGACAACCCCCTTAATCAAGCTTAGTTTTCCAAATGAGGTTATCAGTCTCAGAATGTTTTTCTAGAGCTCCCACTGGGCAGATTTCAATATTGCATCATCTGAAGAGCTCAACCTACAAAAAAAAATTTCTAAGGGGAATCCACAAAATATGTCCTGCGGCTTGCAGTGCTTTCAATTTTTTCAGTTAATCCCAAATCTTGTGGTTTTTGGCCCTTTTTCTTAAGACCTGTACTTCAGACATAATAGTACACATGTATATTGCACTCATAAAGGTAATTTTTTATGTTCTATTCCTTCTTTTCTTTGAAGAATAAATACAAGCTACAAAGCCTCATGAACTGACTGCAAATAAATTCCCTTGTATTAGGAAAAGGTATTAAATAAAAAGAAATAGGCAGCTCCTGGCTATTTCTTTTTATTTGGAACTACTATTATTGCTTTTACACCTCTTTTCTGTTGTGGAGAAACAAACCAAAAATTATCCCAGTATTTTTAGAGTTGTACCTATCGGCTTAGTTTTCCAGGTGCAGACGTTGATCCCCATATGAAGAAATTTACTGCGTGTCTGCAGCCACTCACATGTCCAAGAGATGTTATATTCATGGGAACTGCCAGATACAATTGCTGTGCAGGCTGTGGCTTGTTGAGCCTGATGTTTTCTCATGGTAGAAAAGGAGTCATAAAGGCTGAGGTACAGAAAGGCTCACAGATTGATGGAGTCAGCAGAGGCTTAGGAAGTGTGAGCACATGAGCAGAATGAGAGTGATCCAAATGCTAGTGGGTACCACCATCTTCTCCAATGGTGTCTGCAAGGAGTCAATGCTTGTGACTCCTAATTCTCTGCTGCCACTTCAGTGCTAGTTTGTCTGTCCTCCTTGGATTTTATGTCATTCATATTTCAAAAAAGATTTAAAAATAGATAAATCTTCAATCTGGACCACTGCCATTTTGTTTGGCATTCACAGCAGTGGATTCTAACATAAATCAATTTCTGCTTTACACTGACTATTCTAAATGTCTATGTCTCTATCTACATAGAAATAGAAAAACAGAAAGAAAATGCAACAAAAGACCTAATGAAGCTGGTCTTCTACAACAAAAGTAACATTTTTAATTGCCACACTAATACAATAAAATCCATATTTCCCTTTCTCTCCTGATGATCTGATCATCACATCAAAAATTTGTTTGGTTGTGGCTGTGCTTATAATCTTTTTTTGACATTAAGATCTTCAGAGATGTTATCTGGGGTTGTGTCAAAAGGACAAAGAAACATTAAATATGCTGTCTTTGGCAGAATGAGTTCCAGCCTTTACACATCTATATCAATTAGGCTTTTCATTTCAAGGAACAGAAAGATTTTAATTCTGACATGTAGAGACCTCATGCATCAGTGCATTTACACTTGCATTTATTACTGCAAAGCTATTGCACTTGCACTGCAATAACAAACTTCTAAACAACAACAACAACAAAATAGAAAGGCGTTATTTATCATTTTACAGGGCAAGTATCACATCTATTGCTTTTGTGCAGATAAAATGAGTTTTTTCCTAGTGGGGTAGTATACCATCACTTACCATGTGGTCTACAAATACAGGTCTCAGCTTAAAATACCCAAATTCTGTTGCAGGATTGTAGGATGAAGCATAGAAATATAACCTATGTTCATTTTTAGCATAATTATACTTTTTTTTTGCAGAAAGTGCCCATTTCAAAATTATTCTGCCATAAAACACCTGAATCTCGTAATGAGGTTTGAGCTATAATGTAGTTGTACCTCTTTTAGTGTAATTCTTACTAGCTAAGATTTGCTTTTATTTGTTATTTTGTTCTTACTGTGTATATATATATACCACATACTGAAGCCACGCCAGTTTTCTCAGTTTAAACTGCACTGAAAATCATTGCCTTAAAAATTTTTAGAAGTGGCTTTCTGAAAAACATAGTGATGTTAAGTCTAGATGGTTTAAATAAATTTCACTATGTGAGTAAAAGCTCTTGAAGAAGCAGTGTAATGATGAGACCTATGGTAATTTTTGGAGACATCTCTTGCACATCTAAATATTCCAGATAGGTCGGAGCATCCTCTTGGATGGGATGGTAATAGTTGACAGAGCACAGCAGTTTTAATGCAGCACCAGAAGCAATAGGACTCTGAGGAAATGATAATGTATATTACTTTGTTTATTGCAGCTAACCAAATATACTTGCAGTAGGAATTATAGTTTGTCAAAAAGATATACAATATCTGCCCTTTCATGTTTTCAACTATTTAAAAATAACAAAATTCAGTGCCATTTAGTTTTCAACAGAAAATAAATGAAATCTAAAGTTATGGGTGTTTTTCATTAGCTGTTAGATACAGCGGCTGTGCCAGAAACCATTATCTAGTACATTTTGCTTTCCAGATAAAACTTTCAAATGCTTACATTTCATTGCACGTTGGTTGATTGGATAATTTGAACATCAAAGGAACCTTTCATTTAATTTAAGCCGAAAAGTTGTCTTTTGCTTTATTAACTTTCGATCAATAAACAAGCAATTTGGAAATGTAATCAGGAAATGCTTCCAATTGGCTGACAATGAATCAAAGCCAGTGCTTGAAGGCAAGAGCAAGCTGTAACAAGCAGTTTATTACCAGTAGCTGTTACTGACATTAGTCAAAACCAAGAAAGATAAAATGGAATAAGAAATGTAATGCTGGAAGAGCCTTGGGCGCTGTGTTCTCTTCTTCCTTTTGAAAACTGCAAGCCTGTCTTTGATATGATAACAAATATAAACTGTTTAAAAACACCAAATGCAGAAAAACTGAGACTAGCCTGTCATGGAGTTAATCCATTCTAGAGTGACATACAAATAGTGTAACATCCAGCGGATATATGTTATGGAAATATTTTGAATTGGATTTACATGTAGTGAGCAAATTGGAACTTTTGATTTTATGTGATATTGTAATGTACATGTTCTCATATTAACTGAGTGTAATCCTATTTGAAGATAATGAGTTCTCAATAGGCTCTCCAGTCTGAAACTGCATCAGAACATTTTGATTTTGGCTGGAGAAGGTCCAAATGGACTTATAAAAAAATCCTCAGACTTGGGGGTAACCCTCATTTCTGAGGGGAATTTGCATATATTTTTGGCCAACACATCATCCGTAAAACTAACCGAATGGTGAATTTTTCTAGTTTGTTTTGACAGTGTACTATTTGTTTTGCTTTGTGCCGTCTATAGCCCAAAGCAGAACACTGGGCTTAATTTCAGCTCTGTTTTATTAAGCATGTCACTGAAAGCATCTTGTAGTTATTTCACAATCATCCGTACATATTTTTAACTCAATTAGCAATAAATAAAAAGGAAAGAAAGGAAAATTTGTTTGACTGGAATGGATTTGAGAGGTGAGTAATGAGCATAGTGTAACAGATTTAATTTCCCTGTTCTACAATGAAACAAAGTCACGGAGACTTAACACAAAGGGATTCAGGAAAAGAACAAAGAGAGAAAATGTTTTGGCTGCTTTGTGAAAGTTCTCTGTGTTGGCACACTGGGCATGCTGAGCACATCACAAGGCATGCTGACACACAAGTCACATATTTCATCACCTCAAAGGGAAGCAATATTCCTATGGTAGAGAATTATTTTTCTGGTCCTTCCAGTTAACTGTTTTGCAGGTTTCATGAAAGTAGCTACTCTGTGTGGAACAATAACCATAGACGTATACAAAAATTAACAGGTCTTAATTTCATCTCATTAGTGTATTCCAATAACACCTTAAATCTCCCTTTTCCCTGGGGCCTTGAAACCTGGACACTGGTTACGCTGAAGATGCACCAGCTGGCTGTGCTGCTACTCCTCCCTCAGACAGGGAGTGCAGTGCTCTTAGGTCAGGGCTTCAGTCCTCACTGCTCACCGGTTTATACTCCACATGCCTTGATAACCTTGCCCTTGACCAGTATTATGGTTTTTCTTGAATTCCACCATATCTGGCGTGTTTGGTATATTTGACTTGGAACCACTGTGGAGTACTGAGGAATTCCAAGTAGCTGTATCTTATACATCCAGGCCTCCTATAAACTTAATAATACTAATGGTCACTTTTTATAAGCTCAGAAGCATTAAAACTGGTATGTTCTGGCCAAAAATAAACCAGAAAAGAGAAATTAAGATACTGTGTTGAGGAAATGAACCAATGTAGCTCATGATGTTATACCATCTTATGCCAGCTGAGATTCCATCTAAAGTTTCTTTGCATAAGTTCCAGTATTGTTCTTGTAATATTTCTGAACACAAAACATCTAGTGCTGAAAGACAACCACCCACTAAATCCAGAGAGTAATTCTTGTGTCAAGCATGTGTACCTATCACTACACCAAAGTTTCATATCATTGATAACATGCATTGAAATCATCATACTGATATGGTCACATGAATAGATGTGTTTGAGTGATTTCTTATTCATCAGCCAAAATTAAAGAGGAGAAAAAGAAAACTCATCTAATTTACAGGTAATTTCCATTATCACAATATTTTGCCCATCTAAAAGAATTTTAAAAATTAGACAGCCCTCACACCCATCTGAAAGTCTGGGGGAAATACTGCAATCACCCTGTTACATCATACCAAAAGTCAGAGAATCATAGTAACACAGAATCACAGAATAACAAGGTTGGAAGAGACCTCCAAGATCGAGTCCAACCCATGCCCTAACACCTCAACTAGACTATGGCACCAAGTGCCATATCCAGTCTTTTTTTAAACACATCCAGAGATGGTGACTCTACCACCTCCCTGGGCAGACCATTCCAGTACTTTATTATTCTTTCAGTGAAAAACTTTTTCCTAATATCCAACCTATACCTTCCTTGACGCAGCTTGAGACAGTGTCCTCTTGTTCTGTCAGTTGCTGCCTGGTGGAAGAGACCAACCCCCATCTGTCCACAACCTTCTTTCAGGAAGTTGTAGAGAGCAATAAGGTCACCTCTAAGTCATTTCAGTCTTTTCCGTTATGATTTACTAGTATTGAAAAAACCCCAACCAACTACTATTATAGGGACAAGAAGAGAACTTGTACCTGAAAGAAACAAAAAAATTTACAATGTCTCTTCCTATCTAAGAAGATCATGTATTTTTACCCCCGTCTGTTTCTGCATGCTTAATAGCATATCTGGAAGAGAAGGGATTTGTTGTGAGATAGGAAACATTTGTGTTAACCTTATCTGCAAAGAAAAGAGCAAGTTAGACTATTCAAAGCAGTGGATACAAAAATTACTGGTAGTGATCTCTGGCTCTAAAATTCCAGTCAGAATGGAGTCTTCCTTTGTATTCATATATGCACTTATAAAAAAAAAAAGTTTATTTCATTACTTTATACATCTGTATGCATCTGTATTGATCAATATTGAATGATCAATAATTCACATAAGTCCTGCTTAGTAGTCTCAAAAAATATGCTCAGTAATTCATCTGAACATAGATTGTCTTGTAGTCCTAAGTGTAGGTTTTGGATACTTTGTGGAATTTCCAGTGGTACTGAATATCTAGGTGAATCAAGACTAGCTCATCCCAAAGCAGGTATTTAGTGTTTGATTTTGCTGTCTAAACACAAGCATCTAGTATCTTTTTATAAGGCTTCTGTGGTTCAGCTAAAAGAGGTGGAGGTGTATCTGCATGAAGTCAAGACCATCCATGTGCATTATTGCCTGAATGTTGAACTAAATGCAGCTTTCACATTGAAGCTGGTTTGTGCTTAGCCAGTTTGGAAAAGAAGCAAAACAAGTTTGTGACTTCCCAAAAAATACAAAGAGGATATGATCCGAGAAATATCCATTACAAAAAAAGTCTCTAAGTATTAAGTACCTAGCCCACAAATCCATCAAGTAGTTACGTAAGGACTTTCTTAGTGAAATGAATTAGTTACCATTACAATACATCTGGTATGCATATATATATAGATATATGTGTGTGGCAGAAGTTTACACTGAAGCACTGTAAACATTCTACAGTTAATCAAAAGCTGCCTTAAAAATAGCTGTAAGAACAATATTCATAGGCATGTTTCAGTTCACCATTCCAATATGTAACTGTTTCATGGATAAGACATGAACTAGGATAAGCTGTGGACAGCTGATTGATTTAGAGCTATGCTATTTACTTGTCAAATAAAGGTGACTGATGTTTAAATTTAGTAGACTACAGGTTATTCCCAGTTTATGTCTCTAACTAGTAAAAAAAAAGATGATTGAAAAATTATTACAGCTCAGTTATACAACTTGTGGTGCAAAAGCAAATATTCTAATTACACCACACATGCCCAACATTCTGTAATCACAGAAGAAGGTGTAAGGTAATGTTAACACAGTTTGGAATGATACAGTGCTTTATTTTACCATTCTGCTCATTTTCACACACAATTTTCGTAAAATCGAATTCCCATCTTAAGATTACATTTTTCTGGTAGAAAAGTGGGAAGAATTATGTGAGCAGATTATGCAGTCTGTACTAACAGTACATTTTAGGTTAGTTGCAGGGTAAATACTGCAAAATTAGAAATATCTTCTTTTTTCATGCACACAAAACTATGAATAAATAAAGACTCTAAATAAAGATTCTCTGTGAAGGTCTTGTACAAAAAACCCCCCAACATGCCCAGGCTATCCATTTTCAGTCTGAGAAGAAAATTATGGCAGTTCTTGCTCAGGCCCATTCAGCGATGTCTTTTTTAGTTAGTCAGCAGCATCAAAATGCTCTTTAACATAAGAAACACTCCTATTATTTATCTAATTGTTATCATCAATTTTTAAGAGATTATGTATTTAAAAACACTTTTAAAATACATTTTTAACAGACTGCAATGCCTATCAATATTTCAGTATCAACTTTAATAATCACATCCTATTTGCAATAGAAAATTTAATTTCAAGCACAGCATATCTTGAGAGTGTAAATCCTGAGTCTATGTAAAATCTTCATTGGTCACTGCTCTCTTTTATGTAGATTTAATGCACCACTACTCCACACTGGGAGCGGAGGGCTGCATCCTACAAAGAGTGTAGGAGATGGTTTCCAAATTCTCTGTTGACTTATGGAAGAGATTTGGAGAGGCAGTTATACCTTCTGACACCAAGAAGTTTCACAAGAGCAACAACAGCTTAATCATTAGATGCAACCTCCAGACAGTCCTAAGAGTGTTTCTGTGCTGCTGTGATTGGGATGAAGCTGTGCAGGCAGCCAGGACTGCGGGTGTGTGTGAAACCAGAGGGCGGGGGATCACCAGAAACAGGGCTGCTCTGCAGATACTGGGGAGCCAGGAGCCAGCAACGACTCCAACACAGAAACAGTGTCAGTGACACCAGTGACTGCCGCAAGGGGATGCCATCTGTCAGCATCAGGGCAGGGCAAGCAGAGAAGGGGACAGTGAGGACTCAGCAATCTGGCAATGGCAAGGTGACAAGCCAGGTCTCAGGTCAGTCAAGGAGAGCCAAACAGCAATTCATGAATAGCAGGGAATGGGACAGGATTCTCCACAGCATCTCTTGGGCAGGGAAAAATGGCCCCAGGCTCGGCTGAGCTGGGGTACTGGGCCATGGGTAGGGGTGGGAGAGACATAGGGGAGGATGTGGTGCCCTCTGGACACTGACAAAAAGCATGGTTTAGAACTTCTGCAGAATACAAGCTTCAGAAACAAAAATTGTCATAAATGTGAAACATAAGAAAAAGAGGAGGAGGGTAGCTGAAACAAAGCACAAGCAGGTGGATATATCTGTACATGTAGGTGTGTACATTAAAAGGATGGAGAAATGGCTTCCATGCCCCCCCTATGCCTTGCTCTGCTCACCTGAGAAGTAGGAGAATATTTGCCCTTTAAAACTAGCACCTGAGCATTGTATTGCCACCTGCATTTGCCAAGTACCTGCTGACAACCGTGAGACCTGTTATCTCTCAAGAAAGAAAAAAGAGGTAAAAATAACAATAAACCAGGGATATAACAATTTTAA